>NW_022103920.1:383186-406543 GCF_000313985.2 Echinops telfairi | reverse complement strand
GGAGTTGGGGGATGGGGAGAGTGGGGTGGGCAGGGATGCTGTGCAGGTGAGGGCCTGGTGGCAGAGGCCAGGGATCACCGTGGGTTAGAAGACTGCTTGGTGACACAGTTATAAAGTTATTATTCATATTGGGGTAGAGCATTTGACTGCAGATCAAGAGGTCCCCGGTTCAAATCCGGGCGCCCCCTGCCAAGTCACATTTTAGATTCCTCACAAATGTGTGCTCTTTCCCTTATCCTAAGTGGCCCTCAGGGCCGAAATGACTCTCCTATGGAGCCTCTATCTCATGGGCGGTGACAATGGCCTGGCTGTGGCTTCAGGCAGAGCAGAGCGGAGTTCACATCAGGAAGGCAAACCAATGGTGGTTAGTTCATGGCTGCCAAAGAGACCAGGCCAGCCCCAAATGGTGAAGGTTTGGGTGACTTGGAGCACTGACCAGAGCAGGAAAAGGGCAGTGAAAGCCGTGGACTGGGAGGCTTGAAGAGGCACAGTGAGCCCTCTCAGGAGCCAGGACTGCGGGGAGCGTTTGTGTGCGCTGGCCAGGCTGGCCAGTCGGCAGCCGTCTTGAGCCGGGTATAGTTGTTTGTGCCTCTGCCAGTCAGGACTTTCTACTCCCCTAAAGGAAAGCAGAAGAGCAGCAAAAAAGAGGAGCACCCTCGAGGATGGGCACATGGCTGCAGCCATGGGCTCAGGCACAAGAACGATGGTGGGATGAGGCAAGCCCGGAGAGGGCTGCGTTCTGATGTGTGTAGGGTTGCCATGGGTCGGAACCAACTCGATGGCCCGAGCAGCGACAACCACAGAGTCACGGTCTCGCAGACTCACAGGGACAGGTCTACCCTGCCCTATCGGTTCACTGAGTCAGCATCGGCCCAATGGCAGTGCGTTTAGGCTGTCTTCCTTCCCAAGCAGGATGTCCTTCCCCAGGGACCGCTGTTACCTGATAGCACGTCTTCTCCACAGTCCAGGAGACAACGTGTCAGGACCACTCTGGCTGTACTTGGCGCGTTACCATTTGTGAATGACAGCATATGATTTCTACTTCCCAAAGGAGGAATTGCATGTCTGCCTTTGAAGCTGTCATGATTTGAAAACCTTGTCAAAAGCAAAGTCTCTTTCTTTCCCCTGGGAAACGCTGGGGAGGCTTTCATCCCCCAACTTTAGTGCCTTGAGTCTCCCTCTTTTTCCCTCCCTCCCTACCACTTGTTCTTCCTTACCCTGGGCCACAATTTCCTTTGTGAAACTGCCGAAAAGTAGAATCTATTTAATATATCAATTTTTAAAAATCCAGATGAGCTACCTAAGACATCTCAGTAGGAGGAGCCCTGACGGCATAGTGGGCTGTGTGTTCGGCTGCTGACTGCAAGATCTCCAGCTCAAGCCCACCCCTCTTCCATGGCAGAAAGCTGCGCCTGTCTGCTGCCAGCGACATTCAGCCTCAGAAGCCCACAGGGACATTTCTCCTCTACCCTACAGGACTGCTGTAAGCCGGAATCAACTTGACGGGGGCAGTGAGCATGAAAGACAGAATCTTACTGAGGAGTCCCTCCTTCCCATGATGAACAAGGCATTTCAAAACAATCTTTACTGTGGCGGGAGGTCAGATGCACAGGCATTCCCTCCCCTGAAGGCAATCAGTTGCCAGACTGCTGTCTCATCCCACCACAGGGGTGGGCCTGCTCCCTGCCTCTGGGGACAATGGACAGGCACCTGTAGGAGGAGTTCACATCCTACTGATAATGGTCTCTATCAGTTGGGCCAGGGACAGGCCAAACCAGCTGTCCCTATTCCTACTGCATGTATGCCCCTAGACCACCCCCTCATTACTGTGTAACTTATAGTGCAGCCCCTTCCTGTCACATATGTCTCTACCTGTAATTAGTGGGCTGGCTTGCCCCCAAAAGGTATATAGGTGTGAGTCAGCAATATAGATCTCTCTCTGACTCTGAGCGCCTTGCTGCTCACTCCCTGGTTACTCCCCTCTCCCTTGTTCCCTTTCCCTCCTTCCCTTCCCCCTTTCTCCACGTGGACCACCAAGCTGGGCTGAGGTGAGCAATGGTACCATGTAACATGTCTGACTGTATTATTGTATTATCTCTCATGCTCTCGATGACTTTAATATAATGCTTATATATCTCAACCGTACAATTGTGCATTACTGAACCCAGAAGTAGTATTACTGAAGCCGAGAAGTAGTAATATTAGTAGCAGCGGGTGGGGGCTGGCCCTTCACCCCCCAGCTACGATTTTTTAATTTAATACTACACTTTACCATGACGATAAATTTAAAAACACCAGAAAGCTAGGTAGTCACACAGGAATTACTGGATGGGGATTTGGAAAGGATGGGACAGGAAGTATAAGCCCCACACTAGAGGGTGACCTGGTGCCGTGTACATGCTTCAATTCAGAAGAGGCAGCTAGGAGGGTGAGTGGGACTCACAGCATCCTCTAGGACGAGGGGACAGAAGTCAGAATTTGGGACCCACATGATCAGGGACACTGACAAGCCCAGCTCTGGCTTTGGGCTAGGACCCTGAGGTATAGGATGAACAACCACTGCAAACATGAGGGGGCTTCAGCATGTTTGTGGGAAATGGAATGACGAGATAACTGAGATTTTCCCTCCTATTTTAAAAGATGCCTCACATATATGGCTGGGCTTTATAACACCTGAATGAATGGTCCAGAACTTTTCAGCCTTGAAATGATACTGTAGGGTTTGGCTGCTGGAGCCCCTCAGATACCTGGAAAAGCCAGTGAAGGACAATATTACATCATTCCTGGCTTTAAATTGGTTTCACAAGTAAAATGATGACCTTCTTGAGCAAGAAAACATTTTTATTTTACACTGTATTTCTGGTAAAAATAAAACTTGAAAATTCCAGAAAGGAGCTGAAAGCATAAAAAGTAAGCAGATTTTATAATCTTTAAATAATAATAATTCAAACCAGAACAACCCATGATCTCAAGCTACTTATTTAGTATAAAGAATTAATTTTCTACTTATTTCCTGCTATATGATCATATAAAATAATAATTAAAAAGCTACATATTATAGTTCTTAGGTCAACATGCTTTATATATTATCATCCTACTGTATAAAATATATTCCAAAATAATAATAATTTATAAATCATCAAGGTTCATGGGGGAGGGAGGGGAAAGAAAAATGAGGAGCTGATACCAAGGGCTCAAGTAGAAAGCAAATATTTTGGGAATGATGATGGCAACACATGTACAAATGTGCTTGACATACAATGTATGTATGTATGGACTGTGATAAGAGTTGTACAAGCCCCCAATAAAATGATTAAAAATAGATATATTCATCCAAAACTTCTGTTAAAGCCTAGATTTAAAAATAAATTCATGAATTCGGAATAAAGTTATACTTTTTCCCCTCAAAGTTGATATGTTGCTAATACATAAATCATGACCATTCCTTTGTCAGTGTGTCATGCGGTGGTGGCTTGTGTGTTGCCGTCCTGCTGGAAGCTGTGTCACTGGTACTTCAAATACCAGCAGGGTCACCCCAGGTGGACAGGTTCCACCAGAACTTCCAGACAAATGGGCTGACTGGGGAACAGACTATCAATTGCTTATATGTAAATTCAGGTTAACACTGAAGGAAATTAAAACAAGTCCATGAGAGCCACCATACGACCTTGGGTCTATCCCACCTGAATTTTGAGAATATTTCAAGAACAGCTTTGCTACATTGAATGACAGAAGACCTGATGAGCTGTGAGAGGACATTAAAAACATCCAGGAAGAAGCAAAAAGGAATTAAAAAAACAGGAAAGAAAGAAAAGATCAAAGTGGATGTCAGAAAAGACTCTGAAATTTGCTCTTAAAGTAGCTAAAGGCAAATGGAAGAAATGATGGAGGAAAAGAACTGAACAGAAAATGTCAAAAGGCAGCTCTAGAAGACAAAGTAAAATATTGTAATGGATGTGCAGAAACCTAGAGTTAGCAAACCAAACAGGAAGAACGCACTCAGCACATCTGAAGCTGAACGACTGAAGAGAAACTTCAGACCTCGAGCTGCAACATCAGAAGATTCTATGGGGACTGTTGCATGATGCAGGAAGCATCAAAAGAAGATGGAAAGAATACACTCTGTACCAACATGAAAACCCTTGGCAACTTCCACCTTCTCTCCATTTATCATGATGTTACTTATTGGTCCACTTGTGAGGATGTTGGTCTTCCTTACATTGAGTTGCCATCCACACTGAAGGCTGCAATCCTTGATCTTCATCAGCAAGTGCTCCAATTCCTCCTCACTTAAAAAAATCATTTTATTAGGGGCGCATACGACTCTTATCACAATCCATACATACATCAATTGTGTAAAGCACATCTGTCCTCACTTTCAGCAAGCAAGGTTGTGTCATATGCCTACTGCAGGTTGTTAATAAGCCTTCCTCCAATCCTGATGCCACACTCTTCTTCATATCATCCCGCTTCTCTGAGGATTTGCTCAGCGAACAGATTGAACAAGTGTGGCGAGGTGATGACACACCGTTCCCGATCTTAAAGCCTGCAGTATTCCTTTGTTCTGCTGGCACTACTGCCTTTTATCAACATTCAAGTCCCGAATGAGCACAATGAAGTGTTCTGGAATTCCCATTCTTCTCAAGGTTATCCACAGTTTAAAACACACAGAATGATGCAGACTGCAGGAGGAAAGCTGAATCAGTGAACATGTAAGCATCTCAGCGCTGGCAGGGGTCCCCACACGGATGCTCCACCACCCAGAGCTGCATCCTTGGGGATATATTGCAGGAAGTGAGCCTTGCCAGCTGAAGCAGGGAACTGGCTAAGGCTGCTGCACCCTGGTCGACCATCGGCCAGGTTGGCACAATAAACTTTAACTATCTCAACCCTGAAAATGGATTTTCAGCTTCCATTGTCATCCAGAACTTCTACAGTCTTTGCACAGTCAATGAAACACAAATAAACACCTTTCTGGTATTCTCTGATTTGAGCCAAGATCCATTTAACACCAGCAACAATATCTCTTGTTCCACATCATCATCTGAATCCAGCCTGAACTTCTGGAAGTTCCCTGTCAATATACTACTGAAACTTGCTGCATGTCTAACTCAACAATTGGAAAAATACCAGCAAAACAAACCTTCAGATAGTAGAAGAAATAAAATTAGGACAGAAATAAATGAATCCAGAAAATTTGTTTTAGAAAAAAATGAGAAAAATGATAGAAAAATAGCAACAAGACAAGAAATTGGTTCTTCAAGAAGAGTAACAAATTATAAACCATTGGCAAAACTAGCAAAGGAAAAGAATGAGACAAAGTAAATTCTATTTATAGGAAATGAAATGGGTGACATTACAACAGAACTAATGAGATAAAAAATAATCACAGTATTATGAAAAATTGTATTCCAACAAATTTGAAAATCTAGAAGAAATGGATACATTTCTAGAAATTCATTATTTACCTAAATCACCACAGAATGATGTTGAAAATCTCAACAAGCTTCTAACACAAGAAGAAATACATTTAGTCATTAAAAAGAACTCAACATCAAAAAGTCTGGGACCAGATGGTTTCACTGGGGAATTCTATCAAACATTTAGAGGAGAGTTTATACCAATTCTACATGAACTGTTTCACAATATAAAAGTGGATAATATGTTTTCAAACTCATTTTATAAAACAACTATAAGTGTAATATCTAAGCCAGGTAAAGACATCCCTAGAATGGAAAATTATAGACTAATATTTCTGATGAATATAGACGCAAGATTTTCAATAAAATTCTAGCCAACTGAATTCAACAAAACATCAAAAGGATAAAACATCATGATCAAGTTGGATTCATACCAAATGTGCAAGGATGGTTAAAATGAGAAAAACAATCGATGTAATTCACCACATAAAGAAAAGAACCATATGATTATATCAGTTGATGGACAAAAGGCATTTGATAAAATTCAACATACATTCCGGATAAAAACTCCCAATAAGATAGGAATAGAAGGGAAATTCCTCAACATAATAATGCCATATATGGGGAAACCAATGGCCAGCATATCACTTAATGGAAAGAAATAAAAAACATTCTACCTTTGAATGGGAATCAGACAGGATTGCCCTTTATCACCACTTTTATTTAACATAGTACTGCAAGTTTTAGCTAGAGCTCTAAGACATCAAAAATATATTAAAGGCATTCATATAGACACAGAAGAAATAAAACTCTTCATTTGAAGATGATATAATCATATATAGAAAACCATAATAATTCAACTAAAAAATTGCTGGAATTAATTGAAAACTTTGACAGAGTAACAAGCTATAAAATCTACGTACGTAAATCAATTGGATTTCTTGTGTCTTAAAGAAGTTGACACCAAACAAGATATTGAAAGAAAATACCATTTACAATCACTACACAAAAGATAAAAATTTAGCAGCAACCTTACCTGAGAAACGAAAGACTTATTTATGCAAGGAAAACTATAAAACACTCCTACAATACACCAAAAGACTAAACTGAATGAAAATGTCAATATTACCAAAAACACTTTACTAATTCAATGCTGTTCCAATCCAAACCCTACCACAATTCTTCAAAGAAATAGAAAAGCTAGTCAACTTTATATGGAAAGGAAAGAAACTCAGGATGAACAAAACACTGTTAAAACAAGCAAGCAAACAAACCAACCAACCAAGTATGAGGACTTTCACTCCCATACTTTAAAACCTATCGTATAGATAGGATAATAAAAAACAGTTTGGTTCTTGTATAATGGTAGATATAGTGGATTAGAATTGAGAACCCAGAAATACAACTAAGTACCTACAGATACCTAATTTTCCTATAAATGACTAAAACACATTAAGTAGGGGAAGAGAGAACCTTTACAATACATGGTGCTGGAAAAACTGGATCTTCACCTGCAAAAGAATGAAACAGGACAAAGCCCACATGGAAGAAGCACACCAGCCTGTGTGATCATGAGGTGTCAATGGGATCAGGTATCAGGCATCTAAGACCCAGAACAAAATCATGCCCAATGTGAAGGGGGGGTGGTGGTGGCATGGAGTGGAGATCCAATGCCCATCTGTAGACAATTGGACATCCCCTCACAGAGGGGCCACAGGGAAGAGATGAACAGTCAGGGTGCAGTGTAGCACTGATGAAGCACACAACTTTCCTCTAGTTCTTTGGTGCTTCCTTCACCCCACTGTCATAACTTCAATTCTACCTTACAAATCAGATTAGACCAGAGCATGCACACTGTTACAGATAAGAGCCCACAACACAGGGCAATCCAGGATACATAAACCCCTCAGGGCCAACAATGAGAATAGAGATACCAGGAGGATTAGGGGAGGGTGGTGGTGGGGAGGGGGAATTGATCACAAGGATCAACTTATAACCCCCTCCCAGGGGGACGAATAATGGAAAAATGGGTGAGGGGTGATGTAGGACAATGTAAGATATGGAAATAATAATCTATAACTTATCAAGAGTTTGTGAGGGAGGGAGGGCGGGCGGGGGAGGGAGGGGGAAGAAATGGGGAGCTGATATCAGGGGCTCAAGTGGGAAGAGAATGTTTGATGATGGCGGCATATGTGCAAATGTGCTTGACACACTGAATGAATGTATGGATTGTGATAAGAGATGTAGGAGCCCCTAATAAAAAAAATTTTTTTAAAGAAAGAAACAGTACCCATACCTCACACCATGTACAAAAATGAACTCAAGATGGATCAAAGACCTAAATATAAACCCCACAACTATAAAGACCAACTGAAAATAATTAAAAACACCACTATAGAAGATAATATAAAATATTGACCTAAAATACAATATTTGTGTACATCAAAAGATTTCATCAAAAGCGTTGAGATCCCACAGATTGTGAAAAATATTTAGTCATGATATATCAGTTAAAGGGATCATTTCCAAAAGTCTGTGGAAAACTACAACATCTTAACAAGAAAAATAGGAATATTCTCTAAATGATTGAACAATTGAGTTGTATGATATGTGAGTTATATGCTGATATAGCTGTTGGGGAAAAAAAACAAAACCCAATTTTAAAAATGAGCACAAGATGTGAATAGATAATTTACCAAAGATGACATCCAGGCAGCCAATAACCACATGAAGAAATGCTCAAATTTATTAGCAACAAGAGAAATGCAAATTAAAAGAAAATTGAGATACCACCCCTCACTGACACTTTTAGCAAAATTAAAAAAAATAAATGAATAAATGGTGGAGAGGATGTAGGGATTAGAAAGTTCATACATTGCTTGTGGAGCTATAAAATTGCACGGCCACTATGGAAATCAGTATGTCACTTACTTAACTCTTTAAACAAATGGAAATATAATTACCTTATGATTCTGAAATTTCTCTACTGGGTATAAACCCTAAAGAAATAGAAATACAACACAAACAGACATGTACACACCTAAATTTAATGCAGAAATTGCTATAATAGTAAAACATGGAATTCGCATATCACATATGATACAATTCAATAGTTCAATCACATCAAGAAGAGTTGTACAATCATGATCATAATCAGCTGTAGAACATTTTCTTCAACCTTGTAATCATCATTGGCTCCCCAGCTCCCCCAACCTCTCCTGACATACCCCCAAGGAGCCATTCATCCAGTTCCTGTCTCTATAGTTTTACCGGACCTGGATTTCATAGGCAGAAAAACAAACATATCAAAAGTAAAACAGATAAAAACCTCAATAAAAAAGAAATCAGAAACTATTTAAAAACTATTACAAATTTAAATAGATCTTAAGGAAAACCAAATAACAGGGTGCTAAACTTTAACCTAGTTGCACTGCAGCAATCCACTTTCCAATACATTCTGCATGTTACCACATCCCTGGTCCGTGGTCAGAGGTGATGCCCAGGGGCATAATCAACATGTATTTCTCTTTCACTTCTTTTTTTAAAAAATTGAAACAGCTTTAAAATTGGGCCACAGCAAGATAACAGGACAATTCACATCCCTCAATTTTGGCCAGAAGGGATTCACCTTAGGCTGAATCCATGCGTGGACCCTTGTGTCAGTCTGGGCAAACTAGGGAAACAAATCCACAGAAACTCATATGTTTGAGAGAGTTTTATAAAAAGCATAAGTGTACATTAAGAAAGCATCCCAATCCAGTGCTGCCCAAGCCCACAAGTCCAACATTAGCCCATATGTCCGACTCCAATCTAAAAAGTCCTCCTCAATCTCACAAAACCTACAGAATGATGCAGACTGCAGGAGGAAAGCCGAATCAGTGAACATGTAAGCATCTCAGCACTGGCAGGGGTCCCCACACGGATGCTCCACCACCCAGAGCTGCATCCTTGGGGATATATTGCAGGAAGTGAGCCTTGCCAGCTGAAGCAGGGAACTGGCTAAGGCTGCTGCACCCTGGTCGACCATCGGCCAGGTTGGCACAATAAACTTTAACTATCTCAACCCTGAAAATGGATTTTCGGCTTCCATTTTCATCCAGACCTTCTGCAAACCAGGTGTTCACCATTTGAGCGCTGATGACATTCCCTCCTTAGATTTGGATTATATTATTTACAATGTGTGTCTTCACCAATTTGGCTTCTTTTCTTCTATTTGCCGTGGCTACTCTATGATTAAGGACATGTTTCAGAGTCTCCTTTGACACCCACTTTATCTTGTCTGTCTTTTTGATGACTCTGCTTTCTTCCTGATGTGCTCAATGTCCTTCTGCAGATCACCAAGTCTTCTGGCGTTAGTGTTCAGTGCAGCAAATCTGTTCAGGTGGGATAGACTCAAGGTCATATTTTGGTTCTCGCCGACTTGTTTTAGTCTTCAGCTTCAAGCTGAACTTACATATGAGCAATTGACGGTCTGTTCCACAGTCAACCCCTGGCCGGGTTTTAGCTGCTAATATTGAGCTTCTTCATCATTTCTTCCCACAGTTGTCGTCAATTCGATTTTTGTGGATTCCATTTGGAGAAGTCAATTTATATAGTTGCCATTTGTTGAAAAAAAAAAAAAAAAAGGATTTGCTGTGAAGAAGTCATTGTTTTGCAAAATTCTATCATGTGATCTCTAACTTCGTTTCCATCACCAAAGCTGCATTTGCTAACTACTGTGCCTCCCCTAAGTTCTCTGACTTTTCATTCCTATCACCCATAATTATCAAAGCAAATCTTGATTATCTGTAAGATCAGTTTCCGACTGAAGATGTTGGTAGAATTCTTCAATTTCGTCAGCACTGGCTGGTAGTTGGTGCATAAATTTCAATAATAATTATAATGATGGAATCTCCTTGAATGGTGAAAGATATAATCCTATTATAGACAGCATTGTACTTCAAGGTAAATCTTGAAATGTTCTTTATGACAATGAATGGAATGTTGTACCTTTTGATTATTTCATTGCCAGCATGGCACCCATATGATTTTCTGATCCAAAATGGCCAATATTCATCCATTTCAGCTCAATAATGCCTAGAATGTTGATTTCATGTGTTCCATTTTATTTTGTACAAATTCCAATTTTCCCAGATTCATACTCTGCACATTCTGATTTCTGATTATCAGTTGATGTCTGAAGCGGTTTCCTCTGATTTGGAGTGTGCCGCATCAGCAAATGGAGGTTCTGGAGGCTCTCCTCCACTCTGGCTGTCGTGGTCGGTTCCACTTCGAGAAGGCAGCTCTTCCTCAGTCCTAGTTGACTGCCTCTGACCCGAGAGGCTCCTCTGCCGGCACTTTCTCTGACAACGCTTTGTTTCTCTTCAGGAGGTTTTCCGTGCCTGACAACGATTTGATTCTTCCCATAAGGTTTTCAATGGCCAGTCCCTCAGAAGTAGACAGTCTGTTCCTTCTCTGCAGTCTATTCGTAGTCTGAAAGCTCTGCTCAGACCTGTTCACTTTGAGTGACCCTACTGGCATTTGAAATACCAGTGACAAAGCTTCCAATATCATAGCAACATACAAGCTGCTACAGTACAACAAACTGACAAGCATGTGGTGGAATGAAAAGGTGAAATGGGGTGGTGTTGGTAAGGGATACTCAGTTTCTGTTTGTGTGATAAAAATTTAGAAATAGATAATGGTGATAGTCTCACAACATTAGATTAATAAGGAAGAGAACATATTGAGTAATCAACTTCTAACTTTTTTTTCTGTGAACTTGATGAAATATGGCCAGTGTCCAGGGTTGTCCTGTTGCATAACTCCTGGGCACGATGTTATTGGTGAAGTTGTGTGGTTCACAGGCTGAGTGACTTTACAAGGCTCCCCTGGCAATAACCCTCAGCTGACCGGTGTTCCATCTGTACTGACCTGTCATAGGAAAGTCTGCTGCTTTCAGCACTGGTAACGCAGGTTTCTCAGTGGATGAATTGGTGTGTTTTACTTCAGCTTGATTGTCGGGGAGCTCGGAGAAACGTTTTGTGTGCACCAGGAGGAACTGCTAGGCCCGGCTCATTAGGATAGATAGTTCCCTCTTCTCCCAAGGGTCAGCACTTGCCTTCTCTTGTCTGATGGCTGGAGTTTTATTTGTGTGTTTCATTGTAAGCTGCCTTAATCCTATTTTTGAAGCAAGCTTGGTATAAACAAATAAAATCACGATGGTAATAATGAGTCACAAGGGAAACACAGAGGAAGCCTAGGATAGACTCCCTCTACTCCAGGCAACGACAAAGAAAGTAGAATGGAACATATGAAACCAAGATTTAGTGAAACACTGGAATATCTACTATCTCTTGGAAACGATAGTTCTGCGTGGCTAGGCCTATAAGGCAACAGGGAGTTGTATTAACAATATCTATTTTAGGCAATAGAAGAAAAGTGACGCAGGGGGTACCTGGTTTTGAACATGAGACCTCTTGATCTATAGTCAAATCCTAAAGGTTCTTTTATAACTGCATTAATTCCCAGGCTGCTCTCAGCCCGGGTCTCCCTGGGGAGCTACATGAGCTGCTCTTACGCCCACTCCTGCATGGAGCAGAATCTGCTTTTCTCTCGGAGAGCCTTTTCGCGTGTTTCCACTGGCACGACTTCCTAGACAATTTCTTCCTCCTCCTGTGATTGCTGCTGGTCACACGACGGACTCTATCCACTTCCCTTTCTATCTGTGTTTTGTCTTTTTCTTCATCCCCCCACTCATCACTTGGGTCTCCTTTTCCTGGGCCTCGGTGGAGCTTGGCTTATCCCCGGGGAGGCATCTGGCTAATAGAACTGCAGCCCTGGTATTTTAGAGGGAAAGGCACATCCAGGTGAGAGACTAGTAGAGGGCCAGGGGATGGACACTAAGCCTACTTGTGCTGGAATTCAAGACCCCATGCTTTATACCAATCAATTTCCCACTATCGAGCCATCATTGCATTTTTTAATTCTTGCTTTTTTGTGTTGTATTCTTTTTTTTGTGTGTGTGTGTTCCTGCTATTTATTTCACATATTTTAAAGTGATAGTGGCCTATATCTTTCTTTGGTAGTTGCTGGTTTTATTTTATTTTTATATCAGGATTATATCCAAGCTTCCTAGAATGATTTGGAGATCTCTATTGCTCTTTCTGTGTTCTGGAGTGTCATTAATACCATGTTTATGTTTTTCTCGATATCAAGAATGATCTTGTCCTAATGAAAAATTGGGCATTGGCTATAACACTTCTGGGTGTTGTCTTTGTGAACAAGAGTTCTTGTAAATATATCGTTATTGGTTTACTCAGGTGTTCCACTTCTCCTTGGGTCGGTTTAAGTAATTCATTTTCTCTTAAAAAATAATCAGGCTCACCAAGATTTTAAAAGTGAATAAAATGGAGTTGTACATAGAATTCTCTTATATTATAAAAATAAGTTTAGTCATGTCCCACTTTTCTTATTTTATCTATTTGCCTTTTCTATTTATTTCAAAGGATTGTGTTGTTGTTGTTGTTAAGTGTTATGGAGTTGCTCCCAACTCATTGAAATCTTATGTACAACAGACAAAATCAAACATGTCTAGTCTTGCACCACCCTCTCAATTACTACTATGTTTTAGTCTATTATGATGCAACCACTGTGTCAGCGCATCTCACCGAGGGGCTTCCTCTTTTGTACAGACCCTCTCTTTCGCCAAGCATGATGTTCTTTTCCGGGCAGTGGCCTTTCCTGTACCATGTACAGAGTAAATAGGCGATGATCCTTGCTCTCCTCAAGGGAGCACTGGAGCTAAGAACCAAACGGTGCATAGCTATCAGAAAGAATAGAGTCTGGGCTCTTCAAGGCTTGTCTTAAAACAAGCAGCCACTGAATTGAAGTGTCAGTAAGTTCACACAAAGAAGCACCTCAGCCTGTGTGATCCAAGGATTATAAATGATAAAATCCACAACTGGAGGCGAGAATTTCATTAGAGTGTAAATTGTAATCACCCGGTTGACAGTGCTCAGAAGACAGTGAAAACCCCCAAATCCATTTGTAGTATCTCCACGGGGATTAAGCCTCCCATTGAGGAGGCTTATATTGAGGAATGTGAATAGCTCTTCTACCAGACAAAGTCTATTGGAAAACGGATTAGATTAGTGCCAATGTAGTTTGGTTAAAATTTAATACTTTATCATTATCATCTCTTCTCCTTTTCGACCCATTTTAAATTTGTTCAAGTTTTTATTTTTGATTTAGGGGCTTTTGTCTTATTTTGTTGGCGGTGGTTCTTGTTTTGTCTATTTTCCGTATTTGGAATTCAGGATAGGTAAATCTATGGAGACAGTAGCTAGCTGAATAGCTTCCTAGGATTATCGTAGGGGAGTTGGGGGAGGGGTGATGAGGAGCTGATAATAAGGAATACAAGAATGAAGAAAATGTTCTAAAATTGCTTGTGCTGATGATTGCACAACGTTTAAAAACATATTCATGTTTGTATGATATGTGGGTTATATGTCAATAAAACTGCTATCATTGAAAAAACAAAAGATACACTCAGCAGTGATTGTGAGACTGGCAAAGGGCCAGGCCAAATGGTGTGCTGTTGTACGTTAGGGACTGTGAGTCAGAATCCTCCGAACAGCAAGCTGAGAGCTTTCTAAAGCGTGAGAAGGTAAACTCCTCTTTAAAGAACACCCCCCCCAACTCACAATGACGGCTGTTGTTGTTGTTAGGTGCCCTTGAGTCAGTTCCAGCCCTCAGTGACCATGTGTACAAGCCAACAAAACACTGCCCACGGCGTCACCACCCTTAGGCTTTCCCTGTGCTCAATCCATTGCTGCAGCCACAGTGTCACTCCATCTTCTTGAGCGCTTTCCTCCGTTTGATGCCCCTCTAACTTACCAAGCCTGATGTCCTTTTGCAGGGTCTCATCTTTCCCACATGTCCAAAGCACGTAAGACACAGTCTCACCATCCTGCACTCTAAGGCGCACTCTGGCCGTAGCTCGTCCAAGACAGATTGGTTTGGCCGTTTAGCGGGCCATGGCATTTCCAGTATTCTTTGCTAGCACCACAATTCAAATGCATTGATTGTTCTTCAGTCTTCCTTCCTGTCCACATTTCATACACATAAGAGACAATGGAAAAAGCCACGGCTTGGGTCAGGCTCACTTTAGTCCTCAAAATGACAGCCTTGTGTTTCAGTCCTCTAAAGATATCTTGTGCAGCAGATTTACCTAATGCAACTTGTCTTTTGACCTTTTGACTGCTCCTTCCATGGCCATTGATTGTGGAGCCAAGCAAGACAAAATCCTTGACAACTTCAGCCTTTTCTCTATTTCCTATTGAACCAATTTTGAGGATGTGTTAGCCTGGATAGACTAGAGAAACAAATTCATAGATACTCATATGTGTCTAAGAAAGAGTTTTATATCCAAGAACAATTGAATATTGAGAAAACAATTGAATATTGAGAAAACATCCCAGTCCAGATCAAGTCCATAAGTCCGATATTAGCCCATATGTCCGATACCAATCTGTAAATTCCTCTTTAGACTCACAAAACACATGCGATGATGCCAAATGCAGGACGATCACAGGCCAGCGGGTGAAAAGTCTTGTGGATCCAGTGGCGGTAGAGGCATCTCAGGGTTGGCAAGGGATCTCCATGTGGCTCCTTCAGCTCCAGGGCTCTAGTGTAGATCCATGTGTCTTGTCAGCTGCAACCTCTCCCAGGGAGTCAGTGTGTGTCCCACCTCCAACAAGCTATTTTTCTTCTTAGCGCCTCCAAATGAGGTCATCAAGCTGTGACCTGATTGACAGGCTAAACTCCACCCCTTCACTCGTAAGTCTCAAATTGAGAACGGATTATGTAACTACCACAGATGATTTTGGTATTTTTTACATTGGGTTATAATCCATCCTGAAGACCACAATCCATGTTCAACTGAGCTCTGCAAAATAAATAAATAAATAAATATGGTAAGTAAGTAGTGAGATAAAGTCCCAGCCTCCCTTTTAAGAAGCATTCCTTATTATACTTCTTGGTTATTTGTCTATTTTTTTCAAATGGCAACTCACACCCAATCTTAGATATGAGTTGTTTCTCTTCAAATATTTCCAATGTTCTGCTAATACATATGTACACATTTAAGATTGATATATTTTCTTGATAACTTGACCTTTTATCATTAGAAAATGCCCTTCTTTATTTCTGGTAACAACTTCATTCTGAGATCTACTTAGTCTGTTATAAAGTAGACTTTATGGGTTTCTTTTGATGAGCGTGCATAGTACATTTCTTTTCATCCTTTTATTTTGGTCATGTCTTTATATCTGAAGACAGTGTTCTTGTAGACAGTCTGTGTGTTTTTCACTCCGTCAGGCAATCTCTACCTTTTACATGGAGTGTTTACATGATTTCCATTTAAGGTAGTTGTATAGGGTTCAACTTTTTATTTATTCAAACTTTGGATTATGAATTGGGTAAATGTTTGTAGAATATATCAAGTTTCCATTTAAAAATCTATACACATTTTGTTTCAGGGCATTGACTGCTATCCACCTAATGTATGTAGTTACATTTAAGCCTTGTTGTCAGGCACCATCAAATGGGTACTAACTCATGGTACCATCCTCACACTCATTGTTACGATCCCTTCCATTTGCTTTCTACTTGTCCCATCTAATCTGTTCTTTTTCCCCTAACTACATTAAGATTAATCATATATATTTTTATTATTCCATTTTATCTCCCCCATTGAGCGAGTAAAGGAGCCCAGGGGTGGTGTTGGGTGCACATTGGACTGTTCACTTCAAGGTTGGTGGTCCAAGTCACTGGCACTCCGCAGGAGAAAGAGGACGTTGTCTGTTCCCAGAAAGATCCAGAGCCTTGGAAATCCTCCTTAGAACCATGAAGGGTTGGAAGTTACTTGGTGGCAATGCTTTTAAACAATTTTTAAATTGAGTTATCAGCTCTACTTTTTCCTATTTTTTTTTAGCGGTTTATCTAAGGTTTACAGTACTATATTTTACCTTCAAATAATGTTATACCACTTCACTTGTAGTGTAAGAATCTTACAACAGTGTACTTCTATTTCCCCTATTGTATCATCTGTGTGATTATTGTCATAGATTTTGCCTTTATGTGTGTAATAAACCCCATAATACATTGCTAGTATTTCTGCTGTAAACATTTCACTAACTTTTTTGTATGTGTATGGTAAAAATATACAAACAAAACATTGGCCAACTCAACAATTTCTACAATTCAATGATATTGAATTGATGACTTTTTTCATGTTGCTCACCCATTATCACTATCCTTTTGCAAATTATTCTATAACCATTAGCATAAATCAATTAAATAGATTTGAAAATGGGGAATAGTCAATATTGACTATCTACTATATTTCTGTTATTCTTCATTATTTTGTGCAGGTACAGATTTTTGTTTGGGATCATTTTTTTCTGCTGCTGCTGAATTCTTTAATCTTTTGTTTGTCTTAAAAAAACATTTGTTTTATCTTCATTGTTGAAAAAATATTTGTACTGGGTATAGAATTCACTCAAGGGAGAAATAACTTTTTTCTTTTCTAGCATTTTGAAGATATTCCTTTTTTCCCCTTCCTCACCTGCATGATTTCTGATCATCTTGTTTTGTTCCTCTGTGTGTAATAATATTTTTCCCGGCTCTTTGCCATTGGCTTTCAGCAATTTAATTGAGATATATTTTGGTGTGATTGTCTTTTCCATGAGTTTTGTTGCTTTTCTTGATCTGTGTCTTTCTGGATTTTATCAAATAATAATAATAATAATAAACAGGTCGTTGTTTCTTCAAATATTTTCATGTCTGACAGAATATGTAATGCTTTATCTATAACAGCTATTTGAATTCACAGTTTGAGTGTCATTGTGATGAGAATCACAGTGGAGTGAGGTCTGCATTGTGAGGACCGTGAGTTCCACAGGGAGGGTTGTGTATTTCATCCTGTAAACATTGGCGTTCCACGGTCAGTTTCATTGAGGAGACAAATCACGTGCTTTGAGTTTTCAGGAACCTTACAGTGATCACCTTGGACAGAGCCTAGTGGATGGAGGGGAAGGGTGGATTTTGCAGTTGCAATGATTCATGCAAAGAAGCATGGAGCAAAGATAGTGGGATAGGGAAGAAGGATATCCTTAATTAGATCTGGCCCCTTTACTAAGCCTCAATCAGGACAAAGAGAAGGTAAAGACAAATCCTTCAGATAAAGTCAATTGTCAGCACCAGGCCATAATGGTGGTCCAAAGGATTCATGGGCGTGGGGTAACTTACAGAAAAACAAAGAAAAGCAGCAAACAACTGTGATTGGTGGAAGATGAGTTCATCACTGCCACGTGTGGGACTACAGGAGGCGGGTAGGGAAGGACCGTGGTTGGGTAAGTACAGAATTGCAGTTAAGAAACGTTTACAGGATTGGCTCTGGGCCCTTTGACCGCCTGCTTATGTGGCCTTGAGTCAGAGCCACTGGTACCGACTTCCAGGAGATATGCGTTTATAAATCACGACGCTGGCTTTCGTGGTGATGATGACGACACTGAAGAACTCTACCAACAACTTCAGCTGGAAATGGATGAACCGTGCAGTCAAGATGCATTGATAATTATAGGCGATTGGAATGCAAAAGTTGAAGACAGAGGAAAGAACAGTAGTTGGAAAATATGATCTTGAGAATAGAAATGAAACTGCAGAGCACATGACAGAATTTTGTAGAACCCACGCCTCTCCATAGCAAATGCCTTTTATGTTTTGTACTACACAAATGGCTGCTGTACAGATGGACTTCTTCAGATGAAAGGCGCAGAAATCAAGTGGACTCCATCTGTGGGAAGAGGTGCTGCAGAACCTTGATACCAGCAGATAAAACCAGACCAGGGCCGACTGTGGAACAGACCATTGATTGCTCACCTGTAAGTTCAGCTTAAAGCTGAAGAAAATTAAAGTAATACTACAAGAGTCAAAATACCTTAAATCTATCACACCTGAATTTCGAGAGCATCTCAAGATCAGACTTGCTGCATTGAACACTAATGACAAAGGACCTGCCAATATGTTTGTAGTATGGATCCATGGTGGTGTAGTGGTTATATCTAGGACTGTGATCCATATGGGAGGCAGTTCAAAACCACCAGCAGCTCCGAGGAAGAAAGACTGGGTTTTCTACTCCCGTAATCAGGTACAGTCTCAGAAACCCACAGAGGGTTACTTTGAATCAGCATGGACTCAATGCAGTGAGTTTGCGCTTTCGTGGAAGGTACAATGAGCTGAAATGGATTGGCACTGTTCATTTTGAATCAGAAAGCTCTGTGGTTTACAAGGCTGGGAATAGCACCATCAAGAGGAATGATGTTGTATTCATTTGCACAAAGGACATTTCCAGATCTACCCTACAGTGCAGTGCTCTCCATGACAGGATTACGTCTGTCTGTCTTGAAGGAATCCCTCACAACTAGACCAGTAGGCAACATTGTGCTAAACGGAGAAAATACTAAACGACCACCCTTGCTCCTTCAGTTTTTATCCTTATTTCTCCTTCTCATATCGGGCCCGAGACTTGCACGGCTATTAGCTTTTCAAGACTTTAGTGAGGTCGTGTGCAGCATATTTACCCAATTTATCGTATCCTTTGATCTCTTGACTGCTGTTTCCATGAGCATCGATTGTGGATCCAAGGGACACTAAGTTCTTGCCAACGTAAATCTTATCTCTATGTAACATGATTAATTGGGACCACAAAAGTAAGGCGGATGAGACTCTAATAAGGGGATTGCTCAGTCTTTCCATCCCACTAGGTTTAAAATGAACGGTCTCAGAAGCTGGAGGTAGAGAGTCTCACGGCCTTCAAGAAAGAAGAGCCAGGCATGGTGTACATCCTCTGGGCCCTGGGATTCCTGTGTGCTGAGCCTTCCTGATCCAGAAGTCAGAGCAGTGACCCCACAGGAGCACCAGGAAAGTGTTGAAGACGGAGGCAGCAGAGCCAAGAGCCACAGGTGACACGGAGCATCCAACTGGCAGGAGGAGTCTTGTCTGCAGAGGAGGTGCCTCCAGGCCTTATTTAGGGGTTTTAGGTTGTTGCCCTGTGGAACTATAGCTGAGTGCTTTGGGGTTGACACTAATGGTGGAGTGGAGTGCTCCTTGAGCATTTATCAGCAATGTTAGCTTGAGCTTTCTAACACTTTTCCAAGCAGGGCAGAGACCAAGAGGCCATGTGGTTGAAAGGCCAGTTGCTGAGAGAGGCGTGCTTTGGGCTTGGCTGAGAAGAGGTGCCCCTGACTGGAGATATATATACTCTCCTTTCTCTGGCTGGGAAGACTTTTGAAGTACTGGATCCACTCCCACCCCTTGAATATTGATATTTGATCAAACTCTCCATATATATATATATATATATATATATATACACACACACACACACACACACACACTCTCCTTTCTCTGGCTGGGAAGACTTTTGAAGTACTGGATCCACTCCCACCCCTTGAATATTGATATTTGATCAAACTCTCCATCTTCCTCCTGTGCCAGTCTCACCCCACTCCTGGTACCATAATGTGTTAATCCGGTAGACTAGAGAACCAAATTCATTGACACTCATATATGTGCAAGAGAGAATTTTATATCAAGAAGTAACTATGCATTAATAAAACATCCCAGTCCAGTCCAGATTAAGTCCATAAGTTTGATATTAGCACATATGTCCAATATTAGTCGATGAATTCCTCTTCAGACTCATGCAGTATATGCAATGACGCTGAATGCAGGAAGATCACAGGCTGGTGGGTGAGAAGTCCTGTGGCCCCAATGGCAGTGGTTGCATCTCCAGGACTCTGGCTGCCATCAGTGTGGCTCCATGTGGCTTGTCAACAGGAATGTGAAGCAGCCAGAGAGCATTCCCAGAATCCTCATGAGAAGGTCACGTCCGTAAGGAGGGGTAACTAGGCTGTGACCTGATTGACAGACTAGACTCCTGAGCTAGTTGAGGTTTATTGTGCCAACCTGGCCGATAAACACATGTGGGATTGACTGAAGGGCAGCGAGATAAATGGCTCAGTGAGCCTCACCTTTCTAGTTCTCGGGTCTTTTGCTTTCTGATGGTCGGATCAGGCTATAGCTGCCTTAGCCAGTTCCTTGCTTCAGCTGGCAAGGCTCACTTCCTGCAAGAGATCCCTAAGGAGAAGCCACATGGACCTACCCTGATGCATCCCTGGGTGCTGGAGTAGCCATGTGGAGACCCTTGCCAGCACTGAGATGCTTACACGTTCACTATTCGATTTTCTGTCTGAAATCGGTGTCATTCTGTGTGTTTTGTGAGATTGAGGAGGACTTTGTAGTTTGGTATCAACGTATGGGCTAATGTTGGACTTATGGGTTTGGACAGCGCTGGGTTGGGGTGCTTTCTTAATGTACACTTATGCTTTATAGAAAACTTTCTCTTATACATATAAGTTTCTGTGGATTTGTTTCTCTAATTTACCCAGACTAACACAACTCCTGTCAGAGTAACCAGCCTCTGACAATATCGGGGTCCATAGGTGCAATTGTATGGGGATAATATATAAAGATTATAGTAAAATCATAGAAGATAGGAGAGATAGAAGAGAATATTAAAATAAAGAAGTCAGACACATTTTATGGTAGCCTGCTCACCTCTAGGATGGCCATGATCTCAGCAGCCAGGTCCACGCAGAGAGCGGGGGAAGAGTGGAGCGGAAAGAGTCTTTACTTCTGACCAAGACCTATATATAATTAGAGGTGTGCAAGCCCCCCCACCCATTACAGGTAACCACATATGTAACAGGAAAGGGTTGTACCATAGGCAATACAGCAATGGGAGGGAGATGATCTAAGGGTATACATGCAATAGGAAGAGGAGGGATTAGGGGTACACATGTGACAAGAGGGGTGGATCCTTGATTCAAGATGGTAGCCTAACCTTAGTTGTCCTTGAGTGGGCTTGACCTTTACTCTGGGCTTCCAGGGAAACCATCACTGTCCTTATCAGTAGGGTGTGAGCCCCATCTGTGGTGGGATAAACAATAGTGTCTGATTGCTCTGCATGGCTGTTGCCTTCAGGGAGATTGTCTCCAAGCATCTGACCTTCCACCATGTGCTAGCAAGCAGCGTCTTAGGTTGGGCATATATTTGCGGGAGACAACCTAGGGGAAAGCCTTTTTGTATCCCACAATTCCCCCTTTTGTTTTATGTATTAAATTCAAAAGAGTTACAGGGGCAACACGGGTTATTTTCTAAACATAGAAAGCTGTCAATCAAGGCATATTTAATGACAAATTTAATGTAGCTAAGCTAAAAATTCAGGCTTATGGAAAGCATTTTGAATCCAGGCTTGGGGATAAAGCCCCCCTATGTCCATCTACTATTGGGGGAGGGTATGAGAGGGGTTGGATTCCGCAATGGGAAGAAATAGAGCCAATAGGAATGTCTGCTATGTAGGGAGACAATCAACCATGTGCTCACTTTAAGGCAGCATCGCTGTTAGGGGAGAATCTGTGGAAGTGATGGTGAACGCAGGAAAATGCATTTGGACTTTATCTCTAACTTACCAAAGTGGTGGCTTTCCTACCATGGAATACTAGCTTTACAGATTCCCTCTGTATAAGTTAGGTAGTACATCCCAGTCATATTTCCACCAGGGTTAGTTTCCCACACTCCACCCCTTCATTTCCTTATCAAGTTGACATGAAATTGTGTAACAACCACACAGCCTGAGGCACCTGCCCTGTGTGAACAGGAAGAGGACGGGCTGTTTGCTGACCAAACACCACCAAGCTAATTCCAGCCTCCTAGCATTCCTGTCCCAGGCCACCCGCCTTTATAGTCAGATAAGACCCTTCCCTTCTCCATTCAGAGAGGCAGTTAGAGGTCTGCCACAGAGTTTTGCCGTAGCCTTGGCTGCAGGCAGAGGCCGGCCTCCTCGGAATTGACCTTGGGCTCATGTTGAGTCTGGTTCTCCCTCCCCCTCAAGAAATCAGAGGTCAGATGCCACCCCCACGCATTCTTCACAGCCTTTAGTTATTGAGTGCTGACATAACAGAAACACAAGTGGGTGGCTTGAACAGGCAGAAGTTTATTCCCAGAGTTTAGGAGGCTAGAAGCCTGAATTCATGAGCCAGTTACGGAAGACACCACTCTCTGTTGGCTCTGGGGTAGGTCCCTGTCACTAAGCTCCCCCAGAGTCTAGGAGTCTCTCAGTGCATGACACGCCCCCCCCACCACTCCCTGCACCTCTCTGCTGTCCAAGGGTCCCTCCTCCTTCACTTGCTTCTCTCTGGAGCCACCAGGTGGTTGGTGCAGACTGTGCTCCAGGGAGCTCCTCATATTGGACCACAGCTGCGACCTGAGTGAAGGGGTTGCATCCCAGCCAATCCCCTTACAATAGATCGGCTGATCCTCTCAGATGACATCACGGGGGTGATTCCATCATCACATGACTGCCAGAGGACATGACATAACCGCTAAACCACTGAGAACCAGCTCGGCCAAGCTGACACAGAGCTGTCGGTCTAGGACACTAGCATCCGATTCTGGTGGTTGGGCAGGGGCATTCCACCCCATCCCAGGGCGAATGCCGGGGGAGAAGGTGAACTAACAAGGGCGGCTGTCCATCACAGGAGAGGAGCTATACACTGTCCCACACGGGCTCCTGGAGGGTGCTGCTGAGGCCAGGTACAGAGCCCGACCCGAGGCCCACACAGAGCTGAGGAGGCCTCTGGAAGCCCTGCTGGAGCGGGGTCTCACCCTCGCTGCACACCTGTGGCGCCCTGGCTGGCTCAAATTCAGACTTGGAACAAGATCCACTGCGTGTGAATGCCCCACTGTTTGTTGGTTCCAGAAATCTTCTTACACTCTTGTTTAAGGATGAACAAGTTGAGAATTCAGGGACCAATTTAGGAAAAGGAAGGG
>NW_022103920.1:377142-379334 GCF_000313985.2 Echinops telfairi | reverse complement strand
GCAGTGGACACAGGCTGAGGGTGCCAGCCATCTGAGACCAGTCGCCCCTCTGAGGGCTCTGAGAGACTCTGGTCCTGGCCTCCCTCCTGGGTACTGGCAGCCCAGGGCCCTTGGCGCACGGCTCCAGCTCCATGGTGCCCTTGCTCCGTGTCTAGGCCGCTCTCCTCTTTCATAAGGAAGCACTCGCATGGGATCGGGACCGAGCACCAGGTCACTTAAGCCATGACATCTTTGAGGACATACTTTCCAAACAAGGTCGTTGTTACAGGAATCAGGGTTTAAGACTCTCTTACTTAGAGCAATCGAGACAAAAGTACCTCCCGTGTGTGGCTCTGCGAACAGAAATGTATTTTCATACAGCTTAGAAGGTGAGAAGTCTGAATTTCGGGCACCAGATCCCGGGGAAGTGAGCGCATCGATGTGGGGGCCACATCTGGCTTCCTTTGGCTGCACGATGCAGGAGAGTCCATTTCCGCACCAGCCTGACGTCAGTTGCCACAAGGCAGAGATCAGATATGGCTCCACCCTCCACGTCTCTCTGCCTTGTTCTGACACCAACCATTCCTCCCACAGCACTGCTTTTCTTCTGGGTTCGTTGCTAGGGCACACAGAACTCACAGACGACACTGAGGATCACTGGGGCTTCCTAGGGACCCAAGCCAGTTACCACGAGCCAGGATCAGAAGGAAGGATGCAGGCCCCGGTCCACAGCAACACTCCTCCTCAGCCAGCAGCCACGTCTCTCTCTGGTCTTCAGCTTCTCCACCATGGAATCACCTGGGCTCTGCTCCTGTGGGGCAGGCAGCCCACCTTGCCGTGCCTCACAGCCTTAGGGTCTTGGCGCTGCTCCTCTGCTCTGTCTCCTGGTCTCCTGGACTCAGCGTCTGGTCTCTGGGGGCTCCACCACTTCAGGCCCGGATTTCCAATATTCTCCACTGGTGGCTTGTCTTCCTGGGTGATCTGGGAATTCTGTTTCTGAGATGCTTCATTCTTATAGCCCAGGGAATGACAAAACTAACCAATCCCTGAGTTAGAGTCATCTACACCTCATTTACATGACCCCACCCAGTCATTTGGTGGGACATACAAAGAAACGGATGGAAGAGCTCACCCTTCACTGAAGGCCCAGGCAGTTGCATATGGCAGGGAAGGAGGGTTAGCTCTCAAAATGGCCCATAAATAAGGGGGCGCCTGGATTTGAACCAGGGACCTCTTGATCTGCAGTCAAATGCTCTACCCCTGAGCTACACCCCCTGGCATACCAATATACCTTTTAGTAATTAGCCCTTTGTCTGTTAAATCATTACTAAGTTTCTTTTCCCAGTCTGTGGGCTTTCTCATTACTCTTCTGATGAAGTCTTTCGATGTGCACAAGTGTTTTATGCTTAGTAGGTCCCACTCATCTATTTTACCTTCCTCTGATGTGTCTCCTTCCTTATGTCTGATAGCCCATGCATTCCCTGCATTAAGGTTCTTATCTTTGTCCCATTTTTCTCATTGGTGATCCTGATAGTTTGGGGTTTTACTTCTAGGTCCGCCATCCACCTTGAATTTGTTCTGTGCGTTGAATGAAGTAAGGGCTCATTCTTCTGCAGGCTGATCTCCAGCTTTTCCAGTACCATTCGTTGAAAAGGGCATCTGCTTCCCATTTGCTGTTTTTGGGGCTCTGGTCAAAGGTCAAGTATCTATATGCTGCTGTTTGTATTTTTGGATTTTCTGTTCTTATTCATTCCTCCGAGTATCTATAGTTATACCAGTAGCATGCTGTGCTGACAATGGTGGCTGGATAATAAGTTTTCAAGTCAGGTAGTGCGAGCCCACCACGTTATTCTTCTTCTTGAGGAGCTCTTTGCCAATCCTTGGCTTCTTCTCCTTCCCTATGAAGTTGTCAGTCAGTTTTTCCATTTCTTTGTAAAATGGGTGCTGGAATTTGTATCAGGATTACATTGAATTTATTTAGTGCTTTAGGCAGGATTGTCATCTTTACAATATTGAGTCTTCCAATTAGTGAGTATGGGATGTTCTTCCAATTGTGTGGGTCCCTTCTGGTTTATTGTAATAATGTTCTGTAGTTTTCCTTGTACAGATCTTTTGGGGGGTTTTGGTCAGGAATATCCCTAGATATTTCAATTGGTGCTTGGCTATTGTGAAAAATAATATCTTCTTGATCTCTTTTCTGTAATCCCATCAGT
>NW_022103920.1:368228-375959 GCF_000313985.2 Echinops telfairi | reverse complement strand
CTTCAAGCCTTTAAGACCCCAGATGCTATATCTTTTGATAGCTAGGAACCATCAGCTTTTTTTCACGACATTTGCTTATGCACCCGTTTCGTCTTCAGTGATTGTGTCGGGAAGGTGAGCATCATGGAATTACAGGTTATTACAACAAAGTGTTGTTGTGCTGAGGGTACTTGAGTAGAGGCCCAATGTTCATGTGCTACCTTAATAGTAAACCTATAAATATATGTACATACATCTATTTCCTTATCGTTATATGAAAATATATTTACATATGTACGTGCCTATATTTAGACCTCTATAAATGTCCTTTGCCTCCTAGTTCTTTTCTCTATTTCATTTTACTTTCCTCTTGTCCCACTGTCATATTTGGCCTTGAGTTTCAGTAATTCCTCTCGGTTACATCGCCCTCGATCAAACCCTACCAGGCATCCTATGCCCTCCTCACCATCAATTTTAGTTCACTTGTTGTTCCCTTGTCCCTGGGTTTGTTAACACCCACTTCCTTTCTCCCGCCTCCCCCTCCCCCATACCCCCCCCAACCGTCAGCTCCATTGTTTTCTCCTCTGGATTGTTTATCCCACCTATCTTATCTAGATAGACATGCAGAGACAATAGCAAGCACAAAATCAAGACAAAGCCAAACAAAACATAACAAATAATAGCAAAACAACAACAAAAAACAATCACACACAAAAAATAAAAAGCCTATAGATAGTTCCAGGTCTGTTTGTTGACTTTCAGGAATGTTTGCCAGTCGAGTCTGATGGGGTGCCAAGTCCTGGCCCCAAAGTCTGTCTTTGGTACTTCCAAGGGACTTCATTGCTTTGCTCCCCTTGCTGCTCCTTTGCACGCCCTTAGCATTTTGTGTGGTGAGGTCAGATCGGGCACAATTCCCACACGGTGCCACCAGTGTTGTCCCTTGTAGTACTATGGGTCAGTAAGGGATGTTGTGTCTCATGGTAGGGCCGGCCCTATAGTCTTCTCTGTGCATTTGCTGCTCTGAGCAGGAATATTGTCCTCAGGGTTTGGTGGGGCATCTATTGATATTATCATATGATTCTTGTCCTTTTTCTTTTTAATGTGGTGGATAATGTTGATGGCTTTTTGGAGGTTGAACCATCCCTGCATCCCTGGTATGAATCCTACTTTATCATGATGGATGTAATATATCTATCTATATCTATCTATCTATCTATCTATCTATCTATCTATCTATCTATCTATCTATCTTGTGTTCTATTGGCCAAGATTTTGTTGAGGATTTCTGCATCTATGTTCATTAGCAATATTAGCCTTGAGTCCTCTATTCTTGTGGCATTCTTGCCTGGCTGTGGCATCAATGTTATACCAGCTTCATAGAATGTGCTTGGGAGTTTACTGTCCTTTTCTCTGTTCTGGAAGAGCTTGTGTAGAATTGGGGTCAGCTCTTCTCTGAGTACTTGTTAGCCTGGGCCTTGTTTTAGTTGGGAGTTCCTTGATAGCCTTATCTATTTCTTCTTGTTATGGGTCTATTCAACTTCTCAATGTCAATATGAGTTAATTTGGGGAGGGATTGTTTTTCCACATATTTATCCATTCCCTCCAAGTTGTTGAATTCTTTGGAGTAAAGTCCTTCATAGTGCTGTGTAATTAGTCTTTTAATTTCATTGGGGTCGGTTGTAATTTCCCATTTCATCCCTCATATCGGATATTGACTTGTGTGCCTTCCCATCTTTTGTTAGGTTTGGTAGTGGTTTGTCAATTCTGTTAGTCCTTTCAAAGAATCAGCGTTTTACTGCATTGATTTTTCCCATTGTCTTTTTGTTTTTACACTCATTTATCTCTGCTCTGATTTTTATAATTTCTTTTGTTTTGCTATTAGAAGGGCTATCCTGTTGACTTTGTTCCAATGCTGAAAGCTGTGTGATAATGTACCGATCATAAGGCTTTCTTCTTTCTTCATATGTGCATCTGTTGCTATCAAGCGTCCTCTGAAAACTGCCTTTGCTGTATCCCAGAGGCTTTGGTATTTTGGATTTTCATTTTCACTGGTTTCTAGGAACTGCCTAATTTCATCTCTCATTTGAGCTAATACCCAGTCCTTTTTGAGAAGTAAGTTATTTAGTGTCCATGTGCTTGCCTTTGCTATTTTATTCTTTCTCTTGTTGATTTCCAGCTTTATGGCACAGTGGTCAGAGAAGGAAGTCCGCGTGATCTCTATATGTTTCAATTTATTCAAACTTGACACTGTATGTGAGCTTGTGGTTTATCTTCAAACATGTACCATGCGCACTTGAAAAAAATGTGTATTTTTTTTTTGCAGTTGGGTGGAGAGCTTTGAATATATCTATCAGGTTGAGTTGTGTGTGGAGTTTATGGCTACTATGATTGATTCTGTGATTTCTTTTTTCATCTTAAAGGATTTAGTTGACAAACCTGTGGGTCTTTTGTTGGGCATGTATGTTTATTATGCTCATAGACTCTTTGTCTACTGATCCCTTAAGCATTATGTAGTGCCCATCTTTATCTCTTGTTAGGTCCTGCATCTTGAGATTGATTTTGTCAGAGATTAGAATTACAACTCTGGAGCGCACGGTTTGATTTGTCCTTCCTCAGCTGTGGGTCTTCGCAGCTTGGAAATGGCGGGATTTGGTGCTATGGAGAAATTTTTGGTTGAATATAAGAGTGCGGTGGAGAAGAAATTGGCAGAGTACAAATGTAATACCAACACAGCAATTGAATTAAAATTAGTTTGATTTCCTGAAGATCTTGAGAATGACATTAGAACTTTCCTGAATATACCCACCAATCCTTTGGGGATGATGAAACTGCTTTTGGTTACAAGGGTTTGAAGATCCTTTTATACTATATTGCTAGTAGCCTGTCAACAATGTTCTGTGTTGAATATGCTTCTAAAGTTGATGAGAATTTTGATTGTGTAGAGGGTGATGATGTTGAGGGCAAAATTAGACAGATCATTCCACCTGGATTTTGCACAAACACAAATGATTTTCTTTCTTTGCTGGAAAAAGAGGTTGATTTCAAACCATTTGGAACCCTACTCCATACCTACTCTGTTCTCAGTCCAACGGGAGGAGAAAACTTTACTTTTCAGATTTACGAGGCTGACATGACATGTAGAGGCTTTCGAGAATATCATGAAAGGCTCCAGACCTTTTTGATGTGGTTTATTGGAACTGCTAGCTTTATTGACGTGGATGATGAAAGATGGCACTACTTTCTATATTTGAGAAGTATAATAAGGATGGAGCTATGCTCTTTGCAACCATAGGCTACATGACAGTCTATAATTACTATGTGTACCCAGACAAAACCCAGCCACGTGTAAGTCAGATGCTGATATTGACTCCATTTGAAGGTCAAGGTCATGGCGCTCAACTTCTTGAAACAGTTCATAGATACTACATTGGCTCTCCTTCAGTCCTTGATATTACAGCGGAAGATCCAAATAAAAGTTATGTGAAATTAAGAGACTTTGTGCTTGTGAAGCTTTGTCAAGATTTGCCTTGTTTTTCTCGGGAAAAGTTAATGCAAGGATTCAATGAAGATATGGCAATAGACGCACAAAAGAAGTTCAAGATTAATAAGAAAAGCAAAGAGATCTTGCTAAGATGAGAAAATGTCTCAGACCAGAAGAACTGACAAACCTGATGAACCAAATAGAAATGAGCATGCAACATGAACAACTGGAAGAGAGATTTCAGGAACTCGTGGAAGATTACCGGCATGTCATTGAACGACTTGCTCAAGAGTAAAGATAAAAATGTCTGTACAATTGCTGTGAAAACTCCCATGATGACTTTAATTTTAATATTTTGTGATATTTTACTTACACTAAAAGTTATCTTTAGTTGAATATTTTCTTTTGTATATTTTAAAATACTATTTAGAATCTATAAGCATATATTCCATTGAAAAAAGGTATAGCTTCTGAAATACCACTGCAATTGCTTCCCCTCTTAAACAGTATAAGCATATACAATAAACACTTTAAAAAAGAATTACAACTCTGTTTTTTTTAAGATTGCCATTCACTTGTTAAACTTTTCACCATCCTTTGACCCTCAACCTATTTTTGTTTGTGAATTTGAGATGTGCCCCTTGCAGACAACAGATTGATGGATTGTGTTTCTTAATCCAGTCTGCTACTCTTTGTCAATTAGTGGGTGAGTTCAGATCATTGACATTCAGAGTAATTACATCCATCTGTGGATTGTTTACTATCATCTCATACCCTCTGTAACAGATATTTTCCTACCTCCTTCCTTTATTGTATGTTATGTATGTGTGGAGGATTCATTGTTGCCTTCTGTTCTCTATTGGGTCAAGGAAGTCTTGGGTGTTGCTCTCAGTGCGATGCCTATGCAGTGGTCTCATGTTTGTGTTCTGTGGATGTTGAGTTGTGATTTTTTAAGTGCTGTTTTGTTGTGTTTTTACATATTCTTTGAAGTCCTCATTATCCAAGAAAACTTTTTATTTCACCTTCCATTTTTATGGACAGTTTGGCAGGATAGAGGATTCTTGGGCTACAATTCTCTTCTCCTCTTCATGGTTTCTGCTAAGACTGAGCAAATTCTTATAAGGTTACCCTTGTAGGTGGCTGCATTTTTCTCTCTCGCTGCTCTTATGATTTTTTTCCTTTTCCTCAAATTTGGATATTTTGACTACTATATCCCTTAGTTGTTTCTCTTGGGATTCCCTCTAATTGGTGTCCTCTCTGCTTCCTGGATGATTGTCTGATCCTCCTTTACTATATTTGGGGAACTTTTCCCCCCCAGGAATTCCCTTGTGATTTTAACTGTTGGTTTCTTCATTACACTTTGCTCCAGTATCCCAATTATTCGGTTGTTGTTTCTCTTTATAGTATCTCTCATTGTTTTCAGGTTTTTCTTCAGCCTCCTCACTTATCTTGTTTGAGTGTCTTTCCTGTTTGCTGTATTCTGCTTGGATATCTTCGAGGTCACTGATTTGGTTCTCCACTTCTTCCAACCCATCAGTGAGGTGTTTTACCATTTTCTTCATTTCTACTGCAACATACCTTAACTCTTGTATTTCCCTGCAGTATGTGGACTCTATCCTCTCTATTTTTTCATCCTTTTCCTGTATTGACACCTTCATATCCTATATGACTCTAAGAAGTATTTTGAAGATTTCTTTCTGTGGCAGCTCTAAGTATACCTCTTCTATGTATGTTGCTAAGTTTAGGTTCAGATATTGAAATTTGTTTCTCTTGCTTTCTTTTAGTGACAGATTATGTGGGCTGCTGTATGCGTGACATTTTGGTGGTTCGTTGCATGTGTATGGCTCAGGGGATAGAGCTGGCCAGATCCAAGCATGGCAAGAACAGTGCTGCAGTGTGGACTGGGTGACTGGGTCTGCGAGCAGCAGATGCTCAGGTTTCCCAAATGGGAGTGGCAAGGTGGGTCGTTGCCGCAAGTTGTTGGCTGCTCCGGCTATGTGGTCAGTTTAGGCAACAGTGGCCAGGGGTGCCTTCCATGGACTGCTCAGGTTTCACAGGCAGTGCTGGCACAGATGTGGGACTAGCCATGGCCGTGAGCTCTGGGTGGCACCAGTGGCATGGGCTGTTTGGGCTGGGCTGGCTGGGTCTGCGGGAAGCTCCGGTTTAGCAAGCAGCATGGGCAGGTGATGGCACAAGTATCACAGGTGGCACAGACTGGGCCTGCTGGATCTGCAGGCCACTCAGGCTCTGCGAGGGGCGCAGGCTGGAGTCAGAGCACTCCACAGGCTGCATGGGCTGAGCTGCCTGGCTCCTCGGACCACTCAGGCTTTCAGGCAGTGCAAGCTTGGCATTGGAGCACACTGCAGCCTTGCAATGTAGGCAGTGAGAGTACTGCATGCTGGTGGCCAGGGTATCAGGTGCAACTCGGACGTGTGGTTGGGGAGGCAGGGCAGACCAGAACCACGAGAAAGGTTGACCCATGGGCCAGAGCAGAGCCCTGGAGTGCTGCGAGGCCTGATCACATGTCCTAGGACTGCCCCGCCCCTCAGTCTCCCAATCCCCAAACCCAGCAGTCACACATGGAGCTCCCAATGTGATACCCTTTACCTCAGCACCATCTTCCTGGAAGTCCATTGCTGTTCTTTATAGTCACTTGCTGTAGTATCTTGGTGCAGGAGCCCTGAGACACCAGGAGGGTGGCCTTTGTGGATGAGATGAGGACATGGCTGAGAGATGAGAAGCACATGCAGAGGGACAGTCATTGTGGCTCCCCTTGTGCACTCAGTCTGGAGAGGGAAGCTCTGTTGGCTCGTTCTTTAAAACCCCAACCTGGGAGGTTAGCGGCTTCTAAACCTTCACTGAAGGTCCAGGTAGGGAGTATATGATATAACTAGCTCTCAAAATGGCACATAAATAAGGGGGCGCCTGGATTTGAACCAGGGACCTCTTGATCTGCAGTCAAATGCTCTACCCCTGAGCTACACCCCCTGGCATACCAATGTGGCCTAATAAATGCCTTTCATTTGTGGGTAGCACTCAGCTTTGTGGTATTAATTGTTGCTTTCCTCTGGGACTTGCTGACTCACGAGTAGAAACCTTCTCCCAGCTCTATGATTTTCCAGGTCCCATGGCCACTGTAACCATCAACAGGGAGGAGGTCAAAGAAACTGCCTGGGCAACACCAGTCCCTTGTCCATCACCCTTTGGGTTGAGGCCTAGCCAGTCGGTGTCTTCAAAACAAACCGCACTGTCTTTATTTTGACCCCCAGTCCTGGACCTTGTTCCCTTCAGTAAAGGAGAAACAGGGCTGTATCTGAGTTTCCCAGGTCTTCCATAGCAAAATGCCCCAAAGTTGGTACCTATGAATGACAGAAATGTATTTTCTGGACTGGAGGCTGACGGTCCAAGGTCAGAGTGGCAGCCACGTTGGCCATTTGTAAGCTCTGAGAGAATGTATTCCAGGCCTCCCTCTAGGTTCTGGAATCTTCAGAGCCCCTTGCCTGCAGCCACAGCCACACAGGGTCATATGACATCCGCCCTGTATCTGTTCTTGTTTTATATAAGGACGGCAGTCAGTCATGATTTGAACACCCTTATGTGGTATAACCTCACTGTCATTTAACTGATGACATCTTCAAAAACCCTTTGAGCAAAGAAGTTCCTGGTTAGAAGTACCAGGTGTTCAGACTGCAAATTAGTTATATTATTCTGACTCAACATATATATACACCATATGTGTGGTTTTTCAGATAGCAGTTTCTCTGTTGCAGTTAAGAAGGCTAGGAATTCAAATCCACACAGCTGCTTTTGAGGGAAGAGTTTTAAAAAATATATATTTTGTGTGTGCCTGCTCTGAGGGAAGGGCCTTGTTTTATTCTAACATACGTGGACCCAGAATTCTTTGGTGCTGTCCATGTGTCTTGGCACTAATGTTCCCTTGGGTCTAGAAGGTTGTCAGCACCAGGACGCTGTGTCCAAAAGTGGCACTCTGGCTCCACACCTTTTTTCCTGTTGTTACTGAGTTCTCTCCTTCTCTAGCCACTTCTCTTTCTCTTTAATGTTTGTACAATAAAAGGAGACACAGGCCATACCCCAGGGAACTCCCTTTACATTGGGTTAGGGCTCTGACCTGATTCAGAGTATGGCATGCCATGCTAGTCCTATTACAGCTAATTGATTGTTTACATCAGTTCACATCATGGGAGATGATCATACCATTACATAACTGCCAATCACTTCATTTTATCTGTCATGAATGAACTGTGGTCCAG
>NW_022103920.1:342856-366229 GCF_000313985.2 Echinops telfairi | reverse complement strand
TTTATCTGTTGGATTCCCTGTGCTTCCAGCTCTTATCTGTACCAATGTACATGCTCTGGTCTAGCCAGATTTGTAAGGTAGAATTAGGGTCATGATAGTGGGAGGTGGGTATTAAAGAACTAGAGGAAAGTTGTATGTTTCATTGGTGCTGTACTGAACCCTGGCTGGCTTGTCTCGTCCTTGTGACCCTTCTCTTCTGTAAGGGTCTACAATTGTCTACACATTGGGTCTTCACTCCACACACACACACCCATTCACATTGATATGATTTTTTTGTTCTGGGTCTTTGATGCCTTATACCTGATCCCATCGACACCTCATGATCACACAGGGTGGTGTGCTTCTTCCATGTGGACTTTGTTGCTTCTGACCTTGATGGCTGCTTGTTTATCTTCAAGCCTTTAAGACCCAAGATGCTATATCTTTTGATAGCTGGGCACCATCAGCTTTCTTTCACCATATTTGCTTACGCACCCATTTTGTTTTTAGTGATAGTGTCAGGGAACGTGAGTATCACAGAATGCTGGGTTATTAGAATAAATTGTTCAAAGTACTTCAGTAGAGGCCCAATGTCCATCTGCTGCCTTAATCCTTAACATATAGATATATGTACGTAGATCTATTTCCCTATAGTTATATATAAATGTATTTACGTATGTATATGCCTGTGTTTAGACCTCTATAAATGTCATTTGCCTCCTAGTTCTTTCCTCTATTTCCTTTTATTTTCCTCTTGTCCCACTATCATGTTCGGCCTTATGGTTTCAGTCATTTCTCTCAGCTACATTGCCCTTGATCAAGACCCACCAGGCATCCTATGCCCTCCTTGGAAAGTTCAATTCTTGACTCTACTCTTCACCATTCCTAATTCATGTCGTTGCTACATGCAGAACACATTCACTTCTTCATATTATCTCAGAGGTCTTAAGTTCCCTCCAAATTCAGATTCTTCCATGGGGTAACAGTCCCTCAGACTTAGTCTTCATCTTTATCTTTTAGGAATAGTGGGGCCTCAAAGCTCATTTGGTATTAGAATGTTTTAAGATGGTGTAGAGTGAGTCTTCTTGTCATGCACGTGATCAAAGAATACAGCCTTTAGTGTGTGTATTAGTCTGGGTACTTTGGAGAAACAAATCCACAGCAACTCATGTATAAGAGAGTTTTATGTAAAGAAAATGTGCATTACAAAAACATCCCAACCCAATGCTGCCCATGCCCACAAGTCCAACATTAACCCATTAACCCAACACCAGTCCACAAAGTCCTCCACCTCACAAAACAGAGGCAATGATGCCGACTGCAGGAGGAAAGCTGAGTCAGTGAACGAACAAGCATCTCAGCACTAGTAGGGGTCTCCACGCGGCTGCTCCAGCACCCAGGGCTGCATTGGGGTAGGTCCATGTAGCTTCTCCTTGGGGATGTCTTGTAGGAAGTCCATCTTGCAAGCTGAAGCAGGGAACTGCTAAGGCAGCTGCACCCGGTGCAACCATCACAAAACAAGAGACCCGAGCACTAGAAAGGTGAGGCTCACACCACCCATTTATCCCTCTGCCTTTCAACCAGGCCCACATGTGATTATCGGCCAGGCTGGCACAATTAACTAACTCAGTGTGGATAACAATTCAGTGTAAGGAAGACCAAAATCCTCACAACTAGACCAATAGATAGCATCATGAAAAATGGGGAAAATATTAAAATTGTCAAAGATTTCATTGTATTTGTATCTGCAAGCAATGCACATGGAAGCTGCAGTCAGATAACCAAATCATACATTGCACTGGGAAACCACCCTCCTTCAGTCTTAACAGCCAAAGGCGTCGGTGAAGCATGCAGAGGACCCCTTGGACTTCCAGAAGAATGAACAAGGCTCTCTCAGAAGAAGTACAGCTGCAATGCTCCTTAGCTGTAAGGATGGTGGGATCTCCTCTCATGTGCTTTGGAAATATTACCAGGAAGGGTAATCCCTGGATCAGAGAACGAGAGGAAGACACTTAACCAGAAGAATGACCGCCAGGCTGTAACAATCGGCTGAAGCAGCACTATTATGAGGAGGCCATAGGACTGGGTAGGGTTTTGTTCCCAGTGCTATGAGTCAAAGCCAGCTGGATGATGCCCAGCAACAACAAAGCTTGCCTGTCTCCTCTCTTCCTCAAACACCTTGAACTTGGGTTCTTTGCCTGAGCACTGAGCAGCCAGCCTCCTGCCTGGAGACACCACGGCTGGAGGTGAGGCAGAGTTTTGCTGTAAGAGGAACTCCCCCCCAGGAGCTCATCTCCCAGCTTCTTCTTCTTTCCCCCCTCTCAGGTAGGTAACCGAGGTTCACATGACTTAATCCATTGGCCGTAATTCCCATATCTGTTCAATAGAACTGGCAGGTGGATCGGTGGATTCTGACCACAGTCCCGGGCTCTTTCCTTTCTAGCACACCGTGACTCAAGGCCTGGGACCCACTCTGTCTTGCTTTGCATGAGACCTGCTAGCCCTTTAAGGGCAGGCCAAGGCCAGTGTTTATAAGGGCAGCTCTTCTTTGGGGCAGACACGCAGGCTTTGTGAGAAGAGTAGAACACTGGTTCACTCAGCTGGGTAATGCGTCAGCATCTTTCTTCCCATCCCTTAGGTGCCTCCGGGAGCCAGCTGTGTAATGTGGCGCATCTGAGACCCGGCAGTAAAGTGACTGCTGGACACGTTTGTGTCTGTCCAGAGCCTGTAATGTGTCCTGGAACCAGCCTGCTGATCTGGCAGGATTAAGCACACAGGTTTCCTGGAAGGTGAGCGGAAGTTATGAGAGAGAGAGAGAGAGTTAGTTAATGTCCTGGGGATGCATTCTGGGGTAGAGCATCTGACCGCAGAACAAGAAGCCCCTGGTTCAAAAATGTCCCTCGAGGTTGTAAAACGAGTAGCAGTTCAGCTGACTAGTGAGGCCCGTCTGCTCCTTCAAGGCCTGTTTCAATGGTGGTAGGTTGACAACAGCAACTGGGAGGCTTCCATGGGACCCGTAGGGGGTAGTGATGGGGGGGAGCCACTCGGAAAGGGAGGGTGCGAATGGCGCAAAACCCGAAGACGGTCCGTGAGCGAGCTGTGCATGTAGACACTGTCGTGAGCGAGCTGTGCATGTAGACACTGTCGTGAGCGAGCTGTGCATGTAGACACTGTTAAACGGGAGCCCGTTTTGCAGCGTCTGTTCTCAACAGCAACCAGATTCAAAAAACAAAGATTTGTTTGGATGCAGATCCATCAGACCCCACACCCACTGCCCAAGTCAATTCCAGCTCATCGGGACTCTGTGTGCAGGTCAGGGTCGAGCTGCCCCTTTGGGCTTCCAAGGCTATAGAGCTCTAGAGGAGCAGACGCCTTCTTTCTCCTGCATGCGAGTCCAGAGAGGCAGACGAGGCCTGGGGGCTGCCTAGGCCTGGGGGCTGCGGGGAGGGAGTGACAGCTATTGGGAACGGTGCTTCTTGTGAGAGTGATGCTGTTCTACGATTACCTGTGATGGATGCAAACTCTGTAGAGGTGGTACATTTTAAAATGTATTTAGTGTATTTTTATACTGTACCATTGACTAGTGGGGAAGGGAAAGGACAAGTGGAGAGGAGGCAGAGAAATTAAACCCTCCTACATTGCTGGTAGGAATGAAAGCTGGGGGACGGCTTTGGAAAATACCAAATGAGCCATAAATCCCACTCCTATATAACCAAGCTAGATTCCAATATATGTCCACATAACAACTTCCCTTCCATGTTTCAGCAGGATTATTCATAATGCTCCAGAAGTGGAAGTAAGCAAATGTCCAGCTGGTGGCAGGATGGGTAGAGTGTGGTGCATCCACAGAATGAGACACTCGTCAGCCACGAGAAGGAGCAAGCAGCGATGCACACTACAGTGTGATGACCCTCGAAAAGCTATGAGAAAGCTGGGCACAAGAGCCACGTCTTGTGTGCAGGTGAACTGTTGAGACAAGAGGCACAGAAAGCAGATTAGCACTTGCCAGGAAGTGAGGTGAGGAGGGCCGGGGACACGGCGCCTGATGGCTCCAGCGTTTCTCTGTGGTGATGAAGGCGGGCGTAGCCATGCTTAGCTGAAGGTACTGAGTAAACACTGACTGGCCCACTTCAAATGGGTGAATTGTAGGCTATGCGAATTTTATCTCAATAAAACTGATGTTCCCCGTGGATTTATGCTTTTACCCACTAAACTTAGTGTTGAAGTTCCACCTTGTCTTCCCTTGCAGGTTTGGGGCCCAGCCTCCTCCAGGTGGGAGGCCAGAGAGGACAGGGTTGGGTGGGCTTACTAACTAGCTGAAGCTCTGGAAGCTACATTCACACAGGCACACAGTGGGGAGACTTGGCAAATTCCTCAGCCCCACCATTCATTACAGAGGGAGATTAAATCAAAACATCTGGCTGTATCTGACATAAGCAGTGGCCTCAGGATACACATGGCACTCGCATTTCCGAGGGTAGCGATAGGGTTTGGGAGCTGATGCGTTTACATCTCGAGGTGAGGCGTTCAAGCCTGTGTGGGTCACGGGTCAGAGGTGGAATGGAAGGAAATTGACTTAGAAGGTAGTTTGAAACAATCCCAGGCAGTTGAGTGACATTACTTTAAAGTGTGGAGCGTGGGGTGGGGAATGTCAGCTAAAAGTTCTAAGTCCCTCAAAATTGTCCTTCAGAAGTGAGAGTAAAATAACAACATTCCCAGATAAATACGAGTCAAAGAAGCTGATTCTTTCATCAAAGTTAAAAACTTTTGTGTTTGAAGACAACATCGAGAAACTGAAAAGCCGTCTCACAGAACGGGAGTGAGTGATTTGTAAGTCACACACTCCCTGCATTGAGTTGATTGAGACTCACAGCAACCCCATAGGACAGGGCAGAACTGCCCCCCTGGGTTTCTGAGACTGTAATTCTCACAGGAGGAGAGAGCCTCATCTTTCTGCCGAAAATCATGCAGTGTCCAGGACAGAGAGAGAACTCTTACAACTCAATGATAAAAGGATAAACAACCAAGTGTTAAAATGGGCAAAGTGTGTGAACACACACTTCTCAAAAGAAGATATACAAATGGCAACAAGCACATGACAAGGTGCTCAATGTCATTAGTCATTAAGGAATTCTAAATCAAAGCCAAAATGACATATCGCTTAACATTCACTAGGATGGATATAATCATCATCATAAAAGGAAAATAGCAAGTGTTGGTGATGATGTGGAGAAACTGGAATGCTTGTATATTGCCAGTTCAGCTGATATTGAGAAACAATTCCTTACAGTAAGGTACGTACAGATCACTATATGACCCACAATTCTACTGAGCATTTACCCCAAAGACTTCAAAGTAAGTGTTCAAAGAGATACCTGTACACCAGTGTCCATTGAATTACTATTCATAACCAAGAGACGGAAGCAACCTCAATAGTCATCAACTGATGAATGTATAAGCAAAAGATGATACAGCCACCCAATGGGTTATTACTCAACCATGATAAGCAATGAAATGTTGATGCAGCTACAACATGGACGAGCCTTTGAAACATTTACACTAAGTAAAGGAGACCAGAAGCAAATGGCCCACATTTTTTATTATCCATGTGCATGCGATATCCAGAATAGGAGTGCAGTCAGAAAGTCGGTCAATGATTTCTAGGGTCTGTGGGCAGGGAGGGTGGGTGGGAAGTAAGTGCCTAACGGGAGCCGGGTCGTGTTCTGGTGAGATGAAAAAGTTCTGGAACGAGAGAGTTACCCAGCACTGTGAACGTGCTAAACGTCAATGGTAAACTTCGTGTTCATTATACATCACCATGATGCAAAAGTGAAATAGGCCTTGAGATCATTTTAAGGTGACGTGGGATAAGGAATACAATTTGACTGCTAGATTCGGCACTTTAGAGGTCATTGGTGACCTTGGCCAGAGGCGCTCCAGCGGCGGGAAGTGGGGGCAAGACTGAGTGGGAGGGGAGGAATTGAAGGCTGCCAGGTAGAGATGGCTGCTGCTGTCTCCACAGATGAGACGGAGGAGGGGGGCGTGCAGACCTGTGAGTGGAGAGCGGTGGGGAGCCCTGGGCTGGGCTAAGAGAAGGACCCCGTAGATGAGTCTGTAGAGGGATGGGTTGCTGGTTTTATCAACTCTCTAGGGGAAAAAAAGGTGGAGACTTCCAGTGTGTTGCAGGAACCCCTAGTATAACTATTAAGGTGACAGGGTGCACATTAGACATGGATAGAGGAAGGAGTATAGCCCAGTGACTGCAGGTCAAGAGGTGCATGGTTCAAATCTGGGGTCCCTCCACATCTTGTTGTTTGTGTTCGGTTCCTCATCATGCAGCTGCCTCTCGAGGGTGACAGTTGTGACAGTGGCGGTCCTCCTGAAACTGGAAGCTGCAGGGCAGCGTTTGCACAACCGCATCCTGGTGGATAGCCTCTCCCCTCTTCGGCCACACTGACAACTTGGGTATCTCTTTTCTTGGCATCTGGCCTTTTCCTTTGTGTATCTCCTCTCTTCAGTACCCCCGGGTCCTTAAAGAGGAGGCTTGGGCTGTGGTGCCCACTTCTGGCTTCATTTGGGCAAACCAGAGAGCTGCGCATATTAGCCCGGACAGTAAGTTAGTGTTGGTTCTCATCCTCACACGCTTCTTCCAAATGAGACAGTCTGGAGCAAGGGATGGATGTCAGACCCTCGTGACATCCACTCATTCATTCACACAGTTGCTTCAGCCCCGAAGGCCCGAACCCTGGTTTATCTGCTCTAAGAAGGGAAGCAATGATCTTGCACACTTCCCAACTATTAGAACTCAGTCAAACCATTTGAATGACAACCTGTTATGAAGTAAGTGTGCTGTCCAAGAAAGATATGCTGGAGTCGGCTATGGATTTGATGGTGGGCCCCCCCAAAAGATGTGTCAGCTTGGATGGACCATGCGTTTTCACAGCTATACAGTGATGTACTTTGTCAGCCATGTAGTGATGGAACCCCTCCCATGGTGTGATCCAGTTGACAGGTCAATTAGATGTAAGGATGAGAATGGGATGCAAGAGCCTTTAGTCAGGTCACAGTCTGGTCCTCTGTAAGGGAGCTTCCCTGAGGTGTGACCTGCATCACCTTTTAGCTTGCAACACACAAAAGGAGGGAGAAGTGAGTAGAGAAAGAGGGACTTACCAAAAAGAATCCAGAGAGGGATGCACCTCATGAACCCAGCATCCCTGCCCAAGGAATCCTAGACCCAGGGGAAAAGTCATACCAACACACATGCACACACACACACACACACACACACACGTGTGTGAAAAGGAAACAAGGATCTTCCCTTAGAGTTGAGAGAGAGAGAGAAAGATTTCCCCTAGGGCTGGCTTCCTCAATGTGAATTTCCACCATCCTAAACTTGGGAAGAATAAATTTATGTTTGCTAAGCTACCAGCTTAGGAGTGGGCTGTGGAGTGGCTGGGGGTCAGGCTGCTAACAGCAAGGTCAGCAGTTTGAGAGCTTCAGCCTTTCCAGGGGAGAAAGACGGGGCTTCCAACTCCAGGAAAGAGCTGCTGCTTTGGAAACTCCCAGGGGCAGCTCCACCCTGTCCTGTAGGGTGGCTCACTAGGAGTCAGCTCCGCCTCAATGGCAGTGAGGTAGAGAGAAGTCACCAATTGATGGTGTTTATATCCTCGCAGCATTCGATAAAAAAGAGAGTCTAGAACCTGACACCTGTGACCACGACCCTGTTCGCAGGTAGTCTTTGATGTTGTCATCAGTTCAGTAAACTTGAGGCCATACAAGCTGGGATGGGTCCTAAACCCACGTGAGTGTTGTCCTTGTGAAGGAGGAGAGCAGCCACAGGCATACCAACAGCAGTAGAGCGCCATGTGAGGGTCCCCTGCCGCAGCTGTGAGCCAGCGAAGGAGCAGGAGGGGAGGGCCGCAGCAGCAGGATCCAGGAGAGCGCACAGCACAGACTTGCATTTGTAGCTCCCAGAAGGCCCAACATGGCTGACGGTCTGACCTTGGGCTCTCAGTCAAGGGACATGAAAGGAGGCATTTGTGGCTCCGAAAGCCTCACTTGGTGGTACTGCTTTGCTACCGCAGACCCTCATCTTCACCAAAGGGAGGAAGACCGGGATTTGGAGACCTTGCCCAGCTCTGGCCTAACCCAAAGGAATGCCTAATGGACCAGTGGTCTGCAGGCTGCTCCTTTGCCCTGCTCCCACTGGGGGTCCCAGTGGCCAAGGGTCGTGGACGGTCACAGAGCTGAGGGAAGGTATTGAGTCATGAGTCAGCCAGTCCCAAAGGAAACACCAGTTAATATTAGACAGCTGAGTGCCGCCTCACAAATGAAAGGCACTAATTAGGGTATGTTGGCAGGTCAGGGGGTGTAGCTCAGGGGTAGAGCATTTGACTGCAGATCAAGAGGTCCCTGGTTCAAATCCAGGCGCCCCCTAATTTATGTACCATTTTGAGAGCCAGCCCTCCCACATTCTCCCTGCTCGGACTCTCAGTGAAGGTTGGCAGTACCGGCTGTTAGGGGTTGTAGAACACACCTGAAGAGTCACTCTCTGCAGTCCCTGCATGTAAGCTGGGGCCACAGCCAGTGCCGCCTCCAAAATACGGAAACCCACAAAAACCGCCATCTTAGCTGCTCTGGGCTGCTCTAACGAGATATGACTGTCTCCCAGGTCTCTGGCTACCAGTCTGAATCCCAGGGCTCAGCCATGCTGATCCCTTGGGAGGGCTCTGAGCGAGAAGCGCTTGAGGGCCAGTCTGCTGGCTCCTGGCAATACGATGGCTTGCCGTGTGTCCCCTGTGTCTGCGAGCCTGAGTTGACTGGGTGTCAACTTGGCTAGGCCGTGATTCTCGGGATTATGTCATTATCCTTCCATCTTGTGATTTATTATAGTTGCCCTCTGTTGCAAATAAGCCCTATCTCCAAGATGCACGTGAAGCCGGATTAGAGCCAGCACGAGCAGGCGTCCTCAAACTATGACCCGTGGGCCACATGCGGCCCACCGAGGACATTTATCCAGCCCGCCAGGTGTTTTAGCCCCGTTTGTTTTTTTACTTCAAAATAAGATGTGTGCAGTAGGAATTTGTTCATGGGTTTTTTTTAGCTATAGTTCGGCCCCCCAACAGGTCTGAGGGACAGTGAACTGGCCCCCTGTTTAAAAAGTTTGAGGCCCCTGCTCTAGAGAATCAAAACCAGGACACTGGTCTATCAAGAGAGAAGCTAACCTCAGGGAAGACAGTTGTATCAGCAGTGTCACCTACGCAGTCATGGAGAGGCTAACCCAGTACAGCCCACTCTGTGGGTCAAATGCCGGGCCAGAGAGCCATGCTCCCTCGCAGTTGTTAGGCAAATGAGCAAGAAGCAGGAAGCAGAAGGCGAGGCCTGGTAGTGGCTGTGGTGGCTGTGGCTGTGGCAGCAGTGACTATGGTGGCAGCAGCTGTGGCAGGCCATAGGCAGGAGTAGGTGGTAGAGGAAGTGAGGGGAGGGGAGCCAAGTCCTAGCAATGACAGATGCAGGGACCAAACCAGCAGGAAAAGAAAGCTAGCATGCCCCACAACATTCACCTAAGCCACATCAAATCTGCCGTACCTCCAAGAAGGCATCATTAGGCTGAGACACTGGGCCAGGTCTCGTGAGGACCTGGGAAGGGAGACCCCGCTACCAAGCTACAACACCACGCCAAGTGAACACTAACCAATCACACACAGTCCACCCCTTGTCAACTTGGCACCTGCACACACATCTCCTTGACCATACGCAACCTCCACACAAAACTTGCATCTAACAGGATCCCGCTAACATCCATACAACTGAAAATGCACCAGCCCTATTTACAGTTTATATTTTATGAATGAACAAGACAAAATATTTGGTGCATATATACAAGGAAGAATTACTAACCATTTCAGTCCTGGTCTCTGCAACTGCTCACATGGCCATAGCCGGTACTTAGACCTACCTTTCTCCACCACCCATTCTGTATTCCCTCCAACCTTACTCAGTGTCTCTACTGGTCATGGTCCTTTCCTTGGTGGGATGACGCGAACCTGTATTTCTGAAGGGTCAGGATCATCAGCAGTTACTTCAGAATTGGGGTGCTGTACCTTACCATTTACTTTAATCACAGGACATGGTTGTACTAGAAGACAACCTAAAACATCCCCTGGATTCCAGATATATTCCTATTTACCTCCATTATATAATTTCCTCTTGATAATTAGGCTCACTCACACCACTCAGTGCAGTGACACCCTGCTTTACCTGCTGCTCCAGAGGCCAGCGACACCCAGAATGGCAGGAGACATTCGGCAATGGAATCAGCGCTGCAGCTCCAAGTGGGGGGATTCTGCCCTTTGGAATTAGGATGCCCAGATCTGAAGAGCATAGGTGTATCAGCGCAGGAAACAAAAATGTGCAAATAGATCAGTAGGAATACTAGAGGTACCACCCCCATTTCCAACCCTTTGTTCCTGGATTCGCGGATCCTGGCTAGGGAGTGTGTAATGGTGCATAAATAAGGGGGTGCCTGGATTTGAACCAGGGACCTCTTGATCTGCAGTCAAATGCTCTACCCCTGAGCTACACCCCCTGGCATGCTAATATAATGCAATTAATGCCTTTCATTTGTGAGGTAGCTCCCAGCTCTAGTAGTGACTGGTGCTTCCTTTTGAGGCTGGTTGACTCATGCTGGACACCTTCCCTCAGCTCTGTGATCTTGCAGGCCTCATACCCACAGGATTATCCATGAGGAGGAGGGCAGAGAAGTTGCCCTCACAGCACCAGTCCATTATCCATCACTTTTTTGGCTGAGGCTAAGAGCAGACCGAGGTCTTCAAAACAATTCGCACAAGTCTTTACCCAGCCCCAGCCCTGGGCCTGCTGCCTTTCAGTGAAGATAAAACTGGGCGGTGTCTGTGTTTCCTGGGTCTTCCTTGACCAAATGCCCCCTGCGGGCGTCTCATGATCCTGGAGGCTGAGAGTTCTAGGCCTGTGTAGCAGCCATGTCGATCCTCTGAGAGCTCTGAGACGGCATCTTCCCGTGTCTCGGAAAGAGTTTTCAGGTAGCATAGTGGCTTATGTGCTGAGTTGCTAACCACAAGGACAGCAATTTGGACCGACTGGGACTATTGACTTTTGGGGGGTCCATGACCCCTTCTCTTCCTCTAGTGTCTCCAATTTGTAATGGGAATGTTTTCTTTGTACCCGACCAGCCATTGTACTTTGGAAGTGCCACCATGGAGCTTGGGGAAAAGATAAGGTTAGGTCTAGTCAGGCTTTGTGTCAACTTGGCTGGGCCGGGACTCTCAGTGGTTTGTCAGTTGAGGCCTACTAATGCCCCAGGATGTGACCGAACATACTGGACTCAACCCGATAGTGGGCTCCGCTGTGAGCAGCTAAGCAGTTGTAAAGATTAGGAGGTGGTACAGCCCCTTTACTCAGGTCGCAGCCCGGATGCAGTTGAAGTAAGTTCCTCAGGGGTGGGTCTACTTGTTATATATGTGGACACTAGGGGAAAGGGCGTTGCTGTATTTAGGGGTGTTTAGTTCTGTTGTACACAGGGTTGCTAGAGTCAGAACTGGCTCGACAACATCTAAGAACAACAATGGGAAAGGTTATTTGCTTCTCTCTGAGCTTGGATTCTGCATCTGGTTTATTGACTTCTGTTTCTATGGACCTGACCCAATGGTCTGCCATATTGCTTGCCTGCCCTGGGAGTCTTTGTTGGCCTCTGACCTTAGATTCATTTGCCTGTGCAGTCACCAGTCTGGCCATGAGTTCATCCATCCCCCCAACCCAAGTCTTCAGCCTAACATCCCACCCATGAACTTGGGATCTGCCTGGGTTTGGACTTGACTACTTCCTCAACCACGTGAGCCATTGTATTGCTATACATTCCTTTGTATATATGCATATAGAAGTTAAAATGGTTTTTCTTCTTTAGAGAATCAGGTGTATTCTTGATTCATAGACAAAGGGGAAATCTTCAACAGGGTAGAATTTGAACTTGGAGCCAATTTAGGACTTTTAGGATGATACGGCGGAGTGAACGTGTTTTATATGTGGCAAAGAAATAAATTTGGAGTGGTTGAAAAGAAGGATGTCTTGAATTCAATTACATCTCCCCAAACTAGTGTCAGCTTAGCTGAGCCATGAATCTCGGGGTTTGGCAGTTTTGTCATGATGTGATGTCTCCCACGATGTCATCTGAGGTCATCCACAATCAGGTGACGGCCCGGATTCACTATAAGGAGTGTTTCCCTAAGGTGCAGCCTAACTCATCTTCTCTCCTACGAGACATTAAAAGGAAGAGAAGCAGGCACCGAAGAAGAGATCTCAGTGTACCAAGAATGAAAAGTCAGTGGTGGAATGGACTTTGTATAGCGTGTCCCTGCACTGAGCATCTCCTCCACCCAGGGAAGACGAATGCCAAGACACACGCTTGTCTCCAAGGAGCATCAGGACAGCAGCTGTTGAGACAAAGCGCTTCCTGCAGAGCTGACAGAAAGTCTTCCAAAGAGCTGGAACCCTAGATTTGAATTTCTAGCCTCCCAAACTGTGAGAGAATACATTTCTGTTTCCAAGAGCCCCAGTGGGAGCCCTCGTGTTGCCTGGTTACTGCGAGGGTCACTGGGAGTTAGAATCCACTAGTGGCAGTGAGTTGAGTCTGGGACTTGACTACTTCCTCAACCATGTGAGCCATTGTATTGCTATACATTCCTTTCTATATATACATATAGAAGTGAAAATGGTTTTTCTTCTCTGGGAAGAGCATTGGTGGTGTAGTGGTTATGCGCTGGGCTGCTAAACTGGAGAGTCATTGGTTTGAAACCACCAGCCATTCTGCAGAAGAAAGGGGAGGCTTTCCGCTCATGTGAAGCATTCCAGTCTCAGAACCCCACAGGGCTGTTCTGCCCTGTCTGTCCGGTGGGGTCACTATGAGCTGGAAAGGAGTTTAGTTTTGGAGTTACCCATTCACGGGATTTCTGCCATAGCGGTGTGATATAGTCCATACTCTGGAGGTAAGTACGTCATTTTGTTTGACTTGTGTTCAGGACACGGATTGGGGGAACCCCACAAGGTTGAATGTTATGGATTGAATTGTGCCCTCCTCCCCCAAACTATGTGTCAACTGGACTGGGCCATGATTCTCAGAATTAGGTATTTAACGCTTATCTTGTGTTCTGGGTTTTAGATACTGCTTTACAATGTGTTCATGGGGCAGGATCAGAGGTAATTCTGTTACTGAGGAAGGATATAGTCTCCAAGATTAATCCTTATCTGAGTCCATTTCTTTTGTGATGTAAAGGAGGTTAAACAAATGGTTAGGGATCAGAGGAATCTCATTACCAAGGGAGTAAAGCCAGGACCAGAGTGTGTCTTTGAATCCAGGGTCCCTGCACAGGGAACCTCCCAGACCCAGAGGAAGATGGATCCCGAGACACATGGACTCTCCCAGGCGCCCTGGCCCACACTGTGCGAAGGAGTCAAGGGTACTTTCCTGCGCGCATCAGAGAGAGAGCCTGGCCCTAGAGCTGCCACCCTAACTTCCAGCTTCCTAACCTGTTAAGTGAATACAGGTCTGTTTCTTAATGTGATCCACTGTATACTTCTGTTACAGCAGCACTAAATAACTGGGGCAGAATTTGGTACCCGGAGCGGGTCCTGCACTCACACAGGCCTGAAGTGTGGAAGTGGTTTTGAAGCAGGGTAAGCGGGGGAGGTTGGGAGAGTGTGCAGGTGGGGTCGTGGGATGCGCATGGAGTTGCTAACCACTGGGTCAGCAGCTGGAGCCCCCAACTGCTCTGAGAGAAAGATGCTGCTGCTTATTCCTGGAAAGCTTTCTAGCCTCACATGGAGATGAGAACTTATGCAAGGGTTTATAGGGGGAGGAGGGGTGGGGGGTGGGGTGAAAGGTGGGGAGGGGGAGGGAGTTGGGGGAGCAAACACTCACTGTGGTGATTACATGGGGGGGCGTGGAAACTGTTCTAAGATTGACTGTGGTGATGATTGTACAACGCTTCTTGATGTGATTGACCCATTGAATTGTGTGATACATGGATCAAGTGCCAATAAAACTTGAAAAAAAGAAAGAAAAAAGATGTATAGCCTCAGAATCCCAAGGGGGCCGTCTACACCGTCTATAGGGTGGCTCTGACTTGGAACCGACTCAATGGCGGTGGGTTTGGGAAGGGCGAAGCCTGGCGTGTCTGGAAGGAAGTGCCTGCTGGCCGGGTGACGGACGGACGGACGTCAGAGACAGAGGCGAGGAGTGCGCGGCATCACGGCGTCACCGAGGGTGAGAGACCGTGAGAGAGAGGTGGGGAAAGAGGCAGGAGGGTGGGCTGGACAATTCAGGAGCTGACTTCCAGAGAGAGACTGTGTATGCACTTGACCAGGGGGCTTCCTGAGGACTGAGGTGCCTCCCACCACTTGTCATGAGAGCTAAGCATGCCAATCCTTGAGGCATGCTTCAGAGACTGGGGCCTACTGGGAGAGCCGGGTGCTCCAGGCACGTCTCAGCAGACCTGAAGGACTCTGTAACGGCTGCCTGAGCAGGAGAGAGGCCAGTCCAGCCCAAGCAGCCCGAGGGGTTGAGGAACCAGAGGTGCCGTGAAGCTGCAGGGAAAGTTTCATGAGAAGCAGAGCTGTTTCGGGCTGAAAGGTTGGAGGCATGGACTTGTGAGGATCAAAGGATGGAAGCATCACTTACTGGGTCGCAAAGGTTGGCCTCCGGTCTTCTAAGCTTCAGAGTCGGAGCCTCACTGATTCATCGCCAGAGTGCAGGGCTCCACTCACAAATGCCAAGGGATTGGAGCCTGATCTGGGCAGCAGATACGAGTAAGTGGGACAGAAGAAGGGAGCCTGCCAGGGTCAGTGGTTTGGCTCCACTCAGTTGCACTAGGAGAATGGGACCACCCAAGCCATGGAAGAACATTGCAACCCTAATAGGCGTGGAAGGTGAGGCTGGAGTGCAGGGTTAAGCGACCACCCTCACGTGTTCAGAGAGCAGAGTCAACACCGGGGGCTGGAGGACGGCCACTGCCCACATGGTCGCAGAGCACATGCCTTGCGAGCTCTTGTCAATTGTTCTGCTGGACTTTGGGTTTGTTTAGTGTGCATCGTCCCTTCTTCTTCTCTAATTCCTCCCATTTGTGATGGAAGTGTCTCCCTTGTGCCTGTTCCACCATGGAGCTTTGGAAGAAGATAACTAGGTATCCAAGATTCACAGACAAATAGGGATTTTACCCCGTGGTGGAATTTGAAGTGGGAGTCAGTGTAAGACATTGGGGATGATATAAAGACTCAATGTAAAGAAAAACAACAGTAACTTCACAACTGGACCAGTAGGTAACATCATGATAAATGGAGGAAAGATGGACGTCGTCAAAGATTTTATGTTGCCAGGATCTACAATCAAAGCTCAGAAACAGCAGTCAAAAAATTAATGACACATTGCATTGGGTGAATCTATTGCATAAGACCTCTTTAAAAGTGTTGACGAGCAAGGATTTTACTTTGAAGATTAAGATGTGCTTGATTCCAGCCATGGTATTTTCAGTTGCCTCCTAGACATGTGAAAGTTGGACACTGAAAGGAAGACAGAAGAATGATGCTTTTGAATTATGGTGTGGCAAAGAATACTAAAAGTATCGTGAAATGCCAAAAGAACATACAAATCTGTCTTAGAAGAAGTACAGCCAGAATGCTCCTTAGAAGCAAGGGTTAGGGATCATGAGGGAGGGGGGAGTGGGGAGGGAGGGGAAAAATGAGGACCTAATGCCGGGGGTTTAAGTGGAGAGGAAATGTTTTGAGAATGATGAGGGCAATGAATGTACAAATGCGCTTTACACAATTGATGTGTGTATGGATTGCGATAACAGTTGTATGAGCCCCTAATAAAATGTTAAAAAAAAAAAAAAAAGCAAGGGTGGAGAGATTTCATCTCACATACTTTGGTTATGTTATCAGGAGAGCGCTGTCCCTGAAAAGGACATCATGCTTAGGAAAGATATCACGGAGGGGGAGTAGGAAGGAGTACGATGCTTGACAACATGGATTAGCACAGTGTCTGCAACAATGGGCTCAAACATACAACCACCATTGTGAGGTGGGTGCAGCACTGGGTGTTGTTTCATTCTGTTGGATATAAGGTGGTTCTGAGTTCAAACAGACTCAAGGGCACCGAACAACAATGACGTGATTGGGTGAATGAGCTTGGCATGTGGCAAAGACATTGATTATGGTGAGTCAAAAGAGCAATGTCAGATTTAATTACATCCTCAAAAACTAAGTGTCAACTTGGCTGGGCATGAGTCTTAGGTGTTTGGCAGTTATGTAATGATGAGCTAATCTCCCATGACGTTGTCTGATGTCAGAGCCTTACATCAAGTCACAGCCTGTATTTATTATAAGGGGATTTTCCAAGGTGCTGCCAACATCACACCTTTTGTTTGACAAGAGAATAAGAGGAAACAGAAATGGGCAAAAAAAGGAATCTGAATAGCATTGTGTTAGTCCAGGTTGACTAGAGGAACAAATTCATAGACACTTATATGTGTATAAGAAAAACTTTTATATACAAAAGCAATTGAATATTGAGAAAACATCCCAGCCCCGTCTAGATCAAGTCCATAAGTCCGATATTAGCCCATATGTCCGATACCAATCTATAAAGTCCTCTTCAGACTCACAAAATACATGTAGTGATGCCAAATGCAGGAATATTACAGGCCAGTGGGTGGGAAGTCTTGTGGATCCAGTGGCGTAAGCATATCAGCACTGGCAGGGGTCTCCACGTGGCTCCTCCAGCTCCCAGGGCATGGGCTCTATCAGCATAGCGCCATGTATCTTGTCAATAGAGCATCTCTTAGGGAGTGAGCAGCGAGAGTGTCTCCCGCCTCTAAGGAGGAAATTATGGAGTTCCCAGAATCCTCCAGAGAAGGCCATGCCCACACAGAGGCCTTATTGGCTATGACTTGATTGACAGGCTAGACTCCACCCCTTTTCTCTTAATCCTCTCAAATTGATAAATGATTATATAACTACCACAAGCCCCCAAAGTGAAAAGCCAGTGAATGGGTCTTTGTATGTTGTGCCCGGCACTGAGAATCTCCTAGGCCCTAGTGGAAGACTAATGACAAGTCAGGGGGTCGTTTCCAAGGAGCATTGAGTCCACAGATGTTGAAAGGCAACAAGGCCCTTCCTGCAGAGCTCACAAAACAAGAAGACCTTGTACCTAAATTTGAATTTCTAGCCTCCCAAACTGTGTGAGAATACATTTGTTTCCTAAGCCACCCATTTTTGGCATTTCTGCCATAGCAGTGTGCAATAAGTGAGAGTCCTAATCCCTGTCATTGCCACGCTGCTTAAATGTAGAGTCCTTGAAGATGTCTATAATTCTATAGCTTGTGGTCATACCAAGCAGGGTGGGTCCTCCTCCAGTCTGACTGCTGTTTTCATAGAGGTGGAGAGCAGAGAGAGGGGCAGACAGACGGAGGAAGGGGCCATCTGTGCCGTGGGTGCAGCCAAGGGACTCAAGGAACTCGAGGGGCTGCCAGAGCTCAGAGAGGAATGAACAGAGCTCTCTCGGAGCTCTCAGGAGGGTCAACGTGGCTCCCACCCTGATCTTGGACTCTCAGTGTCCAATATTGTGAGATAATGCGTTTGTGTCACTTAAAGCCGCTTTGTAAACACCTCTTGTAAAGCAGAAGGTGATTTTGGCAGCACTTTAGGAAAATGCCCCTTACGGTGAGTGTGGGCTGTAGCCTAATGAAGCATTTTGTTATGGAAGACCCAAAACGCACAGACACAGCCCAGCTTTGTCTTCACTGAAGAAAGACTCAGGCCTGGGGCCCGGTAAGGGCTGTGTGAGTTCTTTCGAAGACATTGCCTGCTCTTGACAGAAACCAAGCGGGCCGTGGGTCACGGGCTGGTGGTGTGCAGGCAGCCTCTTTGTCCTCCTCCCCACTGAAGTGCCCAGGGGCCATGGGACCTGGAAGGCCACAGAGCAGTCCTGAGGTAGTCCCCGAGGGAAGCAGCAGTTAATATTGCCGAGCTGTGTGCTACCTCACGAGTGAAAGGCATGAGTGAGGGTATATTGGCATCCAGCGGGTGTAGGTCAGGGGTTATGGGGGTCGTGGCGTTAGGAAGGCGGAGAACCGCTGATCTAGAATACCTCTTTTATGTGTGCTCTTCTCATCTCCTCAACCATATTGTAATCAAAGACCACCATCTTCATCTCCTAGGGGTATTCCAACAAGATACCGCGAAAGAATAGAAATCCTGTGCTCTACGAGTCTGCAGTCGAGAACTCAGCCTTCCTGATTTGCTCAGGGGGCTTGGAGAGAACCTCTTCCATTCCCGTCTGCTGGCATCTTCTGACAGTGCCTGGTGCCTGCTCCTGTTGTGACACAACTTTTCCTCCTCTGTCTTCATCTGTATCTGTTCCCTTTTGTAAGACATCACTTGAATGACATGAAGTCCCCTCCCTATTGGGCTTTTAGAACTCCCTATTATCACACAATTTTCACAGTCCTCATGGGCCTTAAAGATGGAACTGAAGCCCAGGGCTGAGGGCCCTCTACCTAGAGTGCAGAGAGCATGGGCAACACCCAGGCTCTGGAGAGAGGCCCTTGCCAAGATGTTGCTTGCTGTTTTGGGGGTTCTATTGAGTCCCACCCATCGTAGAAGAACCTTCCACCCAGCAGAAGGAGACGTGCCTGGTCCCGTGCCCTCCTGACCATCTTTGCTATGTTTGCGCTTTTTGTTGCAGCCACCGTGTCAGTAAGGTTTCCAGTGGCTCGTTCTTCACAAATAGACAGCCTATTCCATCTTTGGGCAACAGAACTGACACTATTCCACAGCTAGTCATAAGGTTTTTGGTGATTATCTCGCTCAGAAGTGCACAGCCTATTCCTTCTTCATCGTCTGTTCTAAATCTGGAAGCTCCACCGAACCCTGTTCACCTTGGGTGACCTTGCTGGGACTTAAAGTACCAGTGACATCGCTTCCGGCATACAAGCCACCACAGAGGGACCAACTGACTGACAAGTGGTGCCTTGTCAAATGTGGTGAAGAATGTGCCTTGTCAAATGTGGTGACGGCTATCAAAAGATACAGTGTCTGGGGTCTTAAAGGCTTGAAGGTAAACAAGCGGCATCTAGCTCAGAAGCAACAAAGTTCACACCAGCCTGTGTGATCACGAGGTGTTGAAGTGATCAGGTATCAGGCATCATCAGAACAAAAAATCATATTGTGAATGAGGCCGGGAGTGCGGAGTGGAGACCCAAAGCCCATTTGTAGGCCACTGGACATCCCCTTACGGAAGGGTCTCAGGGAGGAGACGAGCCAGTCAGAGTGTGATGTATCAACGATGAAACATACAACTTTCCTGTAGTTCCTACATGCTTCCTGCCTCCCCGCCCCCCACTATCATGATTCCAATTCTACCTTACAAGTCTGGCTAGACCAGAGGATGTACACTGGTACAGATAGGAACTGGAAACAGGGAATCCAGGGCGGATGATCCCTTCAGGACCAGTGCTGAGAGTGGTGATACCTGGAGGGTGGAGGGAGAGTGGGATGGAAAGGGGGAATCAATTACAAGGATCAACATATAACCTCCTCCCTGGGTGATGGACAACAGAAAAGTGGGTGAAGGGAGACGTTGGACAGTGTAAGATATGACAAAATAATAATAATAATTTATAAATTATCAAGGGTTCATGAGGGAGGGGGGCAAGGAGGGAGGGGGGAAATGATACCAAGGGCTCAAGTAGAAAGCAAATGTTTTGAGAATGATGATGGCAACAAATGTACAAATGTGCTTGACATACAATGGATGTATGTATGGCTTGTGATAAGAATTGTATGAGCCCCCAATAAAATGATTTTTAAAAAGTGGTGGCTTCTCAAGATCGTCTCAGGGAAAGGATTTTCGGGGTTTTAGATTTGCTCGGTGGTTGCTCTCCCCTCCCATTTTCAGCAAAGATGGCCACCTTTTCCCGAGTCCATCACTGTACGTGGACACCGGTCAGTGGTGTCTACATTAATCACAGATACAGAGGAATTTGCCTCAGGAGATTCTGGACTTGGAATTGATTTAAGACTTCTGAGGTGATGACAGGGTGGAGTGAATGTGTTTCACTATGGGGTTTCAAAACCTTTGTGCGTATTTTTCATTGTCTTTTAATTCCAATTTCCCACCTACTTTTGAAGCGCTCTCAGACACATGGCAAGGATGTTTAATTAAGGTCAAAGGGTCAAGTGTTAAGAATGGAACTGTGTTCCCCCAAACTTGGTCAGGCCAGGATTCTCAGTATTATATAATTCTCCTCCATTTTGTGATCTAATGTAGTGATCTCATCTGTTGTAAACCCTCACTCTCTGAGATCAGTGAGGCAGGATCAGCAGCCTTGATGTTGATGAAGAATACAATCTATAGGATTAGATTTTAGCTTCAGTCAAACTCCTCTGAGATTTCAAACAGAACGATCAAGCCAGTAAAACTCTGGGTTAAAGGACAAGCCTCGCCCTGAAAGAAGGTATGGGATGGAGCCTGTCCTTTGAACCCAGAGTCCCTGTGCTGAGAACCTCCCAGACCTAGCGGAGGACTGATACCAAGACGCTTGGAGATCTTCAGGAACGTCAGCACCGTAAGGACCACAAGGACTTGTTCCAGAGGCAACAGTGAGAGAAGAGCTCCATGGGTAAGTGCTCTAGCCTCCTAACTGTGAGAGACAGAAATCTCTGTTTCTTAAAGCCATCCACGTGTGGCGTTTTGTTTTGGTTAGACAACATACGTGAACATGTCGTCAGGAGCAACCAGTCCCTACAGAAGGACATCATGCTTGGTAAAGGGGAGGGGCTGAGCACGAGGAAGACCTCCGACAAGATGGAGCCACACTGGCTGCAACCGTGAGGTGGTGGGGGACCCGGCCCGGCTGTTCTTGTTAGGGCCGCTGTGAGGAGGGAGCGGTTCGACACGAATACAGAATTTGTTGTGGGGACTGGAGTGCTCTTCTCACACTTTCTGAAAATGTGGAATCGGTTTTAGAATTAGGTGGTGGGTAGATGCTGGAGGAGTTTAAAGGCAGCTAATAGTACAAGCCTGGATGGCCTTGAAGAGACTGTTGGTGGAATTATGGGCATGGAAAACAATTCTGGTGAGGGCCCAAAAGAAATGGAGATTTGTAGCAGTGAATACGGCAGAGGCAATGAGACACAGCAGCAGGGAACAATGTGGGCAGAAGGAGGAGAGTTGCACGAGGGAGCATGGGCACTGAGCCGAGTGACTGGGCCAAGTTCCTTAGGGCAGGGGAATGTCTAGCAAAGTGCGGTGCCTCGAGCATGTGTCAGTAGAGCTAGCTCAGGAGACCTGTGGAGTAAGAGAGCTAAGCTCCTGCAGGCTGAGCTTCCTGGTGCAGTGCGGTGTCTCTGTACTTCCTGGTGCAGTGCAGTGTCTCTGTGTACTTGTGGTGCAGTGTGGTGTCTGTGTACTTCCTGGTGCAGTGTGGTGTCTCTGTGCACTTCCTGGTGCAGTGTGGTGTCTCTGTACTTACTGGTGCAGTGTGGTGTCTCTGTGTACTTGCTGGTGCAGTGTGGTGTCTCTGTGTACTTCCTGGTGCAGTGTGGTGTCTGTATACTTACTGGTGCAGTGTGGTGTCTCTTGTACTTACTGGCACAGTGTGGTGTCTCTGTATACTTACTGGTGCAGTGTGGTGTCTCTGTGTACTTACTGGTGCAGTGCGGTGTCTCTGTGTACTTGTGGTGCAGTGTGGTGTCTCTGTGTGCTTACTGGTGCAGTGTGGTGTCTCTGTGTACTTACTGGTGCAGTGTGGTGTCTCTGTGTACTTACTGGTGCAGTGTGGTGTCTCTGTGTACTTACTGGTGCAGTGTGGTGTCTCTGTGTACTTCCTGGTGCAGTGTGGTGCATCTGTGCAGTTACTGGCAGAGCTACGCAGCTCTGTAACTCATGCTCAAGCAGACAAGAGGTCAGAAAACCAAGAGGCTCGCGAGGGTTCACGGCCCAGTGATGAGGAAGCAGACGTGGAGGAGAAAAGGAACCGGATTTCAGTGGTGGGGCCGCATGTGTACATTGCAGAAAGGCGGAGCAACAACTTGCTGGTTCTCAAGTGGTAGGCCTCAGCTCCCTAGGATTTGAGTCAGATTTTCATGACAGCATTCGGTAACTAAGGACCTTGTTTGGAAATAGGATCTTTGAAGACGTCATCAGTTAAATTAGCATGATGTCATACCAGGTCATCTGGGTCCTAATTCCATCTGACTGCTGTCCTTCTACCGTGAAAAGCAGACACAGAGCGATAGACAGAGGAGGGAGGCCATGTGCCCTTGGACCTCAAGGTCCAAAACACTCCAAGGACACCAGGCGCTAGCCGGACACTGGGGACAAGACATGGGCAAGTCTCTTTCAGCGCTCTCAGGGGATCCAGGTGACAGGCACTCTGAGGCAGGACTGCCAGCCTCCGGGACTGAGAAGGTACATTTTTGAGTTTTAAGGGCACATACTTTGTGCTCCTTTGTTTGGGGAGCTGCAGGTAAGTGATACTCAGTACTTTTTTGTCTTCAGTGAGGAAAGGAAGGCACTTGTCTGGGAGCCCAAGTAAGGACTGTGGGGCTGCTTGGGGGATCTGGCTAACCTTTGCCCTGGACCAAAACGTCAGTGGCTAATGCTGGGGTTCTTCTGGGGGCTTCTCTCATTTCCTCCTCACTAATGGCCCAGAGGGGATGAAGTCTGGAGGCCTTAGGGATGAGGGATTTTGTCTGGTTGCAAGTCAGCGAGTCCTAAGAGGAAGCATCCATTATGATTACAGAGCTGATTGCTAACTCACAAAGGGCAGTAATGAAGTTATATTGACATGCCAGGGAGTGTAGCTCAGGGGTAGAGCATTTGACTGCAGATCAAGAGGTCCCTGGTTCAAATCCAGGCACTCCCTTTTTCATGTGCCATTTTGATAGCTAACTCTACTATGTACTCCCTACCTGGGCCCTCAGTGAAGGGTTAGCAGTGTCCACCGCCCCCCTCCCTGTGGTGGAGGTGTTAAGGAACATGCCCAGAGAGCTTCCCTCTCCAGGCTGAACGCATCAAGTAGAGTGCACAGTAAATGCCTCTCCTGAGTGTGCCTCTTGCCTCCAAGGTGTCCTCATCCACACCTTAGTTTCTCAGGGTTGCTTAACAAAATACCATCAAGTGGACGACTTTAAAGAACAGAAATTGAGTATCTCCTAGGTCTGTGGCTACCAGTCTGAGTCCCAGGGCTCAGCCATGCCGACTCCCTCTGAGGCTCCGTGTCGTGCCAGTGTGCGTGTACGCGCTGCTCACGCGAGCACCTGGGGGCTCTGAGAGACGCTCCCGTGCTTCTCTGCTACCGTCTG
>NW_022103920.1:340166-342756 GCF_000313985.2 Echinops telfairi | reverse complement strand
CTGTGTGCTTACTGGTGCAGTGTGGTGTCTCTGTGTACTTACTGGTGCAGTGTGGTGTCTCTGTGTACTTACTGGTGCAGTGTGGTGTCTCTGTGTACTTACTGGTGCAGTGTGGTGTCTCTGTGTACTTCCTGGTGCAGTGTGGTGCATCTGTGCAGTTACTGGCAGAGCTACGCAGCTCTGTAACTCATGCTCAAGCAGACAAGAGGTCAGAAAACCAAGAGGCTCGCGAGGGTTCACGGCCCAGTGATGAGGAAGCAGACGTGGAGGAGAAAAGGAACCGGATTTCAGTGGTGGGGCCGCATGTGTACATTGCAGAAAGGCGGAGCAACAACTTGCTGGTTCTCAAGTGGTAGGCCTCAGCTCCCTAGGATTTGAGTCAGATTTTCATGACAGCATTCGGTAACTAAGGACCTTGTTTGGAAATAGGATCTTTGAAGACGTCATCAGTTAAATTAGCATGATGTCATACCAGGTCATCTGGGTCCTAATTCCATCTGACTGCTGTCCTTCTACCGTGAAAAGCAGACACAGAGCGATAGACAGAGGAGGGAGGCCATGTGCCCTTGGACCTCAAGGTCCAAAACACTCCAAGGACACCAGGCGCTAGCCGGACACTGGGGACAAGACATGGGCAAGTCTCTTTCAGCGCTCTCAGGGGATCCAGGTGACAGGCACTCTGAGGCAGGACTGCCAGCCTCCGGGACTGAGAAGGTACATTTTTGAGTTTTAAGGGCACATACTTTGTGCTCCTTTGTTTGGGGAGCTGCAGGTAAGTGATACTCAGTACTTTTTTGTCTTCAGTGAGGAAAGGAAGGCACTTGTCTGGGAGCCCAAGTAAGGACTGTGGGGCTGCTTGGGGGATCTGGCTAACCTTTGCCCTGGACCAAAACGTCAGTGGCTAATGCTGGGGTTCTTCTGGGGGCTTCTCTCATTTCCTCCTCACTAATGGCCCAGAGGGGATGAAGTCTGGAGGCCTTAGGGATGAGGGATTTTGTCTGGTTGCAAGTCAGCGAGTCCTAAGAGGAAGCATCCATTATGATTACAGAGCTGATTGCTAACTCACAAAGGGCAGTAATGAAGTTATATTGACATGCCAGGGAGTGTAGCTCAGGGGTAGAGCATTTGACTGCAGATCAAGAGGTCCCTGGTTCAAATCCAGGCACTCCCTTTTTCATGTGCCATTTTGATAGCTAACTCTACTATGTACTCCCTACCTGGGCCCTCAGTGAAGGGTTAGCAGTGTCCACCGCCCCCCTCCCTGTGGTGGAGGTGTTAAGGAACATGCCCAGAGAGCTTCCCTCTCCAGGCTGAACGCATCAAGTAGAGTGCACAGTAAATGCCTCTCCTGAGTGTGCCTCTTGCCTCCAAGGTGTCCTCATCCACACCTTAGTTTCTCAGGGTTGCTTAACAAAATACCATCAAGTGGACGACTTTAAAGAACAGAAATTGAGTATCTCCTAGGTCTGTGGCTACCAGTCTGAGTCCCAGGGCTCAGCCATGCCGACTCCCTCTGAGGCTCCGTGTCGTGCCAGTGTGCGTGTACGCGCTGCTCACGCGAGCACCTGGGGGCTCTGAGAGACGCTCCCGTGCTTCTCTGCTACCGTCTGGTGGCCGCTGGCATTCCTGGGGGTCTCCCTCAGGAGTGACACTGCCTTCCCGCCTTTGTCTGTATCTGACCCTCTATCTCTACCTCTACCTGTATCTCTCTCTGATCCTGTGCTCAGTAGCACAAAACCTGCCTGGGCCTCCACCCTTGTCACACTTGTTGTGTTGGTGAACCCGTTCTAGCAGCCACTGTGTCTTTCCAGCTCATCGAAGGGGTTCCTCTTCTGCCACCGGCCTTGTCACCAAGCATGAGGTCCCATCTGAGGACCCACCCTGCTCCATCTTAAGTGACCCTATTATCAAGCAGTTTTCCGCCCCAGCGGTCCTGGGAGGTGGAGCTGAAGTTCAGGCTCGGGGATTCCACTCAGAATCTGTAGATCACTTCAGTCACACCCAGAGTCCAAAGACACCACCATTTTTAAGACGGTGTCCGAGGTACTCTTCCGCGGGGTTTGCACTTCCTGCTGCCCGTTATTTCTCCCACTGCTGCCTATAGCATCTGCCCTGTGCCTGTTCCACCGTTGACATCGGAAACAGATCACTTGTATTGTTGATTGCACACGTTCACAGAAGAAGAGAAATTTTTCCCAAGGACATTTGAGATATGGAGTTGATTTAAGGCTTTGGAATGATATGATGGGGTGACTGAGTTTTACATGTAGCAAGAGCATGATTGTGGGGCCGCCATGGAATGGAATGTTATGGATTGAACTGTATCATACCACAATATGTATGAACTTGGCTAGGCCATGAGTCTCAATGTAATTGTCTTCCATGTTGTGATCATATATAATTATCTTATGTATTGTAAATACTAACCTATATGATATCGGGGAAGCAGAATTACCGGCACGTATGTTACTAATCAGAATATACAGTGAACCTCGTTTATCGCGGTTAATCGGTTCTAGACCCTACCGTGATAAATGAAATTCCGCGAAGTAGGATTCCTTATTTGTAAATCAAATATTTTCGTAGTTAG
>NW_022103920.1:310972-324762 GCF_000313985.2 Echinops telfairi | reverse complement strand
TGGGCCCCCAGCAAAGGGTTAGCAGTCCCCTGTGCTTAGGGTTTGAAAGAAGAAGCTCACTGAGCTTCCCTCTCTGGGTTGAGTGCATAAGGGGCGCCACCGTGAATGTCTCCTCAAAGGCCCACCGTCTGGTTTTCTTAAGGCTGCTGAGGATTCCATAAAGTAGACCACTTTAAAGGACGGAAATGACTGTCTCCAGGTCTGTGGCTACAAGTCCGTATCCCTGGGCTGAGCCATGCTGATTCCTTCGGAGAGCTCTGAGAGAGAAGCTCTTCCAGGGCGGTCCGCTGACTTCTGTCAATCCCTGCAGTCTGCCTCTGTGGTAGTTATATAATCGTTTGCAAATTTGAGAGGGTTAAGAATGAAGGGGTGGAGTCTAGCCTATTGAGCCATAGCCCAGCTGAGGGTCTGGGGGGACCAAAGCTTCCTGGCAGTGTGGTCTGCCTTTGAGCACCTATTGGTAGCACTAAATAGCTCGGTAACACTTAGCTAACAGGGCAGAGCCCAGGCTAGCCCAAGAAGCATGATGAGCAAGGAAGCAGAACACAGAAGCTGAAGAGGCAAGTATTATGGGAAGCAGAACTACCTGAATCTCAAAAGGTTGAACCAAGGCTGTCAAAGGGTGGGACGCCCACTGTTGTTGTTAAGTGACATCGAGTCAGCTCCAACCCAGAGCGACCCTACGCACAACAGAACAAAACACTGCCCAGTCCTGCAGCCTCCTCACAAGTGTTCCTATCCCTGAGCCCACTGAGTCAGCCACTGCGTCCGTCCGTCCATCTCCTTGAGAGGAAAGCCTTCCTCTTTTTCAGCTTCTGCACTTTACCCAGCATGATGTCTCCAGGGACTAATCTCTCCCGGCAATCTGTCCAAAGGGTGAAAGACAAAGTGTTGCCATCCTTGCCTCTAAAAAACACTCTGGCCTTACTTCTTCCAAGACAGATCAGTCTGTCCTTTTAGCCGTGTGCAGTACTTTCAATATTCTTCTCTAACAGCACAATTCGGGTGGCTCGATTCTTCTATGATGGCATCAGTTCCATAAATGAGGTTGTAACAGTTGGGGTGGGTCTCATCCATCGGACTGCTGTCCTGATGAAAGAGGAGAGCAGACAGAGACAGACAGAGACAGGGCAGTATCTGGCCATTCGTGCTGTCGCTGCAAGCCAAGGAACCCCAAGGAGCACCTGCAGCTGCCAGCATCTAGGAGGGAAGCCGGGAAGGGAGTCTCTCTCAGAGCTCTCAGAAGGGTCCACCAGACTGCCACTCTGACCTTGGACTCTCAGGGTTGTGAGACAACACATTGATGTCATTAAAAGGTACCCACTTGGGGGCATTTTGTTACGGAAGACCAAGGGAATACATACACAGCCTCGTTTTGTCTTCCCCAAGGGAGAAAGGCCCAGGTCTCAGCTAAGGCCTGTTTAGGGATCTTGGCCCATTCTTGGCCTAAAGCAAAAAGTTAATGGGTTCTTTGCCCTCCTCTCTGCTGAGAGTTACTGTGGCCACGGGCCCTGGAAGGTCGGAGAGCTGAGGAAAAGCGCCTGCCTGGTCAGGATCCAACCAGTCCCAAAGGAAGCACCAGTTAATACTACAGAGCTGAGTGCTACCTCACAAGTGAAAGGCAATAATTAAGTTATATTAACATGCAGGGGGTGTAGCTCAGGGGTAGAGCATTTGACTGCAGATCAAGAGGTCCCTGGTTCAAATCCAGGCGCCCCCTTATTTATGTGCCATTTTGAGAGCTAGTTATATCATATACCTCCTACCTGGACCTTCAGTGAAGGTTTAGAAGCCGCTAACCTCCCAGGTTGGGGTTTTAAAGAACGAGCCAACAGAGCGTCCCTCTCCAGACTGAGTGCACAAGGGGAGCCACAATGACTGTCCCTCTGCGTGTGCTTCTCATCTCTCAGCCATGTCCTCATCTCATCCACAAAGGCCACCCTCCTGGTGTCTCAGGGCTCCTGCATCAGGACACCACAAGTGACTGATCTAAACAATGAAATTACTGTCTCCCGAGCCTGTGGCTACAAGTCTGCCTTAGGCAGTGTTCTCTAGAGATACAAAACCAGGACACTTTTATTAGATAGACTGATAGATAGATACATAGATAGAGTTATGCAGCACGAAGGAATATAACAGCTAATTAGCCCGCACAGCAGTATAGAGGGCTCAGTTCAACTCACTTCCGTGGAACAGTTAATATACTAGAAGTGCTCCAACTCACAAGGACTGCCAGATCCAAGGTCAAGGAAACAGACAGCGAGTCTTCCCTTGGGCAAGGCTGACGGAGTCCACCCACAAGCACCAAACAGCAGGGTGGGTCACCAACAGTCAGCAGCTCAGGAGCTTAGGGAAGCAGGCCTGGATGAGATATCAAACTCAAGCAAAGCAAGATGACAGGATCCACCAGCCTCAAGCTCAAGTGATGTACACACCAACAGGGTGTCGAAGCAGGTCTCAAAGGAACCTCAAGCTCTAACCACATTATCCATGGGTTGGCTGTCCCACAGGTAGTGTAGCTCACAAGTTGAGGCAGAGAACTAGCTAAATCAGCCACATGCTGCACACCAGAAAGCAAGAGAGAGGGGTGGGCCTTGCTGAGCTATTTATCTCTCTGCCCTCCAATCAAACTGTCACCTGATTAATCCCACATGTTCTTATCGGCCAGGTTGGCACAATAAACCTACCTTATAAAATCTCCCAGACCATCTTTAGCTGACGGAGCATGACTCAAAATGAGAAGAAACAGCTGCAAACATCCACAAATAATTGGAACGTGGAATGTTGGAAGTATGAATATGGGAAAATTGGAAGTTGTAAAAAATGAAATGGAGTGCATCAATATCTATATTCTAGGACTTAGTGAGCTGAAATAAACTTGCATTGGCCATTTTGAATCAGAAAATCATATGGCTTCCTATGTATGCTGGGGAGGACAATTCAAGAGGATTGATGTCACATTCATCATCAAAAGGGACATTTCAAGATCCATCTTGAAGTACAATGCTGTCTGTGATAGAATAATATCTATTCCCATACAAGGACATCCAGTCAATACAATCATTATGCAAATTTATGCACCAATCACTAAAGCTAGTGCTGAAGAATGCTACCAACATTTTCAGTCTGAAAGTGATCCAATATATAATCAAGATGCATTGCTAATTATTGGTAATTGAAATGCAAAAGTTGGAAACAAAAAGGAAGGAATAGTACTTGGAAAATATGGTCTTGGTGATAGAAATGAAGCTGGAGTTCCCTTGATAGAATTCACAAGACCAATATCATCTTCATTATTAATACCTTTTTTCAACAGCACAAAAAGTGATTTTACACGTGGACTTCTCAAATTGACTACATTTATTGGAAGAGATTGTGCAGAAGCTCAATATCAGCAGCTAGAACCAGGCCAGGGATCGACTGTGGAACAGACCAGCAACTGCTCGTATGTAAATTCAGGTGGACGCTGAAGAAAATTAATACAATGTTCTGCTTCCGCCACTAGTGTGTCAGTGTGTCATTCTGTGGTGGCTTGTGTGTGGCTGTGCTGCTGGAAGCTATGCCACTGGTATTTCAAAAGCCCGCAGCCACCCAGAGGGGACAGGTTCAGCAGAGCTTCCAGCCAAGAACAGGCAACGAAGAGGGGCTTAGCTGCTCACTTCATAGGAAGTTTGCAAGCTATGTTTAAGGGTTTGAGAGCAGTCGTTGCTGAAAACGTTACACACAGCTTTGAAATATTGCCAGGTACTGAAGAGAATACTGCATGGTCTAAAATCAGGAGAGGTGTGCAACAGGGTTGTACCCTGTCACCATACGTATTCATTCTGTATACTGAGCAAGTCATCGAGAAACTGGAGTCTATGAGGAAGAATGTGATATCAGGACTGGAGGAAGGCTTATTAACAACCTGCAATATGCAGATGTCACAACTTTGCTTGCTGAAAGTGAGGAGGAATTGAAGCCCTTGCTGATGAAGATCAAGGACTGCAGGCTTCAGTGTGGATCACAACTCAACGTGAAGAAGACCAATGGGTAACATCAGGGTCAATGGAGACAGGATGGAAGTTGTCAGGGGTTTTGTCGTGCTTGGCTCCACCATCAGTGCTCATGGAAGCAGCGGTCAGGAGATCAAATGATCCATTACATTCGGTCAGTCTGCTGCACCAAACCCTGCCGTGGAGGCAATTGGGACTTGTGGCCATCCCATAGGGCGGGGTCTCTGAAACGCACTCTTTACAGGAGTAGAAAAGCCTCGGCTTTTCCAGCAAAGCGGCTAGTGGTTCTCAACTGCTGACCCTGCAATGAGCAGGTCAACAGATAGCCACTACCACAGAACTTTTAAAATGTTCGAAAACAAGAAGGTTACTTTGAGGATTAAGGTGCACCTGACCCAAACCGTGGTCTCTTCAATCTCCTCACACGCATGTGGAAGTCGGACCTTGACTAGGGACGACGGAAGCATTGATGTCTTTGGATCCTAGTGCTGGACACGATTTCTGCAAGGACCTTCGTCCTCACAGCGACAGCTTTGTTCTTCGCACTTTACAGAGACCTTGTGCAGGAGTTTCACTGATGCCAGTGGTCATTTGATCTCTTGACTGCTGCTTCCATGGCACTGATTATGGATCCAAGCAACACAAAATCTTTGCCAACCTCCATCTTTCCTCCATTTGTCGTGATGTTACCTACTGGCCCGGTTGTGAGGATCCGGGTCTTCCTTTCGTTGAGTTGTGATCCACACTGCAGACGCGTCCTTGATCTTCACCAGCAAGGGTTCACGTCCTCTCACTCAGCAAGCGAGGCGTGTCATCTGCATTTCAGGTTTTCAGTAAGCCTTCCTCCAACCCTGATGTCGTGCTCTTCCTCATCCTAGCCAGCTTCTCGCATGATCTGCTCAGTGCAAGATGGAACAAGTATGGTGAAAGGATAAATTATATTTTTCTTCATTGCAAAAATCTTAGGACAAAGTGTTTATTACTGTTGTACTGTGAAGTGTGATGCTGCCTAATGGCCTTTCTATCTTTCTTTATAAAAAATGATGCGGCATGTGTTACTTTAGAGAGCTCTTCATTTACATCACCGAGATCATTTCATCTGCTGCTTTTTTGGCAGCCAGTCTCTTGTCTCTCTCCAGCAATGGTGAGGCGGATCGCATTTCCTCGGGGAAGAGAAATCCAGGGTTTGTTGCCTTTTCCAATAATGAAAATGCTGGAAAGCAGGTCACAAAGCTATTGCCATTGGCATCTTTCACACAAACCACATCAAAAGAGCCAGGACTCTCTCTATTGGTGATCACACTAATTCTTCCCAGGTCAGCACCCCCAGTTACCGTACAAACGTTACCAGTGTGGAACGTTACCAGTGTGGAACGTGATGAAATCAGTTATCTTTCCAGTCTCCAGGTCAATCTGAATGGAGAGCAGATGGTGACAGCATCCTGAGTCACCAGGTGAGGGCTTCCTTTTGTGCCCACAAAGATCTTTCTTACTTTGCACAATGTGTACTTCGCTTCCTCAGGTGTCATGTGATGACCAGCAAAGCGACCCTTGGTGTCACAGATCCGATGGAAATTCTCTTCAGTCTTGTCAGGGCTGATGACACCCATAAAACCAGCAGGGTAGGTTCTATCAGCTTGGACCTTGCCATCAACCTTAATGAACCGCTACATGCACATTTTCTTAACTTCATCTCCTGTCAGAGCATACTTAAGTCTATTTCTTAAGAAAATGATCAGGGGAGACATTCTCTCGGCTTGTAGGGACCAGTGGGCGGACAGGGAGCGAACACACCCGTCAGTTTGCTCAGCGTCCAATGCTTTGGAGCAGCGAGCACTTCAGGTGCTTCTTGGGACCCCGAGCCATGGCTGCGCTGAGTACAGAACGGGCAATTGATGGCCGTTCACACACCTCTTTGTCATGCTGAGGAAGTGTCTCTCCATGTGTAGTTCACTGAGAGCTTTTTCATGAGGTGGCATTACATTTTGTCAAGTGGTTTTCCTGGCTCTATTGAGGTGACTAGGAGCCCTGGTGGCATCCTGGGTAAGTGCTCAGCTGACCCGCCCAGTTGCTCTTCAGGAGAAAGAGCTGACCATCTATTTCTATAAGGCCTATGGTGCAGTTGGGTCACCATGAATTAAAATCAGCAGGCAGTGGCAATTGAGACCATTATATACTTTTCTTTGTTCTGATAATATGACAAATAATGTTACTGCTTTCTGTGTAATTTGATAGCTTGGCACCATCTGCTTTCTTCACCGCATTTGCTTATGTACCCGCTTTGTCTTCAGCATTCCTGTCGTGGTAGGCTGGTGTACTTCTTCCTTGTGGGTTTTGTTGTTTCTTAGCTAGATGGCCGTCTGTTTGTCTTCAAGCCTGTAAGACCCCAGATGCTGTATCATTTGATAGCCGGGCACCATCTGCTTTCTTCACCACTTTTGCTAATGCACCCGCTTTGTCCTCAGCGATTGAATAGGGGCAGGCTGGTGTGCTTCTTCCGTGTGGGTTTTGTTGTCTGTTAGCTAGATGGCTGCTTGTTTATCTTCAGGTCTTTAAGGCTTCAGGTGCTATATCTTTGGTAGCTGAGCACCATCAGCTTTCTTCACCACACTTGCTTGTGCACCCATTGTCTTCAGTGACTTCAGGTGTTATATCTTTTGGTAGCCAAGCATCATCCGCTTTCTTCACCACATTGTCTTGTGCACCCATTGCCTTCAGCGATCATGCCAGGTAGGTGAGCATCTCAGACTGCCAAATTGTTAGAACAAAGTGTTCTTGTGTTGGGGGAGTACTTGTGTAGGGGCCCACTGTCCATCTGCTTTCTTAATATTCGACCTATAAATATATGTACATTGATCTATTTCCCCCTCATCATATATAAATATATTTACATCCTTATATGCCTGTATTTACATCTTTGACTACCCTTTGCCCCCTAGTTCTTTCCTCTGTTTCTTTGTACTTTCCTCTTGTCCCACTATCATGTTCTGCCTTCATTTGGGTTTTAGGCATTCCTCTCGGTTACATTGCCCTTGATCCAGCCCTGCAAGGCCTCCAGCACCCTCCTTGACATTAATTTTGGATCACTTGTTGTTCCCTTGTCCCTGTGCTTGTTAACACCCTCTTCCTTCCAACCCCCCTCCCCTACCCCCATGATCCCCTGATCTGTCATCCCGTTGTTCTCTCTTCTGGCTTGTTTATTCTGCCTATCCCTTCCAGGTAGACATGTATGTACCATCACCAGACTGAGTGCGACGAGGCAACAACAGAAAGTAAAACAATGTCTACAACAACAACGATACACACATATGCATACATATATAACCATATACATGTTATACATATATAACAAACAGGGTCTGTTTGTTTTCTTTCACGTGTGCTTTCCAGTCAAGTCTGATGGGGTACCATGCCCCGGCACCGCCTCTATCCCTGAGGACCTCACTGCCCTGCTCCCTCTGCTGCTCTGATGCATGCCCCCAGAGGCTGTAATGCCAATATTAAGTGAATTTATTTTGTCTTTTCATTGTTTGTTTGTTGCAGGTAGGGGGAGAAGTAAGTCGTCAGTGTTACCTTGGTCATAAGTGAAGCCGAGTCTTGTTTCTTTTTATGCTGTGATACCGATGGGTCCCACTGGCTTGTGCCCGCCTTGGAAGTCCCACCAGCTCCTGCAGCTCCACATGGCCAACAACAGATGCTCGCCCACATTCCCAGGATCTTCTCCTTCCACCCCTGGACTCTTTGCTTCAGTACATGACATCACCATCCATCCAGCTGCCTAAATCAGAGAGTCACTCTTCCCTCCAATCCAGTGGCATCACTAGGGTTGGCACATCCAGTGTGGTAACTTGTGGTGTCACACACACATAGGGGAATCCATAGGCAGAGCAGTCCCGACCCACCAGGACCCGCACTGGTAGGTCCAACGAAGAGGGGCCCTGTCCCTACTGCTCCCTGCAGCTCCTCCCCTCTCTCGCTGGCCAGAGCAGAGACCCTCCTCCCATTTCCACACAACGTCTGTTAGGTGATGAGGGGAGAACAGGGTAAGCAAGAGAAGTGGGGAAGGTTGACAAGTTCCCACACTAGTGACAGATGACATCAACCCCCAAGAGATCACTGTCTTAGCAGCCCCTCCTCTTGCAAAGCCTCTGTCTGCCATTGCCCTGTGGACCTTGGGGTCATTTTGACAGTGTCACCCCTCTAACAGTGAACAACTGGGGGACTGAGGCCCAATCTTAAAATCTAATAAACGAATCTGACCAATTCTAACGTATGTCACACTAATAGTGCCCTTTCAACTATATCAGTGGTTCTCAACCTTTCACAGGGGTCTCTCGATTCATAACAGTAGCAAAATTACAGTTATGAATAACAACGAAAATAATTTTATGGTTGGGTGGTCACCACAACACGAGGAACTATATTAAAGGGCCGCGACATTAGGAAAGTTGAGAACCACTGCACTACATCTAGATTCATGTCTCATGTGGCAGTTTGTATGGTGTTAACTTGGGATAGCTGAAACTCCACTCCCAGAATCCCTTCCTTGTTTGGTTTCACATTAGAGTGATTTAAAAGGACTCTGGTTACGTGGGGGGTGGAAGTGCGGCACCACTCATTACTCTCTGAAAGTGACTCTGGTTGGGTGTAGTGACTAGCATACAGATGTCAACAGATGTGGGGACATGATTTCATGTCAACTTGAAGAGATATAAAAGTTTAGGGGTGGTATTCAACCTGTCTACCAGGTCACGGCCAGATGGTGCCTCCTTGTGGGTGTGGCCTTCTTACAAGGAGAGCCCTGAGAACCTCCCCAACCCTCTGCTTCACCTTCCTGATGGATGACCCAGATTGCAGCCATTGCCCGGTGATGCTACCACTGCCATTGGATCCACACAACTTTGCACCCACTGGTCTGTGATCTTCCTGCCTTCTGCACCATTGCCTGTGAATGTGAGTCTGAAGAGGGACTTATGGACTAGCATCAGACCTATGGACTTTAGTTGGACTGGGCTGGGATGCTTTCTTGATATATAATTACTTCTTTATATAAAGCTCTTTCTTAACACATATATGAGTGTCTCTGGACTTGTTTTTCTGGTCAACCCAGCCTAAACACCAGTTTATCTTGACTCGTGCCTACTGCCAGCCATGCCTACCTACGATGTCTGGAGTCGTAGCCCCAGAGCCACCCCCAGATACTTGGGAGACTAGCCAGAGAAGTGATAGTGATGCTCAGTCGATAACTGAGTAGGCTTTGTCCCTGTCAAACTAGAAAGGACTTGGTGTCCCTATAAAAAAACTCAGCATTTAACCTGACAAGGCTGTGATAGGACAGGTTCGCCACCACCCCTGAAGCCATAGACAATATCCCATTCATTATGAGGACAGGAACACTGATGACTCAATGGTCAGAGTTATAAAACTTCCCAGTCTCGCTAGTTAATAAGATAGTTAATAATATCACTGGCTCGGTGTGCCTTTTCTATAATCAGTGTTCCTGAGAATGCGTGGTGAGAAAGCTAATGTTTGTTATTACAACACTATGGGAACTTGGTTATTTACTGATGACTTCTTAAAATAAATGTAAAAACAAACCCTGATGCTTGTCTTGCTAAAGTCTGAATTTGTTTCTATTTGGAATTTGCTTAAAGTGGAGCCAATCTCCAGTCTTTACTTGTGCGTGCACCCCCAACCCCCCACCCCATCTTTACTGGTACGAGGGCACCCCACTTCTGTGCTAGAGCTTTCAGCCCCAGCACCAGGCCTGATATTCCTGAGGCCCAATCTTAAAATCTAATCAACGAATCTGACCAATTCTAACGTATGTCACACTAATAGTGCCCTTTCAACTATATCAGTGGTTCTCAACCTTTCACAGGAGTCTCCAGATTCATAACAGGCTCAGGCCTCTGCTTAGGGAGTGGGCAAAGTCTTGGTGTTCAGTGCTTCATTCCTGTGCTCAAAACTCTGGCCCCAGAAAGATGCAGTAGCCCTACGTGGGTCATGCTCCAAGGTGTGGTCAGTCACAAACCCCCTCAGTAAGGGCAGGTTCTGATTCAGTAGGTCATGGTAACTGAGGATACAGAAGGTTCTAGAAAACACAAAGAGTAATCAGAGTGCCATGGCATTTAGTCTCCTCCACACACGTGCCATGATCCATCGGGCATGTGCCATCAGGATCTGCAGTTTGGCTGAGGGTGTGGTAGTTATATAATCTGTTGTTAATTTGAGAGGATTAAGAGTGAAGGGGTGGAGCCTGTCAATCAGGTCACGGCTTGATGACCTCATTTTGAGGCGCTGAGGAGATAAATAGCTCACTGGAAGCAGGACACAATTTCATTCCCTGGGAGACTTTGCAGCTGACAAGACACATGGAGCTACCTAGTGCCCTGAGCTAGAGGAGCCACATGGAGTCCCCTGCCAATGCTGAGATGCTTACAACACTGGATCCACAGGACTTTCCACCCACTGGCCTATGATCTTCCTGCATTCGGCATCATTGCATGTGTTTTGTGAGCCTGAAGAAGACTTTATAGATTGGTATCAGACATATGGACTAATATCGGACTTAGGGACTTGATCTGGATTGGGCTGGGACGTTTTCTCAATGTCCAGTTGCTCTTGTATGTAAAGCTCTTTCTTATACACATATGCGTGTCTGTGAATTTTGTTTCTCTAGTCTACCTGGACTAACACAGCGTGATGACATCAAGGTGGAGACAGGCACAAGAGGCCTGGCCCCCCGAAGGAGGAAGGACCTGAAGAGTGGTGAGGAGCGGGATCGAGTCGGTCTTGAAGCATCAAGTCATCAACTTTGTTCAATAGTCAATAAATCAAAACACTCTCTTCAAACTCAAAAAGACCCTCCTCCAAAGCCCTGGGAGTCTTATCAGAGAAAAAACAAGATTTACATGGGGACTCTTCAATGAAAACATGACGAGCCAGCAAATTGTCTGGATGTCTCAGACCATCTAGATTTGTCTGTGAGGATTGAGGGCTAAGCAGTGAGGGCTAAGCAGTGAGGGTCTGTCAATGGTGCTGGACAGGGGAATATTGAAGTCTTGGAACTACAATTCCCCACCACATGGGCAGCCATCAATTACGGTCTGTACTAATTACGAATGGTCCCCAAACCTCCCCTGCTCTACATATTGAAGGGGAAAGAATAATATACCACCTTTGCTCTCAGGGAATGAGTTAGAACACCGTCTGTTACCTCCTATTGTCACTCTTCTCTAAGTGCCAAATAGCAGAGGCTATGCGTTTGGAGGAGACCAGGTTTACTGCAGGCTGACTGATGTGGGGATGCTTCCTGGGAGCACGAGGGCCGTGAGACAGGAAGCTTTGGGTGGGCACAGGGGGAGAGAATGAGGCGTGTGATTTATGAGAAAATGAGTGGACACACCCGCAGGGGGTCAGTGAACCTGACGTGGGAAACAGGTCAGATGCGGGACAAGCCTTGAATATCAATCCAGAATGCTGGGGGCTGTGGGTGTGTGCGTGCGTGAGGTGTTTATTCTGTTATTTTAAACAGAGGTCAGGGGCTGGAGGGTCAGTGATCAGGGATGCTTTCCCATAGATTCTTGTCCACCTGGAGGCTTGGACCAGGCACCATCTCCCACCTTCGATGTACCCCAGTGGCAGACGAAGCGTTTGTTAAAAATATACGTTCTTTCAAGAAAACAGTTCCCCCCACAATCCTCAGGACCGATCCCCGGTGGTTTTGATGCAGTAGATCTGGGATGGGATCCAAAAATCGATAGCTTGAAGCTTTCCGGGGGAGTCCGATGTAGTGGTCTGAGAATCAGCCAGGCCATACAGTTTCTCCTTATATAGGGTCCTGGCACATGACTCAGCATGCCAACAGCAGCTTTATCTGGTGACCGTAGACCACTTTCCAGCTCATGATTCCTGTCACAGGTGCAGGCATCCTTCCCTAGTGAGTGGTCCGACTTCATGCTTGGATGAGAAACTGTAGCCCCTGCCGAACCTCATCCTTCAGTGCCTCCCACAGCCCCCACCATGTATTTCTGGGTTAGCACCATTACTGGGGTCTTCATCTGCCTGGTCAGATCCCACACCTTGGCCTGAATTAAATTAGAAATTCGTAGCATTTGAAGCATGTTACCATGTGGGGCTGCCTGTTTTTTCTTTGTTTGAAAATTCAGTCTTGTCAAATGGAGCCCCTCTCCTTCACCTGAACGACTCCTGCCTTCCAGCCTCAGCTGAGCACCAGCACACACCTCCACCCATTCCCAAGGGCCCGTGTTTCAGTGATGGTGGTGGGTACTGAGAGACCCCCGAAGTTGAGTCGGGGCTTCCAACCAGTTCACACCTGTTACAGAAGCTGCATGTAACAGGATGTATAGCTCAGAATCACAGGAGGAACCAGTTAAAATGTAGATTCTGACCCAGGTGATCTGGGGTAGAAATGCAAATTCTTACCAGGGGGTCGAGGCAGAATGAATTGTCCTCTCAAACCTGAGAAACCAAACTCACTGCCATCAAGTCACACCTACTCACAGGTCAGGGCAGAACTTCCCCTGTGAGTTTCTGAGACTATAACTCTTCCGGAGTAGAAAGTCCTGTGCTGGTGGTTTCGAACAGCTGACCTGGAGTAACTCAACATAACCCAACGCATAACCCAAAGGTCTCCTAGGGATGAAAGCCATCTCCGCCTGTTCTACGTAAAATTGCTAAAACAGTTTTTCCCAAGAGCAGTCTTTCTGGCCTCCAACTATCTTCAGGGGTCTTGGCGTTAAAGGGGACCTGATCTGACCATCTCTTGGGGAAAATCAGTTGTAGGGTCACACAGGGGGCACTTCAGCCCAGGCTGCACCCTGCCCCACCCGGAACCACTCCTTTACGCACAGGGCGCTGAGCGTGGCCGGCGACCTGGGCGCTCCCCCAGCCTAACGAGGAAGGGCGCATCGCAGGTCCCGCGCGCCCCGCCGGCCAGCGGCAGCACGCGCGTCCCTGGGGGACCCCGCTGCCCGGACACGCAGAAACGCTGCTCGCGGCCACTCGCTGGCGTCGCCCCTCCGGCCACGCCGGCTCGCCTCCTACGCAGTGTTTCCGTTCGCGTGCCTTTTCTCTCCTTAAAAAAGGGGAGAGAAACCCTTCTTGTTATTACAACCTACAGACCGGACTAAAAGCGTTGCAAAATGCACACGGCGGGCCCCCGGGGCACATGCCTTTCACACCGGTTCACGGCACCGGCAGGTCCCAGGTAATCCCAGAGGCGGCTCGTGGGGGGCTGGTCTAACGTGCACACGCATCCTAAACCTCGCGGCCACCGACTCCATTGCGACTCATAGTGATCCCACTGGACGGGGAACTGCCCCGGCAGGTTTCCGAAGCTAACTCTTCGTGGGTGCAGACAGCCTCGTCGCTCTCCCGCGGGGCGACTGGGGGCTCGAACCGCCGTCCTTACTGTTAGGGGCTGAGCACAGTCAGCAGTTCGAAACCACCAGCCGTTCTAGGGGAGAACGACGAGGCTGTCTACTTCCGTGAAGGACTCGGTTCAGTAATTCTGGAATTCGGGGCCATTCTCCCCTGTCCGGAAGGGTCGCTGTGAGGTGGGTTCGGTTCGGTACCTCCCTAGCGCAATAAACACACCGGGACAAATTCCAAAGGGCTGCCGGCCGTCAGGGAGACCGGATGCCGCGGCAAACCAGGGGTACACGGAGGTGCATCTGTCAAAACAACACACACGCACACGCACACCCGCGTGCGCGCGCACACTCGGGCCGCCCGCACCTGGCCGGGTCCGCGGCGGAGGGTCTGGCGCCG
>NW_022103920.1:306867-310235 GCF_000313985.2 Echinops telfairi | reverse complement strand
CCGGCCGCACCTGGGAGGTGTCCTGCAGGCGGCCGAGCCCGGAGTGCCCGGCGCCCCGAGTGCCCGGCGGGGAAGACAATCGCTGCCGCCGCTAGAGCCGGCGCCGCGCCCAGCCCTGTTAGCCGTAGTTTGTCCGCACAGCAAACCTGGGGGGCAGGTACGCTACTGTCGCTCACCCTGAGACAAAAGGCAGACCTGAGGCCTGGAGAAGTTAAGTAACTTGCCCCGGACCCCACAGCCGGAAAGTGTGCGTGCAGGAACCCAAGTGTGGTGGGGCCTCGGCACGACCACCGTGGTAATAGCGCAGAGCAGACACAGGTAAGTGGCCCCTTCCGGCCGCTGTTGGTGCCTGCGCGGAGCCGGCCTTCCAGGGGAGCCCGGGTTCCGGCGGGCCCAGCTTCGCAGGTAGGAGAACCGCGCGCACAGGGCAGAGCGGGCTCGGGCTGTGCCTGGAAGAGAAGGTTTGGGCTGGGCAGTCGTGGGCGGTGGAGTTGCAGAGAGAGCTGGAAAGGTCTGGCTGCCTGGGGAGAGAACGTGGACGGCGGGGGGAGGGGGGGGCCAGGAGGCTTCGGACTTCTCTCACCCTGGCTCCTCCTCTGAGCAACAAGGTCCTGCTTCAGTCCAGGGAGCCTGATGTTTGTGAGTGGGGCTGACGGCACCCAGTCCTATGGAAGCTTGCCTGATGCACCTTGCTGCATCAAAGCAGGAAGAGAATGGTGGTGGCCTAGCGTGCCCACAGTTGTCCTTCCTGAAGTAGGGGCCTTTGGTGCCTTTTTGTACAGCCCAAAAGTTGCGGTAACTCACAGGTGTAATTTGAGGATGGATGGGATTTCTGTGGACGAGGAGCTGGGTGGCGAAGTTGAGACATCTCCCTTGACATAAACTCTCAGGGGACACTGGGTTCCTGTGGTAGGGACTGGCCAGAGAGAACTGAGGGAACTTGGTGCTGGGCCAGGGCGGAGCTGGTAAACTCAGGGGAGCCAGCTCCAGGTGTAGGTGAAGGCTTGGGGCAGTACCATCCACATAGATTAAGGTGACTAGATTTTAACATTGGTAAAGCGGGACACCATTGATAAAACTCATATCTTGGCGAAATAGCCACATGGCAGCCGGAAACCATATACCCTAGCTTGTGCATTCTTTCAAAAAATCGGGACTTTTTTTAAACGCCATGGGATGCGGGAAAAACTGTTAAAAATTGGGACTGTCCCGCCAAAAGCGGGACGTCTGGTCACCTTAACATAGATGTTTCCCTCACAACAGCTCACTCCCTAGCCAGACCGTCCGTCCGCCTCCTTTGAGACCCATCTCTAGCCTGCTCACCTTCATGTCACCAATTCCCTGGCCCTGTGCCCTCCACACGGACACTCTCGCATCCTCCTTGAAGGTGTTATCTGCCTCTGTTCAACTCTTTCTGTTACCATTTTCAGAGGTGGCTATTGGTGGCTTTCTCTAAATGATGAATACTGGCCGCTGGGACGGCTGCCCCATTATCTCTGGGGGATTGGTTCCAGGGCCTCCAATACAGACCCCGTGGATGTTCAAGTCCCTCAAATTAATTAGTGTAGTGGTTTGCATCGAGCCTGCACACACCCTCCTGTGTATCTTAAGTGGCTCTAGATTCTTACAGGACCTGATACAACGTAAATCCTGTGTATGTACTGCTTGACTCTCTCTCCTGGCCATTGAAGGACTCTTTTGACTACTTCATTGCCCCCCAATATTTTTAGTTCATAATAGATTGAGTTCATGGATGCAAAGCCCACAGGTTTGGAGGGCCAACTATAGTCACTGTCCATTTGTTGGGGCAGAATTTTGTAAGGGACTTGAATCACTGACAGGAGCTGAGGCACAGGTACCAGGACATCCTGTTTGATCCATTGGACAGCGAGGGTCAGGTTCTTGGCTCCCTCAGAGTACAGCATGCCCTGCCCTCGGGACTGCCCATTGTTGATACCCTCTGGCCCGGTGGTGCAGCTGTTAACATGTTGGGCTGCGATCTGCAAGGCCAGCACTTTGAAATCACCAGCCACTCTTCTCGGAAGAAACCCAGTGCTTTTTACTCCTGTGAAGAGTTAGTCTCAGAAACCCACAGGGGCAGCTCTGCCTTGTCCTATAGGCTGTGAGTCGGCATGGGCTCGATGGCAGCGAGTGTGGTTTTTGGCGTTTGCACGTGGGAAAGTTCAGCATTTCGGCCTGCTCGGGGTCCTCCTAACCGCTCTAAGGGGATCATTGACCCTGGTGCTGCTGCAGAAAAGGCCTTTGACCCTAGTTGTTTCTGTAGGCAAGAGTCCTGTCAGAGAGAGCTCCGCTCTAGCCTGGGGAGAGTTGCAGTGACGACTGCTTTGTGCTTGCCAGGAGGGAGCAGTTAGGGAGGAGACCAAATCCCATCTTTTTGGAAGGAGAGGAATTAGGCATGAGTCTTGTGTGTTAGGAGGGATGTGAGTTGCTATCGGTTGTGCTGTGCCGGGGATGTGCTGGTGTTTGCCATGTCATTGGGGGACCACCGCTGCGTGATCACATGGGCTCAGTTCCTCTCTGTGACTCCATCGCAGCGCCCTAGCTGGGCCAAGCCACAGTTTATGACTGAGTGGTACTGACAGCCTGCCCCGGGCAGGGGGCACCGCAGTTCTGTTCAGTGGCGGGCCGAGTGCCGTGATCCGTGCGTGCCCCCAGGCCCCAGGAGCGGCACCCATCTCCACTCTTGGGTGGCAGTTCAAATGCGTGAAGGAGGTGATAAGCTAGCCAGGGAGCTGGCACGTGGCACAGGACCACACCCCCATCCAACCCCCAGACAGTGAGTGGAGTGGCCTGGGGAATGGAATGAATGACGCTGACCTCCTTGTCTCTGAAAGATTTCCCCATGGACGATGGCAGCCACCATCCAAGCCATGGAGCGGAAGATCGAATCGCAGGCTGCGCGCCTGCTCTCCCTGGAGGGCCGCACGGGGACGGCCGAGAGGAAGCTGGCCGACTGCGAGAAGACGGCCGTGGAGCTCGGGAACCAGCTGGAGGGCAAGTGGGCCGTGCTGGGCACGCTGCTGCAGGAGTACGGGCTGCTGCAGCGGCGGCTGGAGAACATGGAGAACCTGCTGCGTAACAGGAACTTCTGGATCCTGCGGCTGCCCCCGGGCAGCAAGGGCGAGGTGCCCAAGGTCAGCTCGGGGGGCACCCCGGGCGGGGCGGGGGCCGGGCGGTAAGCTCTTAAGTGTGTGTGTGAGCACGGTGGCACTTGTGGTTCCAGGTGCCCGTGACCTTCGATGACGTGGCCGTGTATTTCTCTGAGCAGGAGTGGGGCAAGCTGGACGAGTGGCAGAAGGAGCTCTACAAGCACGTGCTGAGGGGCAACTACGAGACCCTGGTCTCCC
>NW_022103920.1:301057-306613 GCF_000313985.2 Echinops telfairi | reverse complement strand
CCTGGAGTCCCAGGCCCAGGACGTGGGTGCGGAGGGCTGGCGTGGAGAAGGCTCCTATCCTTCTCGAGTTCAGTATCACATGGGCTCCGTGCTCTCTCTCAGCCCTGTCAGTGGCTTTCCATGCTCCCCCACGACTGCCCACCGCCCTCCCCACTAGGCCGCCCAAGAAGAGCCTTCACTTTCTCTTCCTGGCCTTGATGACCTCCTGCTGTGGTTTCAAGTAGGACCCAGGTTTGAAGGCAGTGTGTGTAGCTCAGACAGGACCAGGTGACCATGAGGCCGTGTTTTAATTTGCTGAGATATATTGCTCCATGCAGAGACTCTACTGTGGTTTCTCATCTCCGATGTTAGTAACGTTTGGGACGAGGTCACTCTGCATTGGGCTATCCTGAGCACTGTGGGATGTGCAGCAGCAGCATCCTGCCTTTCGATGTAACAACCAGAGACCTCTCCAGACTTTCCCAAACGTCCCCTGAGGGCAAAATCGCCTCTGGTTGAGAACCACGGCACTTACCGACCGAGAAATTCTGCCTCTCGGTTATTCTTGGTTTCTGGTTGGCGTCCCAGCCTGCTTGTCCCCCGCTCCGAATTGACTGTGGCAAAAGCCAACCTTTGTGTCTCCCCTCAGACTACGCCATCTCCAAGCCCGAGGTGCTCTCCCAAATCGAACAAGGGAAAGAGCCATGCAACTGGCGTCGCGCTGTCCCCAAGATTCCGGACATCCCCGTGGATCCTAGTCCAGGTGAGGGGCTGGGAGAAGGCCCGGGAGACCCCAACCACAATACCTCCAGAGAAAAACTTCCATCGAAAAGAGAGCAAAAACTAAAGACTAGAACAAGCCCGAACTTAGTCAAAAGGGGAGATCATAGGAGAGTGTTAATTTTTAACCTGACGGCATCTGCCGTAGTCTAACTTGTCACTGCTCTAGAGACAGCGAGGCTGTTCACAGCCTTGGCCTGTGGTCAGAGAGGGCTCGCTGAAGGCTTAGTCCACGTGAGGACCCTGCACACGGATTCCAGCGCTCACTGGCATCCAGAGCCTTCTGCACACCGGTGTTCACAACTTTAGTTCTGATCCCATCCCTCTTGGATTTGGATTTTATGACTTATAATGCTTGGATCACACCGGCTGATGTGCTTCTTCCATGTGGACTTCGTTGATGCTTCCTGTGCCCTCGGTGTTCTGCCTGTTGTGTCTTTTAGTGTGACAACCCGAGTTTCCAGTTCTTTCCAGTGTGAGGAATGTTGTGTGTTCGTCCCTTTTGATCTTTTAAACTCCAGTTGTTGTCCCATCTCCTTATAGTAGTTTGTCTTCTTCTGTCCCTTTGAAAGCTTTTGTTCGCCTCGCTTACTTCGTTCGTTTGGGTGGGTTTTCATTCGCTTTAGCGCTGCTGTCCGCACGGTGATTTTGGAGTCTCTCTGACATCCGTCTTGTCCGTCTCCTTCCCGCTCTCTTCTGATGCCCTTTCGGTTCCTCCACGTGTGATGGCCTGGTGCCATTTCACCGCTCAGGTCTTTGGTCAGGAGCACTTGATGTGTGATGACGTTTTTGGAGATCGTCTGTAGATTCAGGTGGGATATTCCCAAGGGTATAGTTTGACTCTGAGCTTGTTTCAGGTTCTTCAAGGTCAGCTTGACCTTGCCTATGAACGATTGATGGTTGACTCCACAATCAGGCCCTGGCCTTTAAGGACTGATGATGCTGGTCTACTCTTTCCACAGATGCAGTCGTTTTTATTCCTTCTAGTTGGGTCTACGTGTGGAACCGCTGCCATGTACGCTTTTGGGGGAGGGGGAATGGATTTGCAATGAATTAAGTTCTTGGTCTCTCGGAGTTCTATTATGTGATCTCCAGCACTGTTTCTGTCACCAAGGATGTAATTCACAACTACGCGTCCGTCTTCCTTTCCAACTGTCATATTACCAACACTAGTAACCGTCAGTGCATCGCGATGACATGTTGATCGGTTTCAGACTGAAGAACTTGGTAGAATTCTTCGATTTCTTCATCTTTTGACGCGAATTGCTGGTGCATAAATTTGAATAATTGCCATATTAACTGGTCGTCTTTGTAAACCCCAAACCAAACCACTCCCGTCAAGTCTGTTCTGATTCATAACCACCTTTATGTGACAAGAAGCTGCTCGCTAGGGTTTGCGAGGCTGTAAATCTTTATTAGAACAGGTGGCTTCGTCTTTCTCCCACAGAGCAGCTGGAGGGTTCCGACTGCTGGTCTCGCAGCAGACAGCCAGACACATAGCCCACAACACCACCAGGGCCCTCCTTGCCGGCCTGGTTCATGGTCTCGAAATGCTTTTCTTGATGAGCACACGCCGTTCCTCTTCCTTCAGTTTGCCTTTCCTGGCATCGCTGAGCCTGTCGTCAGCTGACTCAGCCAGTTGCCAGCACCGGTCAATGGCCAGCACCGGTCAATGGCCAGCACCAGTCAATGGCCAGCACCGGTCAGTTCGCTCCAGCTAACGGGTGCCTCGGACGTAGATCATCAACATTTCATTTTTGACAGCTTCCTGCTTTCCTTGGCTCGTGCTTGCTGCAGCCCACGTTCTGTTTACTGAAGGCTGTGTACAGCCGTTTGTGCCATGTCACCGCTGGAAGGTCTGGAAAGCTTTAGGCCATTAACATGGTGTGATCGACTCTGCTTTGCGGCAGCAGCCCTTCCCCAGTCGTATTTTGAGTGCCGTCCAGCCCGAGGAAGTTACGGACAGTATCTCGAACAGTGTTCCCTGCTGTCTGTGATATTTTCAGTGGCCAGTTTTTCTGAAGTGGATCATCACCTCCTTTTCAGTCTGTCCCAATCTGACACCTGTCCACTAAGGGTGACCCTGCTGCTGTTGGAAATACCAGTGGCCTTTTTTCTGGCATCCCAGCAACCGGTAAGCCACTACCGTGTGACAAGTGGCAGTCGATACATGTATTAAACTTTGTGTTCTGTGTATGACAGTCCTGGTATCCAAAGTCTTTATGCTCCAACTTCCTCCGTTTCTGGTTTTACTGCCCTGATTTGACCGTCTCTCTTCCTGGCTTGGTGGCTGCCCTGGGAGCACATTGGTCATTGAAAGCTCTGTTTAGAGTGCGGTCCTCCCGGGGACATGTGTGTCTGCTTCTGCTCGTCCTCGGGGGCCCATGCAGACCAGGGCCACTTCGAGTTACAGTCTTGGCCCTGGGAGCCTTGGCCACAGGAGAGGGGAGAGTACCTGCTGGGTGGCAGTTCCCAGGGCCACCTCACAGGCCACATTTACTTTTGTCCTTGTCTTTGATGTCATGCACTGGGAGTGTTGCTCTCTGCGTCCTGGGTTTATGTGTGGTGGTGGTGGTGGTGGTCTTCAATGTACCCTCCCATCCTGCTTGAACTCCAGGCTTTTCACACCCACACCCACACACACACCGCCCGAGTGTGTGAGTGCCCCTGAAAGCAAAGGGGGCACCGTGGTGCTAGGCTTGCTGCCTCTGTGTTCTCCGGCATCGTTTCCAGCCCCCCTGCCCCCCTCCCCGTCCTTTATGAAAGCATTCACGTGCTTTATTCTCTGCCCAGAGCTCCTGTGTTCACTGCTCTGCACACCCAGCAGCAGGGTGCTGTCTCCGCATCTCTGCAAGTGCCGATGTTGTTTTCTCCCTGAAGCTCACGAATGGCGTGACTGTGGCATTATCTTGTCCTTGACTTGTTAGCACAAACCCCATCTGTCCCATCACATCTCGCCTTTTGCTTTTATGGAAAACGCATTGCTGTTTTTCGTGTAGGATCTTTGCGTGTCTGTTCAGTGTCTGTTTTTATTTTTTACTTCACATGACGGCTCATCATTTCTTCAGCTCTGGGAAATAGCAGCCATTCAGTCCTGTTGCCAGGCACGTTTCTGCCGGCACTGACTGGAACGTCTCCGTCCGTCCGTCCCCTCGTCTTGAAGCTTTCGTTCTCTGTTCACTGTACTCTGACTGTCCCCATGTCACTGGTTCTGCCCTCGCTGTGTCCAGTCTCCTGGGATGCTGGCCATTCAGTCTCACTGTACTGGCCGCTTTGTCATCTGGAGGATGCCTTCTCGTTTCTTCAGAGTTGCCTTTAGAAGAATAATCCTTGCCCGAGAGGCCCCAGCCCGCATTTCCTCGGCTGTCTTTTCACCGCTCGCCCAGCTTACCGGCCTTTCTGTTGTTCTCTGCCTCCATGTTCCTTGCGAAGGAGCCCTGATGGTGTGGTGGGTCCTGTGTTTACCCGGAAACCACAAGGACAAGGACAGAAGTCACAGCCACCAGCCACGCCACAGGCGAAAGTCAGGCTTTCTTCTCTGTAAACAGTTACGGGCTCAGAAACCCACGGGTGCAGTTCTGCCCTGCCCTCTAAGCGCAGCTATGAGTCAGAATCCACTCCATGGCAGTGAGTTTGGTTTTTTGGTTTGAAGGGCCCTTTGGCTGCTTCTCTGGCCTGTAATTTTTTTTAGCCACCTGCGCCATGAGGTGTCCCTGGAAGGCAGTTTTGGCATGTTTCTGCTCCGGACCCCATGGCTTCCATGGCTCTCAGCCCAGGGTTTCTGCCCCATGTCCACCTGGGGAGTGCCACTGTGCTGTGACTGTGAGGCCGCATGGGACAGACTGAGCTCGCACCTGTTCACGCGAGTGCTCCCAATGACTTCTGCCAGTGTGGGTGTCTGCTCACCTCCCCAGTGGCATGTTTTACCTTTCACCAAGTTAATACACATCTGCATTGTAGTGTACATGAGGTTGCCAACCACAAAGTCAGTGGTTCAAAACCACCGGCCACTCCGCAGCAGAAAGGTGGGGCTCTCTACTCTCGTAAGGGGCAGTTGTGATTGACAGATGGCAGGAAGTGTAGCCCCTACTCCCCACCCCCCACTGTCATCACCAAAAAGTGGTTCTTTTATCGTTTTATTGGGGGCTCATAAAGCTCTTATACAAATACATACATATATATACTTTGTGGCAAGCACATTTGTACATTTGTTGCCGTCATCATTTTCAAAACATTTTCTTCCTACTTGAGGCCTTGTTATCAGCTCCTCATTTTTTCCCCTCCCTCATGAACTGTTGATAATTTATGAATTATTATTTTTTCATGTCTTACACTGACGATGGCTCCCTTCACCCACTTTTCTGTTGTCCATCGCCCAGGGAGGGGGTTATATGTAGATCCTTGTGATCGGTTCCCCCTGAGAGTGGTTCTTTCTGTGTGTGACCCTCCTGGGCTTTTCCCGGTTGTGGCTCATGTGGCGTCTGCCCTTCTGTGGCTGACGGTTCCCTGGCCATAATGGCCGTCCACCAGTCATTTGTGTTACTAGTGTGGGGCTGCAGTGCTGTGGGTGGGCATGTGTCCACCTTTCTGCCCCCAGGGCTCCGGTATGGACTAAACTCAGCCTGAGTGTCCACGGGTGGATTCCCTACCTCCGGATGCTAAGACCCAGCCTAAGGCCACTTGGGCTCAGTCTGACTTTTGGTTTGACCCTGTGTTTTTCTTTGACTCTTATATCTGTAATCTCCCCCTGAGCACATGGTGGGGCCTGGGGCCTTGGCATGGGCCCCTGTGCTCAGA
>NW_022103920.1:299124-300514 GCF_000313985.2 Echinops telfairi | reverse complement strand
CTGCACAAGTCTGGGGTGCCTGAGCCCCGGGTGCTGCCAGAGCGGGTGGAAGGAGCTGGGGGCTCAGGCTCACTGCCCTCCCTCCCGGGCAGTTCTGCCCCCTCCTTCCTCCCAGCCCACAGGCTGTGGTCTCCTCCCCGCAGGGGTCCATCCCAGCTTTCCCACCACCATCCCGCCCGCCTCCTGGCAGGCAGACCTCCCTCCCCACCACCCTTCCTCGGCCTGCTCCGATGGGTCCCTGAAACTCAACATGGCTGCCTCCACGGAAGGTAAGCAGGGCCTTGGGGGGGGGCAGTCTGGTGGCCTGTTGGGGGGGCCTCTCACCCGAGGCCTTGGGGCAGCCACAGACACCGAGGGCTGGCTTTCAGTACACACTTTGTCCCTTCCACGTGGTGTCACCAGTTTGTCCTGGGTCGCCAACCCCTTGAGAGGACCTACCACCTTCTCGTGTCTAAGGAGCCCGGGCACACCTGCTCTGCCCTCTAGGGGCACAGTCGTGTGGGATGGGCTCGTGTGGGATGGGCTCGCCAGCTGTGGGCTTGAGATTTTTCTGGCCCTCAGGTCCCACTACCCCCTGCGGCCAAGTCTGTTCCTAGTCAGCGGCCTGCAGGTTAGAGTAGAACTGCTTCCAAGGGGGACAGTCTTAGATCCTGAGAATGGCTAGTGGGTTTGAACCACTGACCTTATGGTTATGCAGCCTGGCATTTCACCTAAGGCCAGAATCCTCAGAGTAAATCCAGGATGATCCTTCACTCCCCAACATTCATGGGTCCCGGGGCCACTGTGAGGGCTAAGGGTGGCCTTGGGGGAGCTGGCCCCGCAGGCTGGGGTGGGGAGGGTGGACATCTGGAGAAGCTGAGGGACTCGGCCTCCCTCAGCAGATGTGAAGATTGTCATCAAGACGGAGGTGCAGGAGGAGGTGGTGGCCACGCCTGTGCACCCGACTGACCTGGAGGCCCATGGAGCACTGTTTGGGCCGGGCCAGGCCACCAGGTTCTTCCCCAGCCCCGTGCAGGAGGGGGCCTGGGAGAGCCCCGGCAGCGCCTTCCCCAGCCAGGACCCGGTGCTGGGTTTGCGGGAGCCCGGCCGCCCAGGTGAACTCAGCCCAGCCATGGCGCAGGAGGAGGCCCCTGCCGGGGACTGGCTCTTCAGCGGGGTGCGGTGGGGCTGGAACTTCCGCTGCAAACCTTCCGTGGGCCTGAACGCCAGGGCTGGGCCCGAGGGGCTCCCCTACCCGTCCCCAGACAGTGGGGAGGCTGTGCTGGACGCCAGCCAGGCCCCGAGGCCCTTCAGCGAGCGCTGTAAGTACCCGGGCTGGACCAAGGGCTTTGGCCACAAGCCCGGACCCAAGAAGCACCCGGCGGCGGCGCCCCCCCCCGGGGGCCGGCCC
>NW_022103920.1:293358-298930 GCF_000313985.2 Echinops telfairi | reverse complement strand
CGCGCTGCGCTGCAGCGAGTGTGGGCGCTGCTTCACGCGCCCTGCGCACCTGATCCGCCACCGCATGCTGCACACGGGCGAGCGGCCCTTCCCCTGCACCGAGTGCGAGAAGCGCTTCACGGAGCGCTCCAAGCTCATCGACCACTACCGGACGCACACGGGCGTGCGCCCCTTCGCCTGCACCGTCTGCGGCAAGAGCTTCATCCGCAAGGACCACCTGCGCAAGCACCAGCGCAACCACGCAGCTGGCGCCAAGGGGCCGGGCCCGAGGGGACCCCCGCTGCCCCCGCTGCCGCCCGCGCCCCCAGACCCCTTCAAGAGCCCGGGCGCCAAAGGGCCCGGCCCCACCACAGACCTGGTGACAGACTGGACGTGTGGCCTCAGCGTCCTGGGGCCTGCAGACGGCAGTAACCTGTGACCGACACCCCCAACCTGCACCATGCGCTGGAGCCCGCCCGGATCTCTGCGGGGATGGGACGTGGCCAAGAGCTCCCAGCGCTGACCACTTCTGGAACCGGACCGTCCCCCAGTCCAGCAGCCGCTAACAGACCTGGCCTCGTCCTCAGGTGGTCGAACTGAGCACCGTAGAGTTTAAGTAATTTAATGATGAAACTTTTTTTTTTTAATTCTCTAGGGAAACGCTGGAAAATAGTAGTAGCACCCGTTTAAATTTTGCTGCAAACTTTGGGTTTTCTGAGCATGTGTTTGTGTCCCCTGGCTCCTCACCAGGCCTCCACCGTGAGCCAGGTGTTGGGACCCGCCAGCAGGTGACTCCTCATTAAGCCAGACAGTGAAGGCAAGGGGTGCCGGGAGCAGGGCCTCCTCTCAGCAGGGAGAGACCCGCAGCACAGAGCAAAAGCAGCCTCCCTCTGAGGGAAGCAGCGGGTCTGTGTGTGTACCTCATAAGGGCTGGCTCCCAGGAAGGCATCTGGTCCTCCCATCAGAGCCCTGCCAGGAGGAGAAGGCTCTGAAGGCAGGGGCCCGGTCAGAGGGTGGAAGCGGGCTGGCGCCCCATAGCCTGTCCCTGGAGGGGCTGCCTCCCACAGCCGTCCTGGGCCAGGCGAGCCTTGGTGCCATCAACAGAGGCTTTCACACCACGGCTCCTGCAGTCACTGCAGCAGGCGGGCCCCAGTGGTTTCTCTCGAGAGGTGAGGAAATAAATTACTCAAAGAGGACGCACTTCACTTCTCCCTGGGTGCCGGGTGGGTAGTGTGCCGAGAGACGGAAGAGCCCTGGGTTAGACACAGAAAGCCAGCTTGGGGAGAAGGGATTTGAGTTGGCCTCCTCGAGGTCTGTCTGCGCTGCCATGAGCCAGGTCATCCGCCTGCAGGGACCGTGTGTGCTGGAAGCTCCTGCTCCCACCAGGGCCCTAGGGACACTGGGAGGGTCAGTGGCATTTGCATCCCCTATACCTGGCGTCTTTGAAGTGAAGGTAGAAAGGGACCCAGGTCTCTAGATTCGGCCAGTGACTCTGTTCTTGCCTGGGGAGCCGCGCTGGTTCTCTTGTCCCAAACGGGTACCTCTTTTCCCCGCAGGAAGGAGGGAATGGGGGGTTCTTTCAGCAGCCCCATGCTGGCTTTTATTAGGCGATAGACTAGGTGAAGAAATTGGTTTCTTTGTACTGTATATTTTGTATGTTTACACTTCTAATATGGATATAACTGATATTTTGAGAAACAAATGAGCAGAAGGCACCCTGTTAAAAATAAAATCTAACCAGCACCAAGGCCGTTTGGCGAGTCCCGTTCTGAGAGCCATCAGTTTGCAACCGATGCTTCTGAGCACTTGCCCGGGAGCCGGCTGTCAGGCCCGCCAGCCAGCCGTCCTCCACGCTTGCTCAGTATGACTTGGTGGGAAAGAAAAGGCAGGCACACGTCAGGCCAGTTAATTGAGAACATAAGCATGGCTTTTTGCAGTCCATTCACTTTGATGGGTTGGTCCTAATGAGAGAAAAGTTGCAAAACATGCAAACATTGGATGTATGGTTTCTCCGTGCGTCTTTTCCTGGCTGGGGCTGGGATTGAAGGACTGTTAATGCCGGTGGGTGTTCCTGTCCCTGGAGCAAGTGAGCTGGGCCTGGGGGTGTCCCAGGTCTGAGCTCTGGCCCCATGACTTGCTAGCTGTGTGATGCTGTACATACCTAATGAGGGTCGTACACAAGAGGCTTCAGAGAGACCATGGCAAAACCCCACTATTGTTTGAAATTCTATTTTTCTGCAAACATTTTGACGCTCCCTCACGTCCTAAAGATCCTTCTGGTTCTAGGGAAATCCCCGTGTACAGCCAGCCCTGTGTCAGCAGGGCATATGTGGCAGGCTGTGGAGAGGGCCATCATGGAGCCAGCTGCGCCTCGGGGAGGTTTAAAGCAAGGGGTGGGGAGACGCTTTGGGGCAAAGGCAGGTGAGTTGCCTACTGTGTGCTTGGCAAGATGTGACCTTCAGGACCTGCATGGACTTGCGGCCAGGACTGTGGTGGTCCCTGAAACTGGTTGCCCCAAGAGGCATCTGGTTTGGCATCTCTCCGGCCCCCTTCTTCACCACTCTTAGAATTCTCTTAAAACATAAAGCCAACTGTCCTCTGAGTCACAAACAACTCATTTCCCCTGGAACAAGTCATCCAAACTGTTCAGTGGCCTCCTCTACTACTGCACTTGTGGCCACCCCCAATGAGGACTCTTCCAACAGCACCTGGAACGCAATACCGAATTGAACCCCACTGGTCTTTGAGTGAGCATGCGGGACCTCAGCAGCCAGTAACCCGGCCCTCACCTGTGTCACAGGCCCACAGAAATGACCTACCTGTGAGTGGTTGGCTGAGCTAATCAAAGGGGTAACTGGCCGAGGGAAGGCATGTGGCCGTGCTGATGTGGAAGAAAGTAGTTCACTGGGCCGTCTCCGGTCCAGGAGGCTGAGTGGCGGCAGGGTAGGGTCTGAGAGGAGTCCATACTGCCCCGCAGGGCCACTCAGGACATGGCCTCACATGGCGAGGTGTGCCTGCCAATTCTCCCATTCTTTAAAAAGTCCATCAGATGGGAAAGTCCCAGCCTCAGAGCTTGGGGGATCAGGGCACCCACTCAAGGCATGGGAAAGTTCCGCCCCAGACCACAGAGCTGGAGGGTCAGGAGCGGGTACCCAATCCGTGGCTGTTTTCTCAGCACCAACAGAGGACGGGCAGATACGGTCTTTGCATCCCATGAAGAGCTTCTAGACGGCACTGGGGAGTCAAGTGCTAGCTTTGGATCCAATTTTTAAAATTGTATTTTAAAATCATTTGAAACTTTAAAAATGTATATGAAGTACAAAGAATTATCTATCTAGTCAATCTGTGTCCTCTTGATTGCTGTTGCGTGTCAGAACAATTCTCATATTCCCACCAACCAGAATCCGCAGCTGATTGCAACAGTGGCGCTCATCTTTTCCGTCTTCAAGAAAATATAAAATCGTCATTAGCTTTTGCCAGAAGGGCACTGGACCAGGGCGATGAGAGAGAGGAAGAGGAGAGACAGCTCTTCAGGCCCACGGCGGCCATGACCCAATGTCGGCACAGACCTCTCAGCCCGTCCCCATGCTCTGAGCCGTCTCGGGGCTGCTTTTCCGTATTCATATCCCAATAGGTATGTCTCCTCGGGAGAAAGACGGGCTGTCTAATCCCATAAAGGAGTTACCATCTTGGAAACACGAGGGCAGTTCGACCCTGCCCTATAGTGTCACTGTGAGCAAGCCTCGCCTCGGTGGCAGTGAGTGGTTTGTGGTGTGGTGTGTCTGCAGTCAGGCAGCTTGGTGTGTGTCCAGCTTCTAGATGGACTCTCCACCGCCCGTCTCCATCCTCGAAGTCTCGTGGTCTCTCCCAGCCACACCGCGAAGCGTGCTTGTGTAGCACATTCAGAAGCCCGCCCTGGGGCACCTGTGGGTGGATGGCTCCTGGGCTTCTGGCTTGAGTGCCATTTCCTGAGACACAGGACACAGGGAAAACAGGTTTGAGCAGGAGGCAGACAATTCAGAAGCCCAGCAGAAAGTGTCTAGTCCGCCCAGACACGCACCATGGGATGAGCTGTGGCCCCTGCTAAAATCAGTCTAACGGCAATACCAGTTCTTCCTGACCCCAGCTACCCAGTTACGGCCACACCACGTGCTACAGACAGTCCTGCAGACCTCCCAGGTCAGCCCAGACACCAGCCACGAGCTTGAGGGTCCCCAGGCCACCCACTTCTGGCTGAGTCCACCCAGCCAAACCCACTGCCATCACGTCTGTTCCCACTCGGTGACCCTGCGGGACAGGAGGGTCTTCAGGGCCGGGGATCGGTATGGAGCCAGGCTGCTGGTCTTCCTCCTGTGGAATGGCTGCTAGGTCCAACTTTTCCTTAGCAGCTGGATGTTTTAACCACGGTAACACTAGGTCTCCTACTTAAGATCAACTGGCCCCAAATTAGGGGGTGGGGGTTCCCATTACCCTTTGGGTTTTGTCACGTGCTAGAATGACCCGGAACTGGGAAGTCCCAGGGATTACCATTTAATCGCAGCAAAAAGATAGACGTGCCAGGTAGGTGAGACTTCTCTGTGAGGCGTCTGTGTGCCACAGACGGCATTACTCTAGGTGTGTGGATGCTGAGCCTCGGCCAGGAACTCACTGAGCCTGACACCCAGGCCTGTGTTGGAGTCGTTGGGCATGCCATTACGCTCAATTACCAGATCTCCATCCCCTGAGGCTGGACCCCCGTGGTGGGCCCTTGGCATGACCAGCCCTATCCTGAGTCATTCAATCACTCAGGAAATTCCTAGGGACTAAAGGTGGTCTCCCAGGAGCTTGGGACAAAGTCACATTCCTTGTAAAGGCAGTAGGTACACGCCACACACACTACTACCCCACAGACATCCTGGGACCCCAACTCTGTCATTGGGCTGAGACCCTGTACTCAGGCAGAAGCACTGACCTCAATTGGGGATCGGAGGCATTCCCTGGAGATGCCAACAAGTGGAAACTGCCCACCTGCCCACCCGTTCACCGGGCTCCGTGCAGCGGAAGTGTAACTTCTTGACTGGAAATCTGAGTGACTTAACTCCATGGCACTAATGCTTCCAAGTTTTGCTCTTGGTGGTGGTGGTAGTGGTGGGGTGTCTTTCTGGAGAATTCAAAACCACATGCAGGTTTGGGATTCAAATTCACATTGAACAGGGGCCTGGTAAAGAAACATACCAATTGGATCCAGGCCAGTAACAGATCCCTAGCTGGAGCAACCTCAACCCGCGAGGGCCCTCCACCATCAGACCACAAACCTGAATCCAGTGGTTCTCAACCTGTGAGTGGAATGGCCCTTTCACAGGGGTCACCCGATTCATAACCGTAGCAAAATGAGTTATGAAATAGCAACGAAAATAATTTTATGGTTGGGGGGGTCACTACAACATGAGGAACTGTATCAAAGGGTCACGGCATCAGGAAGGTTCAGAACCACTGTCCTAATCACAAGGAACAAAACCCCAAGGAAGCATCCCAACAGTAGTGGTTTTGAACCAGAAAACAAACTCATGGAAGAGTTCACTTCTCAGACCTGGAATTATGTATGCTTTTTCTG
>NW_022103920.1:290652-292268 GCF_000313985.2 Echinops telfairi | reverse complement strand
ACTATCATGGCCCCAGTTCTGCCTTTCACTTCGGGTTAGACTGGAGCATGTACACAGGTGCAGATAAGAAGAAGAGCTCAGAACGCATAGAATCCAGGAACAGGAAGGGGAGTAATGCTACCAGGAGGAAGGGGGAAGATGGGGAGAGTAGGGGAGGAAGGGAACCAATTGCAATGATGGACCAACCACTCAACCCCACCTCCCACCCCCCACCCCGGGACAAACTCTAATTAAAAAAAGAGTCCACTTTTATGATGAATAAAAATGGATACAGGCCAGGAAATGGTGGGAGCATGGCGGGCAGCAGTCACCTGAAAGGAATATTTGAAAAATAAAGTTTCTAGAAATAAAGTATTTAAACACTGAAATAAAGAGACTGGTCAAACAGGAAAACTTGGTACAGCTGAGGATAGTGAACCAGACCCTGAGGACTGAGAGAGAAAACAGCGTGTAGGAAAATGTGGACGTTAAGAGCATTGACTTGGCAGGTCTAACACACATCTGTCCAACCAGATGTTTTCGTGTACACAGGGATAATTGGGAGAAAGGAAATCATCTTAAATGGTTGATAATTTTTAAGAATTTACGAAAGATTGCATCCTGAGGAAGGTAAACAAAGGTACATTTCTACTTCAATACATGGTGCCATACTACAGAACCGCAAAGACAAACAAGGAAACCTTTAAAGTGATCACCAAATAATGACAGATGATCATCAAAGGGAAAAATAGGCATCTATGAGTGCAGATGTCCGTGATCCAAACCAAAGTGCGAAAGTGGTGGACTGGCACCTGTAACATGATAAGGGAGGAAATCAACCAGATGTTGTACTCTGATTACCCTATTAGAACAAAGCCAGGTGAAGACATTTTAGATAAAGCGAGCAAAAATGTCTTCATTGTACCTTCATTGACCTTCCCTGAAAGCAAAGCGGCAACACAACGAAAGCTAGGAATTGTCCTTTGGGAAGAAGAAAGTTAACCCAGGAGAAAGGACAAGGGCACCAGAAGAGAGACGGGCAAGCGAAGCGCACCAGTAAGCACGGGCACATCGCAACAAGCCCGTGTCATGCAGCAATGACAGGCACGTTTGGGTGATCTAAAGCAAAGTCGCAGTAAGCTGCGGTTGGTGTGAGGAGTTGGTTCAACTCCAGGCAGCCCTCGATGCCACAGATGGCAGCATTGCTCGGTCCTGTGCCGGCTTCACCACCTCTCCCACCGTTTCAGCCACGGTGCCAGTCTGTCTCCTGCTGATCTGCGCAGAAAACAGATCTTAGAGAATTACAATGGATTACTGAAATCTGAATGAAATTAAGATGCTGGACAATGATGATATATGAGAAAGTTGGAATAGTATCTAAATTAAATAGTTTTATCGTCCTTGACATTTCAAAAGAAAGCTATCAATATCAATTTAGATTCTTAAACCATTGTGTTAGACAGGGTTCTCTAGAGAGATAAAACCAAATTCCTGATAATATAATATATTTATAAAGATAATTAGATATATAACGAGAAATGAACTGTTAAATCATATACTTCGGGTATCTTGTATTGTATTGATAAATATACAATACAAGAAATAAACAGTTAAATTAGAAAGCACTACAAATGGCT
>NW_022103920.1:287342-288956 GCF_000313985.2 Echinops telfairi | reverse complement strand
TATAACCTCCTCCCTGGGGGACAGACAACAGAAAAGTGGGTGAAGGGAGATGTCAGACAGTGTAAGATATGACAAAATAATAATTTATAAATTATCAAGGGCTCATAAGGGTGGGGGAGCGGGGAGGGAGAGGGGGGGAAATGAGGAGTCGATGCCAGGGGCTTATGTGGAGAGCAAATGTTTTGAGAATGATGAGGGTAACAAATGTACAAATGTGCTTTATACATGGATGTATGGATTGTGATGAGTTGTATGAGCCCCCAATAAAATGATTTTATAAAAAGACGGGGGAACTGCCCCTGTGGGTTTCTGAGACTTTAAATCTTTATGGGACTAGAGAGAGCTTGCTTTCCTACCAGAGCAACTGGTGGGTTTGAACCACTGAACTTATGGTAAGCAGCTCAGTGCTTAGCCACTATACCACCTGGGCTCCTAATTCATGACTCACTGCCATCCATGTTGACTCGCAGCGACCCAATAGGACAGGACAGAACTGCCCCTGTGAGTTTCCGAGACTGTTAACAGGAGTAGAAAGCTCCATCTTTCTTCTGTGGGCAGGTGGTGGCTTTGAACTGCTGACCTTGAGGATCACAGACTGGCTTAACCACTGTCGGAGGCAAGAAATGGAGAAAAGCAAGACATTGGCAAAAATAAAACCACAAAACTAGATAGTAGGAAAGATCCAAATCTGTCTACAGTTATGGTGATGGGAGATTTCGGAGGTCAGGATGCCAAAGACATTTTAGCTCAGATTTATCTCACAGTGGGGCCACCCCAACCCTGTGGCTGTCTCCCCAGATCTGAAATGGATCATTGGAGTAGACCTGCTCAGTATTGGGCTGGTTCTTCACACTGATCCCAGGCTATGAAACAAAGGTGGTGACGGTTGTAGGTCAAGGGGAAGCCCCTGGAAGTTCTTCTCTCTGCAAACAATCATAAACCCAAAGCAATACTGCATTCCTGTAGGCAATGGAGAGATCTGTGCTACCGCAGGATTTAAATGATGGCCTGTGGCGAGTCCTGCCACATTTGAACTGGACTCACCTATTTGACCTGCAATTTTTGAGAAATATTGGTGTTGTCAAGGATTTTTATTTTGCTTGAATCCATAATCAATGCTCATGGCAGCAGCAGTCAAGAGACCAAAGGAGGAGCTGCACTGGGTGAATCTGCCCCACAGACCTCTTACCAGGGGATCCACGTGGAACCCCCTCCCTGGGGGACGGACAGCAGAGAAGGGGGTGAAGGGCGACATCGGACGGTGTGAGATATGACAAAATAATAACACTTTGTAAATTATTATGATTTTCTTTACATTGAGCTGTAATCCATACTGACGGCTGCAGTCCTTGACCTTTATCAATAAGTGCTTCAAGTCCTGCTCACCTTCAGCAAGCAAGGTTGTATCAGCTACATATCGTAAGTTAATCAATCAGCTTCGTGGGGGACGGGTTGACCTTTATCAGTAAGTGCTTCAAGTCCTCAATTTTCTTAAAACTTCTTCATAATAAGCTTGTGTGTCTGGCTAGACCAGAGGAGGTACACTGGTACAGATAGGAACTGAAAATACAGGGAATCCAGGACGGATCAGCCCTATAGGACCAGTGGTGTGAG
>NW_022103920.1:275017-286740 GCF_000313985.2 Echinops telfairi | reverse complement strand
AATAAACCGGTGGATGTAGGACCTAGAACTCTAGTAGCAATATTCTTTTACTTACCCTCAGACACCTGCCTGCCCTACTTCAGGAAACACACACACTGTAACCTTCACCATTCCACAAGCTATCACACTGGTTTTCACATTGGTGACATGATGCTGATCAGACCTTTTGCTGTTGTTGTAGGATGCGGCCAACCTGGCTCTTGCTCAGGGCGACCCTATCTGCTCAATGGAACAAAGCCCCGGTCCTGCGCCAGCCCCACCACTGTCCTTATGTTGGAAGTCATCGCTGCAGCCACTGTGTCCGTCCACCTGGTCGAGGGCCTTCCTCTGGTTCACTGCCCCTCTGCTGTACCGAGCACCATGTCCTTCTCCAGGGACTGGTTTCTCTAAGAACTATACTGGTTGTGCTTCCAAGACAGACTTGCTCGCTCTTTTGGCAGGCCACAGTACTTCCAAGTACTCTTTGCCAGCACCACCGTTCAAATGTATCCATTTTCCTTCGGTCTTCCTTATTCAGTGTCCACCTTTCACATCTATCTGAGGCCGTGGAGACTATCATGGCTTGGGTCAGGTGCACCTTAGTCCTCAAAGGAGCATCCTTGCTTTTCAGTGCTCTAAAGAGGTCTGTGCAGCAGATGGACCCAAAGCAGCTCATCTTTTGGTCTCTGACTGCTGCTTCCATGAGCACTGACTGTGGATCCAAGCAAGATGAAATCCTTGACAACTTCAATCTTTTCTCCATTTATCATGATGTTACCTGTCGGTCTGTTTGTGAAGATTTTTATTTTCTTTACATTGAGCTGTAATCCCTACTGATGGCTGCAATCCTTGACCTTTATCAATAAGTGCTTCAAGTCCTCCTCACCTTCAGCAAGCAAGGTTGTATCAGTTGCATATCATAAGTTAAGTAATCAGCTTCCTTCCAATGCTGATGCCACATTCTTCTTCGTATAATCCAGACTCTCTGATTATTTGCTCAACATACAGATGGAATCAGTATGGCGAGAGGATAAAGCCCTTATGCACACCACTCGGTTCCGCAGGAGCACAGTGACGTTTTCTGGAATTCCCAGTCTTCTCCAGGTTGTGCGTAGCTCCATTGGAGCTGTCGTTGCTAGGTGTTGCCCAGTGACCCCGTGTACGACAGAAGGAAACACTGCTGGTCCTGCAACAATGTGCTAGCGTATTTCCATGTCTAAGGGGTAGAAATCCATCTGACAGACCTTCAAGGCCTTCTACCTCAGTGAAGTTTCTAGGGGCTCAGTGGTGTGGGGCATGCAGAACAAGATGAACAGTAAGTTGTTGTTGCTGTCTCCTCCCGCGACGAAAAAAGGGCCTGGTGCCTTGTGGGCCTCCTGGCTTTGAGGGGAATGAACTCCTTCCTCATCTGGGTGTCCCACCCCAGGCTGTTTACCCAGGGACCTGAAGCACTGTTGGTCTGAGAGGGCCACGAACCAGAGAAGGTGCTGTACGTCAGGCGGCCGTGCCAGCTGCTTGGCCGTTGGAGTCACGCGATCCAGTACCTCCAATGGTGCTAGCAGTCTCTGTGGCTGAGAAAGGTGCTGTTGGCAGCCCTATTAGTGATCCCAGCACAAACCTCGCCGCCCTCTCTGAACCAAGCCCTGCCTTCACCAATTGAGAAAAAGCTTTCAGCTTGCTCCTGGGCCTTCTTGAAGACTAAACCCACCACTATGGGCTGCACCTCATGAACCAGTGTTGTCTGACCCACCATGCCCCAAAGCTGGGCCTGCGTGCTCCACAGCACCCCATCATCAGCTGGGAATGACACAAGCTCGAGCAGGCCCTGAAGGCAGAAATACCTTAGGTGGGGCAGTGGCCTGAAGGCCCAAGGTCCCCAGGTCTGCTGCATGACGTCCTCTGACCTAGCCCACAGCTATGGCCTCCTGGGAAGAAGCAAACCTGGGCCTGGTGTACAGGTGGTTCTGCACGGGGTGGCGCCCACTGGGAAGTAGACAGCTGCCCCACGACGGCCCTTTTTGGAGCAACCCTGAAGGGCAGTGGTGAAGGGAGGCCCCCTCCGCGGGCAGGATGCACCCTGACCAGGGGAAGTGGCTAGGTGCAGTTGTATACTGATTTGCTGCAACGTCTCACAGAGCTCACAGACTACTCACCGTTTTATATTTATTAGAGAAGTAACGGGGGATCAGGATTAACGTTGATGCAACAGGACGCATCTGGCCAGGTCTGGAATGCCACATCTTCAGCAGGGCAACTCTGAGCTCTCTCTCAGGACAGGCCACTCTTGGCCACACACGCCATCCTTACCCTGCTTGCTGCGAGGCTCGTCACCTGCCTTTGCTGTGACAGCCCTTGGCCCATGTGCCGGAGCTGGTAGCTCCACGAGGAGCCTTCCAGCCAAAGGCGTTCAGTCTGCTCAGCCTCTGCTTCACTCGCGCCTCCCCTCTCTTCCTCTTTTCCTTTCCACGTGACTAGCTTTCTCTGTGGGGCTGGCTCCTCCTTTAGGCAAGTGGCTCAATCCAACTGGACAGATTGTATGCACCCTACCTGCTTAGTACCTGACGCTTTCTTCCAGCTGGGACGGACTTCTTCGCTGGGCAACCGCGACAGGAGCAAGGGCAGCAACCCATCAGGGCCCAGGGGGAAATAACCACGACGCTTTCTTCTTCGCCCCAAGTGAAGACACCCACTTCACCCCACGCCTCAAGGCTGTCAGGGGACCTTACTTGAGTTTCAAAGCCTGCCTGCCTGCCCTTCAGGATTTCAGACTCAAGACTAACATCCTCTTTGTCCAACTTGCTCTACAAATTTTAGAATTACCAATTGCATGAACCAATTCCTTTAAAGAAATAATATTTTTTAAGAAATAATATTTATTTTAATAATACAGCCATACATGGGGGAACAACCAAAAAAACCCAGATTTTTTTTCAAAGCTATGTATTAAGAATTTTTTTTAACAAAACAACCTTATCACCTTCAAAATACCCTCCTTTTCACGTAATACATTTGTCAAATCTACAATTCCATTCTTGGAAACATATTTCAAACTCATCTGTTTGGATAGCTGAGAGCACCTCCCTCGTTTTTTTCTTCACCTCGTCTACATCCTCAAATTGCTGCCCTTTCATGTCCCTCTTCATTCTCAGAAACAAAAAGAAGTTGCACAGGCAAGGTCAGGTGAGTAAGGTGCATGGGGCAAGAGAGGCATGCTGTTTTTTGCCAAAACTTGGTGCACTGAGATGGCTGCACGAGCAGGCGCATTGTTATGGTGGCCAAACCAGTCCCTGTCTGCCATAATTGGGTCCTTTTTGTTGCACACCATTATGCAATCTTTTCAGAACCTCTAAAGAGAAAGCTTGATTAATAGTCTGACCTGGTTGATAACCAAATGCGTTATCAACCCTCGCATCAAAACAACAAATGAACATTGTCTTGATCTTTGATTTCACTTGACGAGCTGTTTTGGGGTGAGGTGACTATAGCATCTTCCACTGGCTTGATTGAGATTTACTTTCAGGGTTGTCAGATTAGCACCGTGTCTTGTCATCAGTGGAAAAGTCTGGGTCACTTGGAGGTGTTCTTTTGAAGCGTGGCGTGTTTTCATTAGATGCTCCCTTTCCTGCTCAGTCAGAACCTGAGGCACAAATTTCACAACGGCCTTCTCATTCCCAAATCTTCCTTTAAAATTCACTGAACTGAGCTCCGAGGTAGCGCAGATAACGTCCCCATCGCTTCATGGTCCGTTGTAGGTCTTAGAGCACAAGTGCACACAATTATCAACATTTTCATCTTTTTGGGAAGTTGACGTACATCCTGAATGAGGTTTGTCATCAATCGACATTTCACCTTTTTGAAATGAGAAAACCATTCATACATTTTAGTTTTTCCCATAGCGCTGCCTGTGTAAGCTGTGTTCAACAGCACAACAGTTCCTAAACAGGAAACAAAATTTCACAGCCACACACTGTTCTCTTAAATCAGCCATTACAAAAAGAAAAAAAAAAATGGGGTTCTAGTGAAACTCCTTTTACGAAAAACTTCACTATGACCAGAGAAAACCTTCCCAGGCAATGCGACTGGGTGCACTAACTCAAAGCAAGTTGCTTGACGCTCGCCTAGAGGGGAAAAATGTGTACTACGAAAGCTCCCCCCAGTGGAGCTTTTTTCTGTTTCTTTAGGGTGCCCCTCCTATTCTGGTCAGTTGGAGAAACTGACGCGACAGAGGCAATAATAAAGAGACAATGGCCCCGTGGGAATGACTGTTCTCGAGTACAGGGTTTCTTTCGGATTCATGAAACCGCTATGATTTCCATAATGTTGTGAGTATACTGAAACGCTGAATGAATAGGTTTAGGGCATGTGAATTGTATGGTGATAAAGCTGTTTTTGAAAAGCTGAGAATTCCATTCTAAACAAACTCAAGACCTCGATGTGAGAAAACAAAACGGGAAAAGTCTGGAATAAAGCATGAAGGAACAACCTTGAGGAGAGAAAACACAAAAAGAAGAAAAAGCACACATCATAAAAATATAAGATTGTTACGTTTGACTGCGCTTGATTCTACATCTTTGTGCAGCATTTACATGAGCAGTCCCACGACAAGGGACAGATGGGGAAGATAGTTGCCATTTGCACAAATAATACAGGATTGGGATCCAGAAAATATTTAGAATACCAATAAACCAATAAATGGAAGATCTGTGACAAAACATTGTCAAAAGAGCTAGAGAGCAAGTGAATAGAGGAAGAAAACCAAATGTGCAGCAAATATGAAAAGATGCTCAACTTTCTTAGTGAGTAGGGAAATATCAATGCAAGTTAAAGTAGTGAACTGCCACTGCACACTCATCTGAAGGTAGAAGGTTCTGAGTTCATTAATAGCAAGTGTGGGTGAGAAGATGAAAAACAGGAACTCGAGCCTCGCTGATGGTGTGGAACTTGGCACAATCTCTTTGGTGAGCAATCTGGAAGATCTAGAAAAGGTGAAGCTTCTCTGAGCACCCAGCTTGCCTGTCTGCGTGTCTCCCAGGGAAGCCTTCACCCTGGGAAGACGTGGACCTGCTGTTCCTGGTAGCATGTGCATTCTCCTAACTAAATGGAATTTATTTACTCAATGAAAAGAAATACTATATAAAATCAAGACTAAACTCACTGCCATCAAATCAATACCGACTCCTGGCTACCCTATCGGACAGGGTGGAACTGCCCCTGTGGGCTTCCGGGATTGTAACTGATTACAGGAGTAGGAAGCCTCATCTTTCTGCCGAGGAGTGGCTGGTGGTTTCCAACTGGTGACCTTGAAGTTAGCCGCCCAGCACATACCCACTCCACCACCAGGTCTCTGCAGAAGGACTACGGAGAGGCCGAAAACACACGAACTCGATCTGCATGCTGCCCGGTGTTGGTTGTCTTGGAGTTGATTTGGGTGCACAGTGGCCCCTTGACGCCTGTTTAGACATGACCACATCTCAAAACAACGTCTCACCTACCAGTTTGTTTACAGTGGGGTCTTGCATGCTGTGGTGATGCTGTGTTTCAAATACCAGCGGGGTCACCTTGGTGGACAGGCTTCAACAGAGCTTCTGGACGATGAAGACTAGGAAGACAGACCTGGTCATCTACTTCTGAAAACAAAAAGAGAGGTGGCCTTTGAAAACCTTACGAACAGCCGCAGAACTCTGTCTTCTCCGTTGCCAGGAGATGAGCCTCTCCGGTGGGGAGCCACTCACAGCAGGACCGTGGCGCAGCCCCACCTCAGCACGGAGGCCACCGGTGGCCCGGGACTGCAAACCTGCCGAGACCGTCCTTCAGCGACGCAGCACGGCGCAAATGGGAAGGAGAAACTTAGACACCCGCTGAAGCACAGGACGCATGCGTGTGAATCCAGGAAAGGTGACGTCCTCCACAAGGAACTGGAATGCGTAAAGGCCAATATCCAGGAATGAGTGAACGGAGATGGACTGGGGTTGGCTGTTTTGAACCAGACGGTCACGTGGTCTACTCCACTAGGAAAGACAAATCAAAGAGGAATGCTGTCGCTCTCCTCAAAATGAACAACAGCTCAAGATCTAGTCCGGTGGTCCTCCACCTTCTTAATGCCGCGACCCTTTCATACAGTTCCTCCTGCTGTTCCAACCATAAAGTTATTTTCGTTGCTACTTCATAACTGTAATTGTGCTACTGTTATGACTTGTCATGTAAATATCTGATATACAGGATATATTTTCATTGTTACAAATGGAACATAATTAAACATAATTAAAGCATAGGATTAATCACAACACAATATGTAATTATATATTGTGAAATATTTATGTGTTTTCTGATGGTCCTAGGCAACCCCTGTGAAAGCGTCTTTTGACCCCCAAAGGGGTCGTGACCCACAGGTTGAGAACCGCTGGTCTAGCCTGTCGTAGAGCGCTGTCAGCAGAGGACTATGTCAGACGCCTGTAGGAAGGCCAGTTACTAACACTGTCATTCACATCTACATCCCATCCACTCATGCTAAAGAGAGCAAGATTTTAGAATTTTACAAACACACGCAACCTGAAATTGGCCAAATACATAATCAAATTACATTAATTATGACTACTGATTGGGATGTGTAAGCTGGAAACAAAGAAGGATCCAAAAATCTAAAAAAAGACCCCAAGTATAGACTCAGAGGGATCCTCTGTGATAGGGTAGAACAGCCCCTGTGAGTTTCTGAGACTATTTGCAGGAGTAGAAAGCTCCATTTTTCTCCCAGAGAGCTACTGGTGGTTTCAAACTGCTCACTTTTGGGTCACAACCCAATGCATAACCACTATGCTACCAGGGCTCCTCAAAGAAAGGCCAGTAGCTGGAAATATGGCCTTGGTGATAGAAATGGCACTGGAGATCACGTAAGAGAATTGTGTAAGACTAAGGATTTAGTCATTGCCAATGTTTTTTGGTTTGGGTTTTTTCCTTTAACATAGATGGCAGCTATACACATGGGCCTGGCTCGATGGAGTACACAGGGAATCAAGTCAACCACATCCACAGAAAGAGACAACGGAGACACTCAAGGTCATGGCCACCAATTACTCACACACAAGTCTAAGTTGAAGCTAAAGAGCTTTTAAGCCAAATCACAACGCTGAGACTATCCCGCCTGGGTGTAGAGACACCCCCCCCCCAAGTGGACTTGGCGCACTGAGCACTAATGGCCCAGCAAGGTGTGCAATAGCAGCAGGATATCCTACACTCAGAAAGCAAGGGTCCTTACACAGAAGGGTGCCCCGGAGGTGCCCACTGAGTCGCTGGAGTGAATGGGGGAAAGCAGTAAAAGAGCTGGAAGACGTCACAGGGCAGCTGTGTTGTGCACATGGTTGCTGTGCGTCCGGACAGAAGGAATGGCACCTGACAACAACCTGTCTCCCCCACCTAATGCTACATGAATAAAGCAAGCTTCAGTGGATGGCATCCATCTTCTAAATATAAAAAACAAACAGTATGCATTTAACAGATATGGCAGGAAATGCAGAAAGACTCTACCCCTCATTATAAGGTTTCCTCTGGGAATAGGGGTGGGGAGAATCGTAGGTGGCAATGCCTTTATCTCCTTGCTTACATAGCCTGCCATTGCTAAAGAGTTATCCAAGCTGACAGCATATGGAACCCTGGGCTTCCTGTCTTCCAACGCCACACATGTTGAAGCTGTGCTCTCCAAACCAAACTCATGGCCATCGGGACATTGCGACTCAGAGCAATGTCGCAAGGGCAAAACAGAGCTGCCCTGTAGCTTTCAGAGACATTACATCTGTCCGAGAGCAGAAAGCTCCAGCCTTCTCCCACAGAGGGGCTGGCGGTTTTGAGCTGCTGACCTTTCAGTTAGCTGGCTTTATTTGGAAGTAGGGCCTTTGTAGATTTAATTAAGATAGGTCACACTTTACTGACAGCATGGCCCTGGTGACCCCTTAGGTTGGCATTTCTAGCCTCCTGAACTGTGAGGGAATACAGTTCCATTCTTTTAAGGTATCCAGTTTGTGGTGAATTTTACAGCAGTCCTAAAAAGCCAATATGGATACTTTGGGTGCCCCCTAGAAGTGTCAGCAAACCCAAACTCAGAACTCATTGCCATGGAGTTGACCCCGACTCACAGCCCCCCAACAGGACAGAGTGAAACCATCCCCTCTGGCTGCTGTAAGTAGCTCCTAAAAATGTGTGAGTGGCTTTGAACTTGGGTGATGGGTAGAGGGCATACGAATTTTAAGGCACAGGGTCAGAAAAACTTAGATTGTTGGTAAAAATATGGATATAAAAAGACAAGAGAGTTGTAGAGGAAAAGTCTATCGTCTTAAAGCATATCATTAAGAACAGAATTTGCCAACAAACAGACCTCGAACAATTTATAGGCTTTTCCATTTTTGTCAGTGGCTTTCTTTTTGTTATTGTTATTTGTTGTTATTATTGTTTTGTTGGTTTTGACTTTCTTTGTTGTTTTATTTGGCTTTGCCTGTTTTTTGCACTTATTAATGTATCTGTATGTCTATCTAGATAAGATAGGCGGGATAAATAATTTGGAAATAAAAAGAACGGGACCACTGTTTCGGGGGGATATGGGAGAAGGGGAGGTGGGAGAAAGGAAGGGGTGGGGGAAACCAACTCAGGGACAAGGGAACAACAAGTGAACTAAAATCAATGGAAGGAAGGTCGTAGGATGCCTAATGGGGCTTAATAAAGGGCAATGTAGCAGTGAGGAATTAGTAAACCTGAATGAAGGCTGGACATGATGGTGGGACAAGAGGAAAGTAAAAGAAAGTAGAGGAAAGAACCAGGAGGCAAAGGACATTTATAGAGGCCTAAATACATGCATATACAAATGTAAATATATATATAAAATGAGAGGGAATAGAACTATGTACTCATATCTATATGTTACGAATTAAGGTTGCAGATGGACATTGGGCCTCTACTCAAGTACTCCCTCAACACAAGAAAACTTTGTTCTAAACCTGGCATTCTGTGGTGCTCACCTTCCCGACATGATTGCTGAAGACAAAATGGATGCATAAGCAAATGTGGTGAAGAAAGCTGATGGTGCCTGGCTATTAAAAGATATAGTATCTGGGATCTTAAAGGCTTGAAGGTAAACAAACGGCCATCTAACTCAGAAGCAACAAAGTCCACATGGAAGAAGCATACCAGCCTGTGTGATCATGAGGTGTCAATGGGATCAGGTATCAGGCATCTAAGACCCAGAACAAAATCATACCCAATATGAATGGGGGGGGGGCATGGAGTGGAGACCAATGCCCATCTGTAGACATTGGACATTCCCTCACAGAGGGGTCACAGGGAAGAGATGAGCCAGTCAGGGTGCAGTATAGCACCGATGAAACACACAACTTTCCTCTAGTTCTTTGGTGCTTCCTTCCCCCCACTATCATGACCTCAATTCTACCTTACAAATCAGATTAGACCAGAACATGCACACTGCTACCGATAAGCGCCCGCAACACAGGGAATCCAGGATAGATAATCCCCTCAGGGCCAACAATGAGAGTAGAGATACCAGGATGATTAGGGGAGGATGGGGGGGAAAAGGGGGAATTTATCATAAGGATCAATCTAGAACCCCTTGTCAGGGGGACGAATAATGGAAAAGTGGGTGAGGGGTGACGGAGGACAACATGAGATATGGAAATAATAATCTATAACTTATCAAGGGTTTGTGAGGGGGGGTGGGAAGGGCAGGGAGGGGGAAGAAATGGGGAGCTGATATCAGGGGCTCAAGTGGGAAGAGAATGCTTTGAAAATGATGATGGCAGTATATGTGCAAATGTGCTTGACACACTGGATGAATGTATGGATTGTGCTAAGAGATGTGAGAGCCCCCAATAAAAGTATTTAAAAACAAAAAGAAGAGAATTTGGTTCGAAGCATGAACATGGAGGTATTTTGATGAGGCCTGAGGCAGCAATGAGGAGCATGCGATTGGGAAATGGAAGCCAGCCATGGTCGTTGTAAGGAGGCAGAGGACTTGGCTGAATTGTAAGGTAGAACTAACTTGTAAGTGAGGAGCTTGGGTAGGATTTGGGTTCCCCTTGCTCTTCCCAGTCAGAGCTCTCAGAAAGAGATACATTGAGGAAGAGACGGCTAAGGAAAAAGGACCCAGAATTTGATGAGTTGGGAAATTACCAGCCTGTTTGGACAGTATGTTCTGGAGACAAGCACAAGGGTGTGACTAGAGACATTTTTCCTAAAGAGATTAGGCATATAATTTATGGATCCAATCAATAATCTCAGCAGACGGTGGGAATGGAATTACCCAGAAGGCCTGTGCAGAACGCGCGTGTTTAGTGTTTAATGGTGTGGATCCCTTCAACATCCAGGAATGACTGACGACACAACATGTAATGTCAAGCTTTATGCAAGATGAAAGGGGCGGAGAGGGGAGAACAGAGGGAGAATGTCTTCTAGGGCGGAATTGAAGGCTGGGGCTATGAGACGTCTTCAGACTCAGGCCCAGAAGTTGGGGCTGGCACCTGTGGGGCAGGAGGGGGGCATCTCTGTCCCAGCGGTGCCCAGAAGACATGACATCAAGCCACAGAGCATGTCTGCAAGGCCATGCGGTCCAGTGGAGTTTACCCTTTGTCTTCCTTCTCATTTCTTCCTTTTGGCGTGGTCATGTTTATCTTATACCTGTCCTGATAGGACGTTTTATATAAAACGTCTTTTAAGTCTCACAGGTCCACTGATGGCCAGGATTTCTGCCTAGGGTGCACTGTGCCCTGAGTCCTGCCTTAGTCGTTTGGTTTAGAAGATGCAACTTGGGACAGTTTGAATTGATTAATTTATATATGTACACACATACATAGTATGTACAAAACGTGTGCATATTTAAAAATATATATCATGAGAGTTGATGCTGATATGGATTAATACCACGCTGGGGTGAGGTGAATGTATTTTGCATGTTGGGAAGGACATGGAATTTTTGGGGGGGGGCCCCAGATGGTGAACTGTTGGGCTGAATTAGGAACCCCCACAAATATAGGCTGTGACTATAACCGTATTTGGTGCCTGTCCTGGGCGGCACAAAGTCTTTGTTCTCGGCTGCTAACAAGGCTTGCTTTTGGAGGTCACGTGGCACCTGCGGATAAAGGCCGGGCAACCCCTTCGGCAGAGGTTACAGCCAAGGAAACCCCATGAAGCCCAGCGCGGTATCAATGGCTAATGGCTGTTTGGGGAAGGTTATCTTCTTCGGAACCAGGAATCTTTGCAGACGTAATCGAGTTAAGATGAGGTCGGACTGGCCCTACTCCAGTATGACTGGTGTCCGTACGCGACGAGAGGGATGCTGGGGCTGCCGCGTGACTGCCAAGGCCGACCGAGTGCTGCGTCTACAAGCCAAGGGCTGCTGGTGGTCAGCAGGCGCGGGGAGCAGGCCGCGCGGTGGCTCTCCGCCCCCGCCCCGCGCTCTGACCCCTTGATCCCAGACTTCCGGTCCGGCCTGCCGGCGCCCAGAAGCGCCCCATTGTGGCAGCCCGCGGTGGCAGCGCCGGGAGACCGACCGACAGCTCCACCGGCTCCACTCGCCTCCCCTCCGCGGGCGTCTACCCCGCGGCCAGGTAGCCCACCTCCCCCTCGGTGGGTGCCACGCTGTAGGTGCTCAGTAAACGCGTGTCTGCACAAGCCTCCCCGGGCGCCACCACCCCTTTCCCAAGGGTTCCCGCCTGGCTAGAAGGGGCGTCCCCACCGTGGGTCAGCGCAGG
>NW_022103920.1:258530-273609 GCF_000313985.2 Echinops telfairi | reverse complement strand
CTCTGTGCGGGGCAGGTGGCCTCTGGCGCCGTGCCTTCCCCGCCCGCGGGGTCTCGGAGCCCGCCGGGCAGGTTCGCGCTGCAGGCTGGCGTTTGCCCTTCGTGGGCCGTGCTTTCTGGAAAGCCGTCCTGAAATCTCTCCGCAGAGCTGTCGGCCTTGCGAGGGCAGCCACCGCCTCGCTGCGGGGAGGATTCCTGCGCGGGCCTCGGTTTCCCACCGGGAATAGGCGGGGGTTGACTCTCGGGCCTCCTAGAACCCCCCATCCCCCACCCCACCCAGCGCTTAAAAACAGCGCGAGTCTTCAGGGCTCCTGGGAAGAGAAGGGAAAATGGAGATGTAAAATGTCTACCCGTGGGGTTCTGTCTCCAGGCCCTGGGACAGCACGTCGTTCTGACAAGCCACCCCCCGGGGCACAGGGGGAAGATGACACAGCTTTCTCTGCCAGCCGGGCGGGCTTGGGTTTGCTTTGCTGTGACTCCGGCCTGGATGGAGACCTCATCCAGAGAGGAGTCTGGGGCCGGGGGTTCAATGCCGCAGATCGCCACCAAGGAGCCCAGCCCACAATATGGCTGATGAGTCTTGAGTATTATTTGCAGCTGACTTCTCTCTTTAGCTCTCTCGTTCTGTGTAGGGTAGGACCAGGAGCCCCGGTGGCATGGTGGGTAAAGCACTGGGCTGCTAACCCACCAGCCCCTCTGAGGGAGAAAGGAAGCCAGCCACTCCAGTAGAGATGGATAGCCTTTGCGATACCTAGGCCCAGTGGGGTTGGGCGGGTCTACCTAGCCCCAGGGAGTAGATCCATGGGATCAGCCCCGTGGGATCTTCTGGCTAAGATCAGACCATAGGTTTTCTGGGTTGGCCCCCAAGCCTGTTCCCTCAAATTCTGATGTGAGAAGGAGGAGGGGATGCTAATGAAGAAATATGAGCCCCACTGGGCTGACTGGGGACTGAGGTCTTGGGCCTCTGGCTTTATTTGCCCACACGCCCCCAGACTCAGCCCTGTGACAGGTAAGCCCCTTCAGCACTCAGGGAAAGTCATTTGGCCCCACCCTGCCCTGTCTGAGGGAGGTCCCTGTCCACCTTGGCTGTAGGCTGGTTGTTTCCCAGGCCGGCTTCCACCAGGAGGTTACCCGGTCTTGCATTCACCTGTGGAGAGTGAGGAGCTGAGAGTTGCCTAGTTGCTAATGAGTCTGCAGGTCTAAGGGTCCAGGGGTTGTGACTCTGCAAACTGTGTGTGCTCACGGGTCTTGTTTGGGGGTGGGGTGGGGGTGGGAATCCATTGATTAGTTTTCAAAGCTGTCTATGACTCCACTTTCAATGGCTGTAAGGACAGGGCCTTCTTCCTTGGAGACTGGGCCTCCTCCACTGATTTGTGCTTCATTTTCAAGCCTTGTTGTCATAGAGGTAAAGGGATCATAGAGGTAAAGGAAAAGCAGCCGTTGCCCAGCCATGGTTTGCAGGTGAGGACCTCAGGCAACTTGTATGGTAGACTGCTCACTTCTATGTGCCCTTGGGCAGGTGACTCAGCCTGTCTGAGCACCTGTCCTTATCTGCCAAGTGTGGATAATATTGCTAAAACTACCCACTGCGCGTGTTTGCTGTGAGCAGCCGTTGAGGGATACCCTTTAAAAAGGCACCTTTAAATGCTGAGTAGTTGGTCGCTCTGACCAGCATATTAATCCTCGCATTCAGTTAGCAGAGCTGTGGGATCATACTGTGCCCTGAGCCTGAGCCTGAACCTGAGTGAGGTCTTAACTCTTCAGCCTTCGGCTTCAAAGGAGGAGGATGCCTCTCAAACCACGCAATAGATGGAAGGAAGGAGGGCAGGCGGGAGGGGGGTCAGGATGGAAGGAAGGGGTGGGGAGGGAGGGAGGAAAACCAAGGAAGACAGGAATGAGGTGTGGGTGACTGTGCTGCGTGGCTACAGAAACATCGCTTACCTGGCCACCTGTTCTTTAGGCGCTCACCCATCGACTGTTCGTTCGCCCACGTCACGGATCCAGCTCAGACGATGGGTCACAGCGAGCTCCGAGGTCTGCTGGCTTCCCGGGAGCCAACAGGGCTTCCACTGACTGTGAACATCAGGCTGGGGGGGGAGTGGCTGGCCATCCAGCAAACTCACTGGAGGAGGGCCGGAGGACCCAGGCAGATGGTGGCTATTCAGTTCCGAGAAAGACATTGGTTGTCCAGACAGGTCCGCGCGGACAATCCTGGCCTCGCCGCCTCGATGATTGCCATGGATGTGGCAGGGGCGGGCAGCAAGGGCACAGGGAGTTGGATCGAAAGGAATGTGGGCCTGTGTTCTGGTCCTCGTCTCCACCAGTCTGGAGACCAGTAGCAAAATGGGCAGAATTGGCCCCTCTTGAAGGAGGAGCCAGGACCACCGACATCCATACCCTGGGGCATCCTGACGGCCTGTCGGAGCTGGACTCCTAGGTGAGGCTGAGCTGGGAGGCTTCACCTGTCGGCATACTCTCTTCTTCAAGTGCAGCTGGGCTGCTGACATTTGTAAGCCAACAGGTGTGAGCCAACAAGTCAAGCTTTGTAAGAGTTAAGAGCCTGGGAAGCTGGAGATAAGTTTGTATCTTTATTCTTGGACCCAAGTGGAGGCAAGATCCTGGGCAGAGGACCTGGAGGGTAGGGTCTCGATGTTGGGTGCCCCCTGCAGTCCCCTGGGTCTACGGCTACACCTTCCAGCCCGTGACCATCCAATTACAGCCTGGGACATTTCGAGCGTGTTGCTCTGTCAACACCCACAGATGGCTCCTTTCTTTGAGCACGCCGCTCTGCAGTTGGTGAGCTGCTGGCACCCTCATTTTGTGAATGGGACACTGAGACCAGAGGTTCTGGGACGGGGATGGAGGAGCGGGCAGAAGGAAGTGTGGCCAGGCCAAAAGCCCAGGTTCTAAGGCAGGTCCAGTGTCTTCCCCTCCCACTCAGTGCTCACAGGTGACCCTGGGAAATGCTTGCTCCAAGCAGGACAGATGGCAGCATCCAAACCCCAGGCCCCTGCTGTCGGTGGAATAAGGACCCTTAGCACTTTCTACGGCTGTGGCTCTTTATAGAATCACACTGCCACATCTTTCTCCCTCAGAGAGGCGGGGTGTGTGTGTGTGTGTCTCAAGAGGTCGGACTTCCAGCTAGCGGCTGAGCAACCAGGGCTCCTGGAAGGTAGAGGAACCACGTTGTTGTCGGTGTTAATGGTGGTTGGTGGTTTTGTCATTATGCCCCAGTCAGCGTGCCGCCCCCGATGACGTCTGAGGGTTGTCAGTGTGGCTACTTGCTGTTGGCACCGACCGAGCCTACGGGGACTTGCCTTCAGCCCCCTGCTTTCTTTCAAACCAGGTCCAGCAACTGGAGATGGAGACCCCCCAGCCAGCACCTCTGCCATTCCCCACCGTCCCTCCGGAAGAAACCCTGCGGTCCCGCGTGCTTCCCCCCAGAGAGAACCCGGCGTTGTCACCCACCATGCCCCGGCAAGGTGCCCTGCCCCAGACTCCTGGCGCCTCCAAGCAAGAGACCTCTGGCCGAATGCCACACTCGCTCCAGAAGGGACCGTCACCCCTCTTCCCTGCTGCCACTGGGCAGGAGACCCGTCTGCAGTGCCCCCCGGCTTCCCATGATGGAGTCCAGTCCCCGCCCCCCGTTGCTGCCGAGCCCCATTTCCCCATCCTCTCCCACCCCACCACCCACCAAGAGGCCCCACTCCACTCCCCGGAGGTGCCTGACAAGGACACCCTGACCCTCTCGCCTACCATCCCGGACAGCGACTTGGACCCCCTGCTCCAGAGTCCAGCCGCCGCCAAGGACAACCCCTTCCAGCTCTCGGCAACCACTCAGAAGGACACGCCACTGCCCACTGCCGAGATCACCCGCCTGGCCGTGTGGGCAGCTGTCCAGGCCGTGGAGAGGAAATTGGAGGCCCAGGCCATGAGGCTGCTGACCCTGGAGGGCAGGACGGGGACGAATGAGAAGAAGCTGGCTGAGTGTGAGAAGACGGCCGTGGAGTTTGCCAACCATCTGGAGAGCAAGTGGGTCGTGCTGGGCACGCTGCTGCAGGAGTACGGGCTGCTGCAGCGGCGGCTGGAGAACATGGAGAACCTGCTCAAGAACAGGAACTTCTGGATCCTGCGGCTGCCCCCGGGCAGCAACGGTGAGGTGCCCAAGGTATGTGTCCCCGGCAGGTTCCTGAGACGGCGTCTGGGCAGGAGTGTGTGGGGCAGGAACGTAGTTGGTGGGGACAAAGGGAATGGAGCGGTTGCCAAAGAGACAAAAAACCAAGACCGTTTCTCCCACTCTGGCGCCCACAGAGGTGCCTCTGCTCGGCCGTCGGGTCACCATGCAACTAAGCACAGGATTCCAAAGGAGATCCCTGAGGTCAGGGCCTGCCAGTCTAGACCACAAAGCAGCCCAGGGCGTGTGGCAAAGAAGGCCGGGGCCGGGGCCAGGGTTGGAGTGGTGACTCGGGGCCCTGCCTGCTCAGAGCTGCCCCAGCTGTCTTATCGTCCAGGCTAATGCCCCTGAAACTGTGGTGCGGAGTCTTGCAGAGAAACCAGAGCTGGCCATTAATGCTGTCTTCCAGGAAGTCCTGGTCCTCTCACAGCTGCACGCAGGACACGGCTGGTAACACGTGGCCTGTGTAACTCTGTGACAGCTTGTCGCCAAGTCCTCTCACCCGGCCCTGGGCCACAGACTCTCGTGTGCAGGGGCATCTCCTGGGGGCGCACTCAGTGCAGAATTGGATGTGGGAGGCTGAGCTCCTTGTGGGTGCTCCCACACCCTGGGAGCAGGACGAGGGGCCGCCAAGTCTGGAGCCTAGCAGGAGAGGTTCTGCTGGGGAAATGAAGGGCCCTTACAGGAGGGCCAGCACCAGGGTGGTCTATGGGGCGGAGGTTGACGTTGCCCCAAAGGTCTAAGGAGCCCACTCAAGGCCTGCACCACACCCTGCAGCATCCGTCCTTCTGTCCCGTGTATTAGGGAAGAGAGGGGGTGCAGCTTGGGTTCGGGGCGCTTGCTGTCAGCATGCGCCTCCACCTGCTGTCCTTCCTCTCACGGTCCCTCTCTCTCCTGTGCACTCCTTAACCCTAGAGGGACAGCCAAACTGGCTTCCAGACACTCACTTTCGGCGTCCCACCCCCGCAGGGTGTAGCTGCCCAGTCCCAGGGGGCCTCAGAGTGCCTTGTCTGTGCAGCCTCACTCGGGCATTTGCTGGCGAGGTGACCCTGATGGCTGGAAGGGGACGCCGGCTCTGGGACTGTCCCTGCTCTGTCTGTAGGGAGCTGCTGGAGCCAGCGCCAGGTGGCTGCCCTCGAGGGGGACTAAGGCCAGCTGTTGTCTGTGGTTCCAGGTGCCCGTGACCTTCGACGACGTGGCCGTCCATTTCTCGGAGCAGGAGTGGGGGAACCTGTCCGAGTGGCAGAAGGAGCTCTACAAGAACGTCATGAGGGGCAACTACGAATCTCTGGTCTCCATGGGTAAGGAGGGGCTTTGTCCCTGGCCGCGCGGACAGCACATGGAGGTGGATTGGGGGGTCGGAGGTGGGTTCTGAGCCCTTGCGGCACTTGGAAGTAGATTGGGCGGTGGGGGGCAGATTCTGAACCCTTCAGAGAGCACAGGTTATGGCAGACACTCTCACGCGGTCAGTGTGGCCCAGAGCAGACCCCAGTGTGTCGGGTCAGTCAGGCCTAGGCGTTGGCCCGGCCTGTGCTCTCTGTCCCTGTAGGCCCAGCTGCTTTATCATCTCCCAGCAAACTGTTGATTCGGGTAAGAAGAGCGAAGGGAAAGAAGCTCAGGCCCAGCAGGTGTGGTCACTGGAATGACCCCTGGCATTCTCTGAGGCCGTGTCTCCCCGCTGGTCCCAGGTCCCACCACCAGGAAGTTGCCGTCTCCCAGAAGTCTGTGGGTTCTCCTCCACTACGCCTTGTCTCCAGGGGCTTCACAAAGCTTGTGGGGATGCCGTTCCCTTCCAGTTCCGCCTGTCCACGAACATTCCGGAGCCCCTCGGGTTTCCATTTAGAGGTTTGAGGACAAAGGCCTGGGAAATGGGCTTTAGCTTCATCTGTGTCCATTTCTCTGCCACGGGGACTGAGAACAGGCAGGAGTCCCAGCATCAGAGGTCTGGCTTAGAGATGGGTGCCCACCAGACCTGTGCTCACCTTCCACACTTGCACCCTCTGTAGGCAGCCTCACCCTCTCTAGGGATACTTTCCTATGATTTTCTTATCCATCTCACACACGTAAAAAGCCAACGATGCAGATCTAAATAATAAAAAGTAGCCTCTCCACCGGAAGGGAGCCTCTGCCTCTTCCTGTCCTATCTCTGTGGGGCAGATGCGCGGGGGCATGTGGTGCCAGAAGTGGGGCCATCCTGCCTTCTTACTCGCCACCTTTCACAGGCGCCTCTGCCCAGGAGCGCTCAGAGGGAGACCTTCCGAGCCCGCCCCTGCACTGTGGCAGGGTGGCCACCGCACCCGTGACGAGCGCGGCCACCAGGCTCCAGTCAGAGAGCTTCCGGGCAGGGAGCTGCTAGATCCGGGAGGGCACATTGACAGTCTCAGGGCTGCCGCTGTGAGCCACCCCCACCCCCACCCCCGCGCCCCCCAGCATGCTGCCCCAATCGCTGCTTTCTCTTACACACTTGCCTCTGAGAGGTGGAAAGTGATGGCTCTGTGTCTTCCTGTCACTGAACTTGGTATCTCTTTTTCTATGTCTAGTGGCCAGTTATATTTCTATGAATGGCCTGCTCTCTTTGCTCCCTTTAGTTTTACTTGTAGAGCCTGTATGTACGAGGGGATACCAAAAAAACAAAACAAAATACCGGGAAAAAGCTCTACTGGGCAGAGTTTTTGCTAGGCAAGCATTAAGCACCCCCTCTGAGGTAGTGCACCCAGCAGTGTCACCTGGGAAGGTTCTCTCTGGTCACAGTGAATTTTTTCGTAAAAGCAGTTTCACTCGGATCTCAATTTTTGTGATGGCCAATTGAAGAGAACAGCACGCGGCTGTAAAATTTTGTTTCCTGCTCCGGGAAAATGCTGCAGCAACCGTTGTGATGTTGAACAGAGCTTACAAGGACAGCACTAAGGGAAAACTCAAGTGTAGGAGTGGTTTTCTCGTTTCAAAAGAGGTGAAATGTCGATTGATGACAAACCTCATTCTGGATGTCCGTCAACTTCCTGAATGGATGAAAATGTCAACAAAATTCATGCACTTGTGCTCAAAGACCAACGATGGACCATGAAGAGATAGGGAAGTTATCTGTGCTCTCTTGGAGCTCGGTTCAGCGAATTTTAATGGAAGATTTGGGAATGAGAAGGGTCACGGTGATATTTGTGCCTCGGGTTCCGACTGAACAGCAAGAAGAGCGAGTGGAAACATGCCATGCTTTGAAAGAACAGCTCTGAAGTGACACAGACTTTTCCCCCCAAGGTCATTACTGGTGACGAGACATGGTGCTATTCTTACGACCCCAGAAGCAAACATCAGTCGAGCCAGTGGAAGATGCTATGGTCACCTCGCCCCAAAACATCTCGTCAAGCGAAATCAAACATCAAGGCAATGCTTGTTTGTTCTTTTGACGTGAGGGTTGATAGCACATTTGGAGTTTGTTCCACCAGGTCAGACTGTTAATCAAGCTTTCTATTTAGAGGTTCTGGAAAGATTGTGGAACAGTGTGTGACAAAAAGGGCCTGATTTGTGGCAGATGGGGACAGTGCACCTACTCACGCAGCCATTTCAGTGTACCAGTTTTGGACAAAAAACCAACTTGCTCTTTTGCCCCACACACCTTACTCACCTGACCTTGCTCCGTGAGACTTCTTTTTGTTTCCATGAATGAAGAGGGACATGAAAGGACAGAGATTTGAGGACGTAGAAGAGGTGAAAAAAAACGAGGGAGGTGCTGTCAGCCATCCAAACAGATGAGTTCGAAAAAGTTTCCAAGAATGGAATCGCAGATTTGACAGATGCATTAAGTGGAATGGAGAGTATTTTGAAGGTGATAAGGTTGTTTTGTAAAAAAAAATTTAAATACTTAACTTTGGAAAAGGAAAGCGGGGAGGATTCTGTTTTGGGGGGACTCCTCTTTTATATGTGTATCTCACTGCCATCAGGGCAGCGCTGACTCTCAGGGACCCCGTGGTTTTCCAAGACTAACTGTGTGTGGGAGCAGAAAGCCCAGTCCCTCTCTCGTGGCTACTGGCCATCTGGATCTCAGCCCTCCGCTTAACCCCTGCGCCACCGGGCTCCATGCATCCACGTGTGTGCCTGTGTGTGGTGGGGGCGGTGTATGTAAGGATGTATTATGAGTCCTTGTGTGTGTGAGTGCGCACACGCGCATATCACCACTGTTTCAAGGTTTCTTCTTCAGTTTCATTTCTACAGAACTTAGAACTATTTTATGAAATGAAGCCCATCCCTGTTTTGTTTTATGGTTCCTAGGTTTGGTGTCAAGATTAATTTAGACTTTGTGAAATTCTCTGGTGCCTTTGCCATAAAACACTGAGTGGGCACTGGGCGCCTGCAAGCCAAGTCGCTCGAGCTGTGGATGCTGGACAAAGGCACCAGAGAATTCTTTTGAATTCCTTTGGGCAGGGCTGTCTGTCCCTGCCGGGAAGACATGGGATGTGGCATGCCACACACCACTCTAGGAAAACAGGCAGGGAAATGGACCCCTTTGGGCTCCAGCGCTGCCCACCCTGTGGAAGAGCCCGCTTCAGATCACAACCTCACAGCGGGTGCACGAGAGCATTTGTGACCTGGCCCCACAGTCTTTCTGTTTTCTGCCCAGACTATGCCATTTCCAAGCCAGACCTGATGTCACAGATGGAGCGAGGGGAGAGGCCAGCCACGCAGGAACCAGAGGACTCGGAGGAGGGCGAGCCACCTGCCGACCCCAGTGCTGGTGAGTGAGCGGCCGCCGGTCCAGGGCTCCGCAGTCTCCGTCTATCCCGTCTTCCAGACCCACGCCACCCTGAGGGGCCTTACAACCCAGGTGGGCTTTGGAGGGTCTGTTGGTCAGCTGTGTGCAGGAAGAAGGCTTGGGGGCTCCGTGGGCACTAGTGGCCCCGACAGGAGCTGTTGAGCTCGTCGTTTTAGGGACTCTGTGGTGTGACCGGCTCACCTGCTCCTCTCAGGAAACAAATAAGAAACTCAGAAAAGGGCAGTGACGTGCCTCCTGGAGCCCTCCACAAAGGCCCCATCCCCACGTGGCCCAGCTGGTCCAGGGAAGGTTCAGAGCCCCGACTTTACCTGGGAAATGCTGAGGTGATGCATACAGGACAGTGGCTGATGGGGTCAGCAAGGTGGGGACTAGGCACCCGGTGTGATGTAGCCAGGGCATAGACTCCAGGGTCCTGCGCTGGCCCGTAATCCCAGTGCCCACTAGCAGAGTGGTTCCAGCTGCCTCGGTGCCTCGCATCTGGGACTCCTCGTGTACAGCACAGGTTTGGGTCTGCCATTCGCCGGAGGCCCGGCTGGTCCCTGGCAGGGAACCCTGTGTCAGTAGGTTCATGGGGCTCATCCCTTGCAGTGGCCAGGTCAGCAGCCTCCCTGGGCCCGGTCAGTTGACAGAGGTCCTGCTCTGGAACTGCTTTTGGCCATGTATAGGTCTTGTCAAAGGTCGTCGAAGGCAGCACACCGTGGCCTTTGTGTGCAGCATCAGGAGGATCCCACCTGGGCCCAAGCACTGGATCTCACAGAGAAGTGATGTCCTCGATTTGGGACCGGGACACAGGCTGAAGTAGGAGCTCAGAACCACCTGGGCCCATATCAAGCCCACACTGTAGAGTGGAGTTGACCGACAGGAGAGTCGGATGCCCTACAGAAAAATAGGTGTTGGCATGCTTGTCGGGAAAAATCCAGGGACTCGCTTTCTTGACGATCTGTCAAAAAATCTAACCTATGGTCCTGATGGGAATGTGATGATGGGAAGGAGCAGGCTCCCTGCCAGGGCCTGCGCCCCTTCTCTCCTCGCTTCTCTTCTCCTGCCTCCTGCTCCCTGTAGAAGCCTGGCCTTTGTCCCTGACATTTCCCAGAGTGTGGTCCCTGTGATACCTTCCCGCATTCACACTGTGGCATCAGAATCCACCACCAATGGATGAACTGCACTCTGATCAATAGCAGCACAATGATTAAAATCTATATTCATATCAAAAAAAAAAAAAAATCTAACCTGAGAGACATGCTGGCTCTCCTAGCTGACAAAAAGATGTTGGCATGTTGGAGAGGAGGTGGGGAGAGGGTCCAAGGGGGCACGTGGCAGTGACCTCTGGTTCTGGAAGTGGACCCTGAAATTGGTGTTGGGGAAAGTTAAGAGACCGAGTTTGCACCCTTCCACCCCCCTCCCCCGACCCCCCACCTCTACTTGAGAATCCCGGATGAGCAGTCTCGAGCTAGCGGTGAAGGAGTGGCTGCAACAGGACTGGTTGGGCCTCAACTGAAGATGCTCCGCCCCTTCCCTTCTCACCTACCCAGCCCACGGGCCTCTCGTCAACCCTGACAGATGACCCACACTCCGAGCAAGGTTAAGGAGGATCTCTGGACATGGGGCCCAGGCAAAATGAAGGGTGGGGCTACCAACCTGAAGTGGGGCTGGGTGAAACGCCCTTCTGAATGTCAAGCTCTCCAGCTTCCTTCCCCAACCTGGACCCCAAAACAATGTTGCAAGAAGCCTTTTGGGCAGGGCGGCTCCGGGGACTTTGGGGACTAGCCCAGGAGGGTCTCAGGGCCCTCACCTGGCCACGTCATCCTGCTGGGAGTCCCAGAGTTAGCAAGCCCCACCCAAATGCTCGAACTCTCCTTTGTCTTTGGAACGCTGTACTTTTAACTATGGGCAAGGCAGAACTGCAAACTCTAATACACAGAAGAAGTACTGAATTTAGAGCAAGCAGAGACCATTCTTAGATGGGGGGAAAAGTACAAATACTTATATATATAATTAGAAGCAAGTGCATGTAATACTTAAATACATAATCCTTAGAGAGGAGTGAGTGTGTCCAAGACACAAAAGTATAGCACCTACTTAAGGAAAACAAACACAAAGGGGCTCTTGGAAATAAAAGAAAACTGGGAGGGAGAAGAAAATTAGAGATGGGTATCTAACATCCGAATAATAGAAGTTTCAGGGAAAAAAGGAGTAGCAACAGCAGAGGGGCTCATCCATGAAACCGCCCCCACATGGGCGTCTGACAAGCTGCCCAGGACGACGGACACACCCACCTGCTGGGCGCCTCAGCAAGAAAGCTCAGGCCGGGACAAGAAGAGTCCACCCCTTCTCAGGAGGACCGTCCAAGCCAAACAGGTTCCTGCGAAAGCAAGCAAGAACCGAATGGCTCTGGTCTGGTCCGCGGCATTGGAAGCTGAGGACAGTCGAGCAGTGCGCTCAGAACCCTAGTAGGAAATGCCTTCGGATCTCGAGTTCCGCTGGCAGCCAGGCTGTTTCCGAAGAAGGGTGAAAGTGGAAGGTCTGTCTCTCAGGCTGCGCTGAGCTGTGCCAGAAAGAGGAAGTGAAGTAACAAAAAGGAAGGTGTGGAGCGCAGGTGGTTCGCTCCTCACAAGAGAAGAGTGAAGGGGCCCCCAGGACAGCAGCAAAGAGGGGCCCAAGAAGATAGCTGAGTATGCAGAGACAGCCACTTTAGATTAGACTGCATCAAAAGCTCCAGAAAAGTTACCTTCAAGAAGAAGTTCGTACCTGGGGACTGCCCAGGTCAACTGGCATAGCATAGTACCTAAAGTTAATGTCCTCTATCTTTGGGTGGTGGATCATGTCTAGACCCTCAGAAGCTTTTTGAGTGGCTGCCCCAGATACACCTATGGGTCTCTTCTTGTCTGGACCAAAGGAGAGGGAGGAGAACCCAAGATTCCAGAAGCAATTAGTTCACAGGACTAATGACCCCCACAAACCACTAGCCTGAACCCACAAGAACCAGAAGGTTGCCTGCCTACCGCTGTCATCTGCTCTGACCCAGGGACACATAGAAGGCCCCAGTTACAGTGGGAGAACAAGCTCAGATTCCTCAAAAGGACCACATTTACTTGACTGAGTAAAGACTGGAGGAGCTACCATGCCCATCACCCTCAGACACCTTTTAACCTAAAACCGAAGCCACTCCTGGCGGTCACCTTTCGCCTGTATCATAAAGGACAGCCATGCGGAGTGTGTCCCTTAGAACAGCCAGCTCTACGAGACACAGTGGGCAAAGATGAGAAGACAAGGAGGGTGGGCACTGGGAAGGGTATGGACACGCTGCAGGAAGAGCAACATCGCACGGATCGTCAGAGTGGGAGACTGATCTACAGTGTAAACCTTCACCTAAAGCACAGTAAAAGATTATTTGTTAAAAAGGAGGGAGATGAAATCACTAGAGTGCCCGATACATTTGAATATTTTCAGGTAAGAGTTCCGCAGCAGGAGAGGTGGGAAAGAAGGTTAGAATTGGAGACGTGCAGCTCGAATGGTGGTGGGACTTTGGGTATGTGATCAGGAGGGAACCAGTTCCTAAAGAGGGACACTGTATGTGGAAAAGTATAGACTGAGAGAAAAAGAGGAAGCCCCTCCATGAGGCGAAGCCGCAGCAATGGCTTTAGTATCGCAACACTTGTGAGGACGGCCTGAGACCGGGCAGTGTGTGCTTGTGTTGTTTGTAAGGCTGCCGTGAATCAACCCCCCAGATGGTACCATACAACAGCAAGGGAAGAAGAAACAGCTCTCGGGAAAGGCTTAGAAGCATGGGAAGTACTTACAGTATACTCCAGCGTCTAATGCACATATCTGGTATTGATCCACAATCACAACACACTACGTTGGAAGCATCAGGTGTTTGAAAGGCTATGGTGAGATGGCTGGAAATCAGTCGATGCGGCTTAAAATTGGAAGATCCAGGAGGAGTTGCAATGGAAGTCCGTTTACGCGCTGGAGGTCACAGAGGAAGGACTCACTGCCCCTGGGCCACGGAGCTGGGAGCTGTGGCGCAGAACTGGTTTTAAAAAACTGCTCTCAAACTGACCAACCACTGGCCTCTGCATGTATAACGTCACCCAAAAAGACTTAAAAATACACCATTACAAACAAGAAAGTCTTAACAGGAAGTTTCCCCAAGAGTTCTTGGTCTGGAAGCCCCTCTGAAGCCTGTTCACGTTGAGTGACCTCGCTGGTATTTGAAATGCTGGACACAGCTTCCTGCGTCACAGCAACACAAGCCACCACAGAAGGACAAACTGACAAGACAGGTGGTGGTTGAGCCTCTGAGCTTTTCAAAAGCCCTGTGAGCATATGCCATGTGTCCGGTGCTGCTGCCTGGTAAGTGCTGAACTGAGAACCACGAGGCTGACCCTTGGAACCCCCACCAGTTCCACAGGAGAAAGAGGAGGGTGTCTGGCCCTTGGACACCCTGTGCAGGGTCGCTGTGACCAGATTCCACTAAAGACAATGGGGTTGGTTTGGAGGAGGGGCATGCAAGCCGTTCGTGCTGGGCTGCTAACCACAAGGTCAAGCCCACCTGCCGCACTGGTTAGTTGTTAAATTGCTCACTAATTCAGTGCTCTTAGGATAGCTCTCCCCGCCTCAGACGTAGTCTCATGAACCAGTGTGAATACTGATGCAAATGAGGTTGGCATTTGAAAGTCGTGGACTGGCAGTTTTGCCACCCACGCCCCCAAGTGACAAGAAGGCTCTGTGCACACACAGCCAGCTTAAGGACAACAGTTTTCGGACCTCTGTCCACATGCAACCATTCACTCAACTCGTTGTCTTGAGTGGTCACATGCACTGGGAACCCGGACTCTCGGGCCTTCTAGAACCATCTCCTGCCTGTGTCTGCCTTTCTCCAAAATAGAAAACTCAAGGCCACTAAGCAAGCAGCCAACCCCAATGTGGGGGCAGATTCCCAGTGTCGCAGGTGACAGCTTAGTGTGTCAGTTAGGGTGTCCCCGCTCCTTTGCCTTCCACAAAATTGAAAGATGACCCAGCCAGGCTGTCAGCTAAGAGGTCATTGAAAGGAATTTTTGATGGTGGGTTGGCTAGCTGTGTGACTTTGGGGCATGTAATTGAGACAAAGTTCAGAGAGTCGAGTGACAGTCTCCTCACAAAACTCCTTGCTCCCTATGCACATAATGTGACAAGGTGTCCAATACGTGTATTTCTAAACTTGAAAAGGGGGAACAGTGTTGATACTGAGCACTGCCTCTGCCTAGCAACAGGTCAGTGAACTCTGATTGGTGAGCCCATGGGGGGGGGGTGGTGTCCTGATTGATCCTTTTAAGAGATACCTTTTCTATAAGTTTGGTTTTGCTTTCTAACTTGAATAATAGTTCATTATTCTTGAACTCGAGAGGGAGGGGCTAACACTTGGAGCCCTAGCTAGGGTTATGACAAGTATCAGAGAGAAGAGGCTTTCCCCTTATTTCTGTGGCAGAGAGCTGGATAAAGTAATTGATCAGAGAGGCCCAAATGTAAAGCTATATTCTATTAGGATCGAGTTCTGTGGACAAAGTAGGAAGGAAATAAGGTACAGGTTGGAAAGGGAATGGTGGGAAATGTCAGCCGTCAGAGAAGATCTCGTTTCTGGGTTTTGAAAAAAGAACTCGTGGGGGTGAAAGGGGCTAGAGTGTGAGATCCCACTGGGTGATGGGAACGTGCTGTTATATTTAAGATATTTATAGCTATTTCTATGTTTATTTCATAGGTTTCTATAGTTAAGAAATCTACCGTACTCCACAAATCACATCACTTTGCACAGTTAGGTACGCTGGATAGATCCATTCGAAAGCGTGGAAAGAAATACTGGTTTCCTTCCGGACAGTGCTTCTTTTGATGCTGAGAGACAGCAGAGCACACCAGCCGCCAGCTCTCCGTGTGCTTCTTCCCGCCCTCCTTCCCCAGGGGCCTCCTCCCCTGAACGAAGCTCTCTGCCCCCGGAGCTTCTTGTTGAATCTTTCTCACTGCTCTTGCCAATCTGACCCCATAGAGAGAGTTCTTTTAAAAAAAATCATTTTATTGGGGCTCATACAACTCTTAGCACAATCCATACATAACTTCGTTGTGTAAAGCACATTTGTACATTTGTTGCCATCATCATTCTCAAAA
>NW_022103920.1:240633-256546 GCF_000313985.2 Echinops telfairi | reverse complement strand
GGTTGAAGTCTGGTCCCTCTCTCCCTGTGGAGCTATAAAAAATACCTCCCCATGGGTGGGTTAGTGGGAGAGTGCTTAAAACGGCGCGTAATGCACAGGGACGGCCTTTTTTACTCTGTTAAACTTGTTTGAAGACGGGTTCACTGGGTACTTTTGGTACAAGAGGTACGTAGTTTTTAGGAAGTTTTCGGTGGGACCTTGAGTTGATTCCGACTCACAGTGGCTGGCCATGTGTATAACAGAGAAAGTACCCAGCCCTGAGCCATGCCCACTGTCAGTGCCTTGCGTGGTCCCAGTTCAGGCGTGACATGGCCACATCAGGGGCTGGACTCTCCATTGTGTGTGGAGGCAGCAGGATGCTGGAGCCCAAGAAGAGGGGCAGAGAAGAAGGAGAAGGTGGGCAGTCAGTGAATGAGCCCAGTCCCACGGAGGAGGAATGTGTGAACCCACGAAACCAACAGAGCTGAGGGAGAGCCAGAAGGGACAGAGCTTTTCTTGAGATGGGGGGAGGTCAGGATTGGCCTGCAGTTGACTCGGCAGAGGGATGCGAAGATGAGGGTGTCAGTGGAGGCTGAAGTCCAGCATGAGGCTCAATTCTGCGAAAGCAGAAAGATGCAGTCTGGAAACTGAGGTGCTTGGTGTTCTGTTGGACCCCATAGAACAGGCAAAGCAGCCCTTCAGGTTTCTCCCATAATGCCACTGGTGAGCTTGAACGCCTGTCTGGTGGTTGACCCAACCCTTGATCCCCTGGGCTCCGCTAGCACGCTTAGTTGCTCCCAGTTCTCAGCAGTGTGGCCCTCTCAGCTGAGCTGAACAAATCCAAACACATTGCTGTGGAGTGGGTGCCGACTCTTAATGACCCTGCAGAACAGTAGAACTGCCCTGTGGGTTTCCAGGACAGCGCGGTTTTGTGTTTGTTTTTTCCCTTCTATTCCATGATTTTCTTTCTTTTTTAAAGATCATTTTATTGGGGGCTCTTACAGCACTGAAACAAATCCCATACATCAATTGTATCGAGCATATTTGTACGTATGTACATATGTACATTTTCTTTTCTTTTTTTGAATCATTTTACTAGGGGCTCATATAACAACAGTGCGTCTTGATGGGAGTAGAAAGCCTCATCTTTCTCCAGCAGAATGGCTGCTGGTTTCCAAATGCCAACCTTGTAGTTTACAGCCTACCTTCCCTTCCCCCACCCCGCCACCCCAGGCCCTCAACCCGAGGCAGGTGGGCATGGCAGGCAAGCAGTGGGGAAGCTTCGGGAATGTGGGGCGGCGTCTGTGCTGTGCACTGGTTTCCCCGCTGGTTTGCCCTTCTGTCTTTGTCTGTAGCATGCTCACCATCACTCGAGGGAGGCCTGGTGGTGCCATGGTCAGCAGTTTGAAACCACCAACTGCTCCTCAGAAGGAAGATGAGGCTTTCTGCTCCGTAACGAGCAACTGCTCCCGTTGGGTCCCTATGAGTCCAATTCTACTTCCTGGCCCTGAGCTTGTTTGTTTATAGGTTCCTAACACACAGTGTGACTATGTTCTGTGCTGGCTGTGTGCTGCCTTTCTCGTTCCTCGAGACTGTAACGTGAAATGCGCAGGCATGTCTGCTTTGTCCACCGATGCACCAGATCAACAGAAGGCTGCCTGACACGGGGCTGGTGCTCAGGAGCATGTGCCAAATGAGCCCCGAGTAAATACATGGGTGAATGGCGACACACCCTTGTTCATAAGGTCTTCATTGGCTGATAGATGACTGCCAGGCCTTTCTTCCTAGCCTGTCTTAGTAGCCATACATGGATATGTAATGTGACTCCAGAAGCATGGAGAAAAATAACACTGAAAACCAAAATTGCATGCTGTAATCCCATTTATGTAAAATGGGTGCGTGCATGTGTGGAGTGGTACATTTACCCCCCTCGAGGGAGTGAATGGCTGAGGGTGGCTGTGGAGGGACTGGTGCCCTGTGATGACTTTGGCTGCTCCGGCCTTCAGAAGGTCACCCCTGACACCACTGAGAAAGGCAAGCTTCCCAGGGATGGTGCAAAACAAACTCGGGGCCTGCTCCGGGTTGTGTGCTCTTAACTGGCGTTCTCAAGTTTTTCTCTCTGGGCTCTAGCACCCATTGCAAAAACCCGCAGACAATAGTCCCCAATAAAGGGTTTACTAAGCAAGCTAAACAAAATTGTAATGCCGGTGAGAACTGCTCAAGGTAGAGTTGTTTATCAGGACACCTTACAAAGGTCTTTCAGTTTTGTTCATAAATATCTAAAGGGACTTACCACTCCGATGTAAGCCTCAGCTCACAGGCACTCAGCTCCACTTCTGGGATCAGCGAGTGCCGCTTCCTGCATTGCGTGCCCCAAGGCCTGCCCCTGGCAGCCAGCCGCCCGCCCCAAAGCACTCAGCTTTACTGCTCCGAGGGTTGGGAAATCTTCATCTTTCTGGTTATGCTCTGGCTCCTGCTTCTGCTCCTCTGATGGTACAGCTGTCTTCTGGACCCAGGGCTCAGAGGCCTCGCTCGGCTCCTGGTCCTTGCTGGTAATGAGATCCCTCAGAGGGCTCATTTTTGTACCCAGCAGGATGACATTCCTGGGAATCCTGCTCACAATGACTCACAGGTGAATCATATCTGTATCTTCCTCCACCTTCTTACCAGACCCTGCAGCAAGCATCCTCAAACTACGGCCCATGGGCCACATGCGGCCCGCGGGTGGTTTTGCCCCGTTTTGTTTTTTACTTCAAAATAAGGTATGTGCAGTGTGCATAGGAATTTATTCATAGTTTAAACTATAGTCCAGCCCTCCAATGGCTCTGCGGGACAGTGAACTGGCCCCCTGTTTCAAAAGGTTGCAAGACCCTGCCCTGCGGGAAAGAAAGGTCGTTGGGTGGGAGTTGGACACTGGCTAGAAGAACCACATTGAGTAATCCCCGGTTATAATAGTGCAACCAACATATACCCCAGGGGGTGATTGACAATGCTGTACTTCTGTGTTTATATGGGTTTTTGCTTTCCGGCTTGTAGCTTGTTTTTGCCTTTCTTCCCCTCCCCCCCCTTTTAGGATGTGTGATGTTTATTTTGTTGCTGGTTGGCACATGGCTGCTATTGATGCAGTTGATGTCATAGGGCTGTGATTTCGTCATATTACGACCTGAGCCGTGCAAACCCCATGGACAAGCAGAGGTGCCCGAACTCCTACTTAGATCGAGCCCCAATTCAAGAACACTTAATTCTGGTGACATGGCCCTGCTCAACACTCACCTTCATGAAAGGACCACTCAAAATAAGGGGCCACAGCAAAGTGTGGTGAAGAAAGTAGATGACGCCTGGCTATCAATCAGAATAGTGTCTGGGGTCTTAAAGACTTGTATTAATACAAGCAGCCATCTAAGTGAGAAGCCAACTATGTCCATCCAGAAGAAGCACATCAGCTTGTGTAATCTAAAGATGACAATTACAAAGTTCTAATAAGGTGATGAGAAAAGTATCAGAGCTAAAATTATGAACACCCAATTTGTAGAAGGCTGTGGAGGACAGTGGGAGCCCAAAATCCATCTGCAGAGTTTCTAGTCAGACTAAACCACTGGCAGATTCCCTCTAGCCAAGGACAAGAGTCCGAAACACCCTGTCAGAGACCATTGCAACTCACCTCCCTGTAGACCCGACCTGAATTGGTTCTGGGTGCAAGTATCTCTTACTTGTTCCATGACAGAAATTTCTTCCCTGAATTTTTGAATGTTGACAGGGGTCTTTTCTTTTTTACTCATTATTTTATTTTGGTCTTTATATTATTATTATTATTTTATCCTTACTACCTTATTTTGAATATGCTTTTTATTGGTTCTGTTGGGTTTCCCAGTTTGTGAAGCACAGGAGGAGTGGATGCACAGTGATATTAACTGATACAAGGGTTTATAGGGGTGCAGGGGCCAGGGGAGGGTGATAGGGAGGGAAAGGGGACTTCAAGAATAAAAGATGAAGGGGAGAGGCGGGAAGGACACTAGAATGGACTGTGTTTGCCCAACTTATTTTAAAGGCTATTTAGCCATGGGGCCGAGTATGTTCTCAAATTGATATGGTAATGATTACACAGTTCTCCTCGATATGACTGAATGATTGCACTATTGAATTGTGATATGTAAATTATGTGCCAATAAAGCTGTTATTAAAAAATTCCCTGTTCTGCAGAAGCTGCAAATGTCCAGACATTTTTTTATTTTCACTGTCACTTTGAAGTTCTGTTTCCTCCTGGTCTCTAAAGTGAGGGTCTTGGTTCTGACTTCTCTCTCCCTCCTTTCCCCCACGCCCTCTTTTTCCCCATACCCTCCCTTCAGCCCACGACGGGATCGTGATTAAGATCGAGGTCCAGACCAATGACGAGGGCTCAGAAGGTTTGGAGACACCTGAGCCCCTGATGGGACAAGTGGAGGAGCACGGCTTTCAGGACTCTGAGCTAGGGGACCCCTGTGGGGAGCAGCCAGACCTGGACATGCAGGACCAGGAGAACGCCCTGGAGGAGTCCACTGGGGGTTCCAGTGAGTTCAGCGAGCTCAAACAGATGCTGGCACAGCAGAGAGAGTGCGCAGGTACGTGCAGGCTGTTGGTGGGCCCTTGCTTTGGGCAGGGGTGACGGGGTAGAACCCAAGCTCCCCGCCTGGGCTTGACAAAGGTCTGTTTTGGGGCCACGAAGGACATTGCTGGTCAGTGGTGTCCAGCCCCCTTACTGACCAGCAGAGGAAGGTCAGAACTTGAGGGTCACACAGATAGTGGCGAAACCAGAGCCTCTGTTCTGACTTACCCTCGGGGTTCTGGTTCTGCGGCAACGGAAAGACTGCCCCCCTGGAAGATGGGCATCTGCCTGGCAGAACACCCCACCCAGGCCAAGGCTCTGCCTGTGAGCCAGTCATTGATGGCAGCAAGCTGTGCTGCCCACCCCCCCTCCGCGCCCTTTCTGAAGGTCCTTCCGCCACTAGCACAGGCTCACTGCCAGGCTCCCAATTAATTAATCTTTGGATCCCTCCGAACGCCCACTGCCACCAAGTGGATTCTGACTACAGTAACTGTCTAGGACAGTAGCATGGCCCCTGGGGGCTCTTTACTGCAGGAGAAAAGCTCATCTCTTCCTGTGTTGGAGCCTCGGCTCTTTCTCCCATGTCTCCTGCTCCCAGTGAGCCTGAGGAAGAACAGAGACATGGGCTTGGATGGCTTGAGGGATATAGACTTCCTGAGGCTGAGCCCCCTTCTGGCCCTGAGCCAGACCCAGCTTGAGCACCTCGTGCCGTTATAAAATACATGATTAACAACTGTTTTATGCAGGAATTTAAAAACTACATTCATAAGGGAAATGAACCTGAACTATCTTTCTCTTTAATCATCCCCATCCAGTTTGGGACACAAGATCATACTAAATGTATGGAGTGAACTGGGGTGGCCTCTGCTCTCTTCCCGGATCCTGGGAAAGCTGAAACTGGAATCGAGTGTTTTTTGAAATTGTGGTCGAAAGCACCAAGTGTTTTTGTTTGTATGTTTTGTTATGTGCCATAGAGTCATTAAGCATCAGATCAGTGAATGAATGATGGCCCACATCCGTTTGATTGTAATTATGGTGTTGATGAGAGGGGCCCTCGCCCCTTTTGTTTTTAAATATGTACAGGCACCTCAGGAAGCCTTCCTCTGCCCCGGTCTGTCTCTCATGGCCCAGTGCTGGGAGACACTAAGCAGAGGATGGGCTGTGCTAAATTGGAAGCTTCAGAATAGAAATTCCAGATTGCAGTTAAGTGTTCCCCAATGACCCTAAGAGAACCTTAACTGTTCTATTCAAACTGAGCAGTAGTTTGTCGACATTTGAGTCTTGTGTTCAGGGGGCAAAGGTCTCCTTCTGACCTCAGGTAGACATCTTTGATGTTCAGAGAGAGTAAAGGTGTCCTGGTGACACCGTGGTAAGCATTGGGCTGTTACACATAAGGTCAGCTGTTCAAACCCACCAGCTCCTGTAAGGGGGGAGGAAGAGGCTGCCTGCTGCTGTGCAGATTTACAATCTCAAAAACCAGAGGACGCAGTTCTGCTCTGTCCTGTAGGGTTGCCATGAGTCAGATGGACTTGGATGACAGTGGGCTTAAGGCCCACATGTCCCATAAACTACTGTACTTTCAGGGTAAACACGGGCAATTCGTTACCAGCCTCTTGTCTTGTCTCCTCTCTGACTTTCCCCTGTGTTGAAGGTGCTGTGTACACAGCAAGCTAGGTTCCTACCTAATGACCTGCACACAAGTGAGCCCATCACATTCCTTGCTTATTGTCCTCCGTTCTGGTCGGACCACTTCGGCCCTCTACTGCCCCTGGCCCCTTACCTTCTCCTCTTTGCAGGAAAAGAGTTTGACTGTTTGGTCCCACCCGAGGAGGCCTGGTGGCGGAGTGGTTACCAGTTGGGCTGCAGTCCGCAAGGTCAGCACTTCGAAACCACCAGCTGCCCCATGGGAAAAAGACGGGACTTTGTACTCCTCTTAAGAGTTACAGTCTCGGAACCCCCCGGGACAGTTCTACCCTGTCACAGGGTTGCTGCAAGTCACAGTTGACTCGGTGGCAGTGAGGCTGGGTTTTGGTCTCACATAGATTTTTGGGGTTTTTTTTTTTAAGGCACTCATTATTTTGTGAGCCAAGCTGTTATTTAGTAAAAGTTAATTCCATGTCGGGTTTTAAGGGTATCTCATGGTGATAATCTCAGGGTCATCTCACCTCAAGAGCCCAGTGAGTCCGGTTTCTCAGCACTGTGGGTTCTCCTGTCATCTCCTGGGGCCTGGTTAGAGAATGGGCAGTGGCGGTGGACGCCATCTTGTTCGTCTGGTCTCTGGGTGGATGAGTCCCTGGTTTATGTCAACTGTGGTTCTGTAGAAGCTGTTCCTCTCTTCTTTTTCTTTTGTTCTGGATGAGTGGAGACCAGCAGCCTACTTCCTGATCCTTTACGCCTTATGTTCCTGGGATTGTCTGGGTCACACCTGCTGAGGATCCTGGGTACGGAGGCAGCCTGGTCCTGTGACAAGAGCCTTGAGCTGGCCTCAGCACATCCGGGCCCTGATTTTGAGGTGGCCACTGCCTAGGTGCAGAGGAAGAGGAAGCCTTGCTTGGGGCTGGGACTGACCCACAAACATGCAGGGTCCCAGACACACCACCGGCCTTGCTAGCCTCAGTGTCTCTGTCAGCGGACGGGGAACTAGATGGTTCTACACGACAGGCTCTGGAAGGTCACTGATTTTGACGGCTTATTTGGAACATTGCATCCTCTCTCTGGTCTTAGGGTCCCTTCTGGGAAAGGGAGGTGACCCCACTTGACTGGCCCTGGAATAATTAGGTGCCATGAGTCTGAAAAGAGGAAACAGTGCCTCTTCCCTGCTGGGTGACACCCCCACCCCCCACCCCCGTCCCCACCCTTGAAGAAAGTACACACAGTCACCATCAGGACAAGGAGCAGCCTCAAGGGCTGGCATTACGGGAGGCCCTGGCCCCTCCCCCAGACCTGGCCTCAGAGAGTGGTGACCCTTGTGACTGCTGCTGGGTGGTGAGGACGGGCAGGCGGTGCAGTCCTGGCCCCACGTTGATGGGTGGCATGAACTGTGTGTGTCTTTCTCAGAGGGCAACGCCCAGGGCTGGTCCTGGCCCAGTGATGGACCAGCAGCCCTCTCCCTTCTGTGTGTCTGTCCCCGGACTGTGGCCTCAGAGTGGAGATGAGCCACCCATGTGACCAACCGCTCTTCGGAGGTGAGGGTGGGGACACTGCCCTTTCAGCCAGGGGTGGAGGTCGGCGCTAACTCTCCTGTTTGTCTGTTTTTCCTGCCGGGCTCCGGAACAGAGGGCATCGTAATCAAGACGGAGGAGCAGGATGAGGAAGAGGAAGAAGAGGAGGAAGAAGAGGAGGAGGAGGAGCTGCCCCCGCATCTGCAGTCCCTTGGGCACCTGTCTGGCCGCTTCGAAGCCAGCATGTACCAGGCCCCACTCCCTGGGGAGCTGTCCCCGGAGGGCGAGGAGAGCCCCCCAGCACTGCAGCTGAGCAAGCCGAGCCTGCGGCGACTGGCTCCCACGGGACACGGCGAGCGGCATCCAGGGGAGGGCCGCGGATCGGCCGGGCAGCAGCAGCAACGCAACCGGCGTGGCGGGCGACCCTTCACCTGCCTGGAGTGTGGCAAGAGCTTCCGGCTCAAGATCAACCTGGTCATCCACCAGCGCAACCACGTCAAGGAGGGGCCCTACGCCTGCGCGGAGTGTGAGGCCAGCTTCCGCCACAAGCAGCAGCTGACCCTGCACCAGCGTGCGCACCGAGGCCCACGCACGCCATCCTCGCCCGAGCGCACGCCCGGCCTGCACCCCAAGCACACGCTCAAGCCGCGCCCCAAGTCGCCAGGTGCAGGAGGGGGCGGCGGCGGGGGCGGCGGCTCCAAGCCTTACCAGTGCCCGGAATGTGACAGCAGTTTCAGCCACAAGTCCAGCCTGACCAAGCACCAGATCACGCACACGGGCGAGCGGCCTTACACGTGCCCCGAGTGCAAGAAGAGCTTCCGCCTGCACATCAGCCTGGTCATCCACCAGCGCGTGCACGCCGGCAAGCACGAGGTCTCTTTCATCTGCAGCTTGTGTGGCAAGAGCTTCAGTCGCCCGTCGCACCTGCTGCGCCACCAGCGGACGCACACGGGCGAGCGGCCCTTCAAGTGCCCCGAGTGCGAGAAAAGCTTCAGCGAGAAGTCCAAGCTGACCAACCACTGCCGCGTGCACTCGCGTGAGCGCCCGCACGCCTGCCCCGAGTGCGGCAAGAGCTTCATCCGCAAGCACCACCTGCTGGAGCACCGGCGCATCCACACGGGCGAGCGGCCCTACCACTGCGCCGAGTGCGGCAAGCGCTTCACGCAGAAGCACCACCTGCTCGAGCACCAGCGCGCGCACACCGGCGAGCGGCCCTACCCGTGCGCGCACTGTGCCAAGTGCTTCCGCTACAAGCAGTCGCTCAAGTACCACCTGCGGACCCACGCGGGCGAGTGAGCACGGCGGCGCCGCCGGGTGCGGCGCTGCGCAGTGCGGGACTGCCACCCCTTTTCGATACTGTGGTTCTCTTTGATAATAATAGAGTAATTTTTAAAAGACGAGCGTTTCCTGGTTGCCGTTTTTGTTTGTTTCTGGAGGGGAGGGCGGCGAGGCCCCGCGCGTGACCCGAGGGCGTGTGCCCGCCCTGGATGGGAGCCGAAGGCAGCAGGGGCCTCACGCCAGCAGCTGGGGAAGCCTTTTTGGTCAGCACCATGCGTGCACCGTGCTTTTGGCGGTCGAGGGCGGGAAGTGGTCGGTTTCCACCTCTCTCCTGGGAAGACTGACCCTGCCTGGGAGACGTTGGCCTGGGCTGGCCAGTGACCCCGAGCGAGGTGAGGGGACAGTTGGCCCGGGGAAGGAGCTGCTGGCGCTAACCGTGAACACTGGACAGCCAGGCTGGAGGGAAGGGCTGGGACGGGTGGGAAAGCGTTGTCTGCTTTGGAGGGATGACACCCCACCGCGTGTAAAATGTGCCCCACCTGAGACATAGTGGGGAGCGATGGCCCAGGTGGCCTGTGGAGAGGGCATCAGGTCTCTATTGATAGTGGCACAGTAAGGCAAGGGCAGGGCCCTACAGGCTGTGTGCCCAGGGCGGCCAGGGAGCCCCGAGGGACTGAGCCGGCCTGCAGCATGTGAAGCAAGGCTTTCTCCGTGGACACTTCGCGAGTGGAGGTAGGATAAGGGAGGCGTGATTGATTGGACCCAGAACCGGAAGGAGGGGTCGTGCAGAGCCCAAGTCGAAGGTCGGCTTGGGATGAAGGCCAGAGACTTTGGGTGCAACCCCCGTCCCCCGTTGGGGGGAGGGGAGGCCTTGAGTTTGACCTTGCATGGGAAGCAGTTTGCGCTGGTCTGAATCAGCCCCGCGAGTGGGCCCGTGGGGGCGGCCATGCTGACGAGACTGAGCGGGGACTGGAGCGGAGAGGCGATGGCTGGGTGTCCCGGCTCGCTGAGGCCCAGGGAGGGGAGTGCAGAGGCTTTGGGGAGCTGCTCGGTGGAGACCTGCTGTGCTGTCTCCTCTGGGCTTGGCAGGCCGGGGCGATGGGAGTTTGGTGTGGAGTCCCAGCTGGGCGCTGCTTCACTCGGTAGTCACGGGGGCTGTCAGCGCCCCCCAGCAATACCGTTGGAGGCGAGTGGGACTAGACTGCGGAGGAAATCTGGTTTCTGGAGGATTGAGCCCCGTGGACGGGCAGCTTGTGTGGCGCTGGCCTCTCGGGGACTCCCAACTGCTCGTTCTCTTCCTGGGCTCCAGCCCCGCTTGTCGCCCATGCCCTCCTAGGTGCCCAGCAGCCTCCGCTCCGGAAGCCTCCCTGTTTGTCCTGACCCCGTAGCCCGCGTGAGCCTCCCTGCCTTCCTCTTGCCCTGTGTCCCCAGCAGCCCCTGTCCAGGGTCGCCAGCGCCTGGGCGACCCTTGACCTGGATGTAAACCTCCTGACCTGATGTAACTTCTGGCCTCGCCCCTTCCTGGCTGTGCAAGCCAGTTTGCCGCTTTCTCAGACAGACACCCGTTTCCTGTCTGTCGATGGGAGTGAAGGACCCAAGAGACGTGGCGCTGGGGCTCGGGCCGAGCTGGCAGGTTCGCTCCGGGATGGAGCGGCGAGGCCGAGCTGTAAGGAAGGAAGCCCTGGGAAGGGAGCGTGTCTCCTTAGCCGCTCACAGCGGGAGAGGAAGTCCAGGCCAAGCCAGCCGAGTGGACCGCGGGCCCCGCTGCGCTCCAGGACCGGAACTGCCCGCCCCAGCTCCCTGGGGCACCCCCGGTCAGAGCAGGCCACCCTAACCGGCAGCTGCGGTTTGTTGTCCTCTGGCCGAATAACGTTTCAACAGCACAAATAGTTCCAAGGTGGCCATCTTTATACGCAGGTGACAGCTTGAGACTCAGAGAGGTCGTGTAGGCCCAGTCACACAGCAGCCAGACCATAGAGCCAAGCCTTGAACTCAAGTCCTTTTGACTCCACAGTCCATGTTCCCGCCCTGAGTGGTTTCTGAGAGAACAGCCAGTGGCCACTTAAACGTTACTCCACATTTCACGGGCCGACTTGCTGGGGCAGACGGGGACAAGCAGCGTGGGCTCTCAGATGCCAACAGAGAAAGTGTTCTGAGCCAGAAAGGCCCATCTGGGCCCTGCCATCGGCAGCCAGAGATGGTGGTCAGCCCTGGTTCACTCACAAATGGGGAGAGCGGGTACATGGCCTGGGCCTTTTAGGGTGCTCGACACAGCCCCTACTGCATATTAAGCACCGCTTGCAAAGCACTTCCGTGCTGCGAGGAGGAGTACTCCCTGAACAGCCCTTACTGGGTGGAGCCAAGCCTTGGGTGGGTGGGGCGTTGGGGGGATGGGGGGGTAGGGGCAAGCCAGGTCTCAAGTCCTTCCTGTGTCCCTCTCTGTAGGCCTGGGCATTACTGGTCAGGTTGACTGTGGAGGCCTCTCCTGAGATACTGTAGTGGCAGCTCCTCAGATTAAGGGATCAGGGATGAGGCCCTCCAGGTCCGGCTGTTGTCAGGGCAACGGTGAGTCAGGCCAGGGCCTCCCTTCTTTCTGGAAAGCTATTTACCTCGTCCTGCTTCTTGATGGTAGTGAGGCCTTCTAGATTTAAATTAAAAACAATCTGAGTTTACCACTCTTAGCTGGATACCTGATAAGATTCAGCCGTTAAAAAGGTAAACTCTGGGCTGAAAGCACAAGGAAGGGGGTGGGGGGAGGAGAAGGAAGGAGAAAGGAAAAAGGTGAGGGAAATTCACCCTAGCCACCAAGAACTCCCTGCGGGAAGGGAAGCCTTGGGTTTGGGGATAAGAACACGTCAATCACTGCCCCTCCCGAGCCTTCCCTGGCCCCGGGCACTGTGCTGAGCAGGTGCTTCCATTTCATCCAATGGCCCACTGTGACTTCGGCCTTGGGCAGTGGGTTGGATTGGGCTTTCCCTTTTACAGATGAAGGTTGGAAAGGTAATGAATGCCTTGGCCATCTATGGAGCCTCAAGTCTGTGCTGTTAACAAATGCTGTTATATACTGCCTCCCGATTTCTTCAACGTGGACCCTTAATAAACAAGGCAAAACACTGCGATCTCTCTCTGATTTACAGCCCTGACTGCTCTATGGACACTGCGTGTTGAGTTCTGGAAGCAGGGGGCTGGCCAACCAGCCAGGGCAGAGTTGGGGTTGACGGTATTGCTCATTGGCCAGGGAGAGTCAAGCCAAGCCCCCACTAGAGAGAGACTCTTAAGAGTGCCTCCTCACCCCCACCCTCCCGCGTCTGCGCTTCTGTGTTTCTGATGTTGGAACCTAAGTAGCCATTTTATTTCCCAGTCAGAGGAGTTGATGGCACCCGACCCTGACCTCCCTCCTGGCTTCCGTCAGCACCCTCCCACCATGGCCACGGCTTGAAACCCACTGGCTCTCCTCAGAAAGTTTGGCCCAGAGTCTCCAAATAAAACACGTGTTGTAAGACAGCTGTGTTATTACTCCCGACTAACTAGAGTAATGGAAAGTTGTATTTTAATGACAAAATATACTGATAAAAATCCTGACCAGTAATTTTATTTAAAGAATGACCATTAGGACAGACTGTTCCCCTTTCTATTCAACAGTGTCTAATATGCAGAAAACCCTTTCAAGAACTAAATTTAATCAGTTCCCTATTAACAGGATATACGGATGTACTCATACTAAATTGTACCTACCAGGGATTGAGAGTAATTAGATTTACACTAAACTCCATTGAGAAAATTAAGCAGGTTCTGAAGCATGGTGTTTGCCATACTTCCCTGGAAGTGCAGTCCATGAACTGCATGGTGCCTGGTGCTGTTCAGTTACTTAGAAGAGTTCTAGTTTCTCGTGTTAGAGTGGTCATATCTGTGTGGTCCTATTTGTCACGTTTATTGTGTCAGAAGCAGAGGCAGTGTAGTGATTTGCAGTTTCCCATGGACAGTTTATAACAACATGCACAAATAAAAACTTCCTCATGTCTTCCTCCTCTTTAACCTAGTTTATCCTGAGTTGATCACTGCCTTGTCAAACCAACAGCTTGCTATACATTTTTTTTTGTTATTCCTGTTTTTATTTTAATGGGTGCAAGCACTGAGGGTCTCAGACAAACACACTGACATAGGAGGGAAAGGAATTTTGCTATAACAACTTCTGAGTTTATATATATATATATATATATTAATCAGTTAATTCAATTTTTATTTGGTGGGTACAAGTGAGGCAGTGCAGGGCTACCAAGGCCTTCATGAATGCAGGCCCACCACTTGTCCAAGGGGCTATGGTGAGGGATGTATTTGACTCCACAGCCCGGATGAGGCGCTTCTCAGCCACCATATCCTCAAACTCATCTGCATTAAACTTGGTGTGGCCCCACTTCTTGGAGAAGTGGATCTTCTGGCGCCCAGGGAACTTGAACTTGGCCCTGCATAAGGCCTCAATCACATGCTCCTTGTTTTGAAGCTTGGTGCGGATGGACATGATAACCTAGCCAATGTGGACTCTAGCCACCGTGCCTTGAGGTTTCCCAAAAGCACCTCACATTCCAGTTTGGAGCCTAGTTTAGGGAGAGCAGAAATTAGCCAGGCCAGAGACAATGAAAAGCAGCAAAAGGTTGTCTCCAAGGTCCCTTGGGGCAGCCTATGCATACCAATAGGCTGCATACACTACTGAGGAGGCTGGCTGTTTGCAGCCATTGCACACCGGCCCCCACAAGGAGGACAGTTGGCTTCATTGGCTGCAGCTTGCTATACATTTTCAAATAAGTTTGCAAGAAATTAAACCTTAAACCGCTAAGAAAGACCAGTCTTGAGTGTGTTAAGATTCCAACTGTAGACACACACTTCTCGCTCAAGTTTGTGTCAGGTCTTCAGGGTGGAACAAACCCTAATAGCACGCCAACAGCATGTTTTTACCCAGAAGATTAACTTATATCTGTGTGGAATAATCACACAATATGAGGAACTCATGGGGAAAAGGAATAAAAAGATAAAACTGAATTTCAGTAACAAAGAGTAACAAAAGAAACCCACTTTATCTGTCACCTAGAACATAAGTTCTACCACCATCTTTTCAGGGGGAAAAGAAAAGACTCAGCACCCCTTGACAATGAAAACCTTTGTGGCCCGTAATCCAGGGTGCCGTGTAGGTATACCTGTTTTTGCAGCCCCTCTGGATCATTCTAGCAGTCCTGGCCTAGTGATGGTGGAGCTCTTGGGTAAGCATTGGGCTACCAACCTCAAGGTCAGCAGTTCAAATCCATCCGCCACTCTGGGGGAGAAAAATGAGGCTGTTTGCTCCAGTGAAGATGTACCACCTTCTAAACCCTTTGTAGGTCTCCAAGAGTAGGTAGGGCCTGACAGGGTGGGTGGCAGTGGCTTGGGCTATGATGACTTGCAATCTGTCTGCACATCTCTTGAACCCAACGGACCACTTGGATGAGTCCGTTCCCCTTTGTAGAAACAATCTGTCTGACTGCAGTTTAGAATCACCCTCATGACTCGGACAGTCTTCATCAAATTTATAAAGGTCAGATTTTCAACGTTTGTCTTTAGCTCCAGAATCCCTTGTTCAATAAAAAATCATGGAAGCTAAATCCATAAGCCAAGGCAGGCAGCCCAGAAATGGGAGACAGCCAGGCCTGCCTGCTCCACCCTCCCGGCCCCCACAAGCCGGCCTGCCCTCGGCACCTCATGGCCACGCTCTCCCCTTCTACCTTTCCCAGTCCTGCACAGTCTGGGCAGTTTGTCCAGTGACACCTTCCGTGCTTACCTAAATCTTTCTTCATCCAGGGTTTAAGTGCATTTCTGTAAACTTTATGTAACTTGGGAAATGTTCTTCCTCAAGAACCAAACTCAAGCCAACTCCAACTCGCAGTGACCCTACAGGGCAAGCAGAACGCCTCAGGGGCTCACAGGAGGCAGGTAGCCACAGCATTGTCAAGAAGTAGCTGCTGGATTCAAACTGTGACCTTGCTGTGGCTAGCCTTTAGGCCACCAAGGGCTCCCCAGTGAAATCTAACGAACCTCCCCCACCCCCAAACCCCTGGACATCAGGAAACAGTAACAACCTGAAAATCCATCAGAAAGCTACCAGAAACTAAGCCCACGGCTGTGAATTCCTTCTCCCAGGGACCGTGTACAATGGCAGAACTGCACCCACGGCCTCCGAGGCTGTCATCTCTATGGAAGCAGAAGGCCTCACCTTCTTCCCACGGAGCAGCGGGCGGAGTCAAACTACCAACCAGCAGCTGAGTGAGTCATCGCCACCACCTCACTCCTTTCAGGATCCCCAATTACTTTTACAGCGCATGTGTGTGTTGGACAGCGGAGCGATCAGGTACAAGCCGGCTTCATCCTTGGGATGTTAGCTGCAGTACAGTACTGACACAGGGTGGCTTGTGTGTCTAGAATGGGGCTCCATTTCTGTTGGACCGGCACACACTAGATCATAAATGCCTGACAAAAGAACAAGCTACAGGTGACACCGTACAAGAAAAAACCCTCTACCGCGTCAGAATGAAGCTCATTTTCTGCACTTAACAGCTATTCCTAACCCTTTTACGGACACGATTTAAGTTGCACTCCATCACTCCCTGTATTTCAGCCCCATATTAGGTGGGGCCCTAAGGGCTCTCTGAGATGTGTCCCGGCTGGAGGGTGCTTGGTGTGGCGACAAAACCCTGCCCTTTGAAGGAAGGGCACTCACTCCCCCGACAGCGAGCCTGCGGGGTCAGCAGCACCAGATGGCACGGGCACAGGGCCACTGGCCGTTTCTGCTCAGCGGTCACTCCTTTTTGTCCAAGACGGACTCGGCTCGTCCTCTCCCGTCAGCGCTTGCTCCGTTGGCCGTCGGTCTCGGCAGCAGTGCCTCCGG
>NW_022103920.1:229345-240533 GCF_000313985.2 Echinops telfairi | reverse complement strand
CAGTCCATTCTCCCTAACGCCGCGCGACGGTCGCAGCCCGACAACACGTGGTGCAGGGGGCTCCGCGAAAGAATGACGCAAAGATGCAACCTCCGTTCTGCATAAACGAGCTAATGGGGCGTCTGAATTCCACCAGCCCTGGCGTGGCTCCCCTGGCTGATCAAGCATCTCCGGCACGTCTTCCGCAGTGTCTGACGGGTAAGCGACATCGCCAGGGCCACCGGCCCAAGGCCTCGCACTACATGCCACGTGGGGCCAGGCGCGGCCGTCCAGGTGCCCTCTGCTGGCCGCGGCCGGGAGGTCCGCGCCGGCCGAGGCGACCTGCCGCTCTAGGAATCGGCATCTCAGTGGTGGCTCGCCCTCCCTCCAACCGCTCTAGAAACTGGGTATCTCTCGGTGGTGGTCGCCGCGCGCGGCCGCTCTAGGAACGCGGGTCTCTCGGTGGTGGCGCACTCTCCTTCCGGCTGATTAGAAGCGCGGGTCGCTTGGTGGTGGCGCGATGCCACAGCTACCTGTCGCTCTAGGAACGGGAGCCTCTCGGTGGTGAGTGACACAGGGACGCCGCCGAGCTATCGCCAATGGTGGGTCCTCCTTCCCAAAGGCCCCGCCCCGTGGCCAGAAGTGGGTGCTCCTGGAAAAACGTGGGCCTGAGGTGCGGCCCCAGCTGGAAGGCCAGTTCCCAGATCCCCCAGCCATCTGCTGTTTTCTTTCAGAGACCAGAGTGCGCCACCGACTGGCCACTTGGCTGAGGTTTGGGAGCAGTTTCTCCTGCGCATCCGCTGCAAGGCCAGCTGGTGGGAAACACAAGTGTTTTTATAAAACCTTTGAGTCGTTTCTAACTCAGTGATCCTACATAGGATTTCTGAGGCAAATCTTTACAGGAGCAGCCAGCCTGGTCAATGTCCCCCTGAGGGGTTGTGTTTTAAGTAAACCCCATAAAATATACGGATGCCAGTGATGCTTGGGGCTTAATCACTGCAGTCAATAGCAGACGTGTCTAAAGGGAGGAAGGTTAAAACAAGCCCTCCGCCCCCTCTCCACACAGGCTATTGGTGGAGATACCTCATGCTCAACTAGCTCCCCAAAGTATGTTACACTTTCAAATCTCATATGCAAATTTTAAACAAAAGAGTCAATGTTACCAGTCTGAGGTTGGAGCTTTGTCAGCATCTTGAAGGAAGATAAATGCCTTGCAAAGAATATCCTTGGTTCTGGGGGCTGTGGTCAGGGTACTTCCCTATGGCAGTTCGTGTTGCTTGGACCTGGAAACTCAACGATCACTAAGTGCAGGGAGAAGCAAGCATTAACCACAGCAAGAAGAGAGAGAGGCGTAGAGTGGTCTCATTCTGCTGCATATGAATGTTTTATCAGAGTGTCCTTTTCAACATATGTGCCTGGTTCTGCTGTAGGTGTGGGGCATTTTCCCTTCAGGTTCACAGTCTAGTAATGTCATTTTAAATGTATGCTTATAGAAAGTTGGTGATTTGAAAGTACTGATCTTAGAGTTAGTGGCCTGATGCCTACCCACACTATTACCAGAGCTACTTACACAGAGACTCCAAATCCCAAACCAAACAATCCCATCAAGTCTATTCTTACTCCCAGTGACCCTAGAGGGCAGAGTAGAACTGCCCCTGTGGGTTTCTGAGACTGTAACTCTCTGCGGGAGAGAATTTACCGGGTAGAGATGTCATGACCAGTACCATTGACAACAGCTGCAGAGGAGAACATAGAAGGCTGGGGTTGGGGAGCAGGGAGGTTGGGGTCCTTGTAATCATTTTCCCTTCTGCCAGGGTTCCCCTAGGTCCAGACTTGTATATGACTAGCTTCTTATCATTCAGACTTTAACTCAAATTACCATTACCCTGACTGCCTGGGCTCACAGCCATGACCTTTCAGCTTATTTCATTTCCTGATAGTATTTCCAGTGTCTGCAATGATCTGGTTCAGTTATTTATTACCTTGTCACCCTGGATCTTTGAGACTGATGCTGTATGAGAGTATAGGACTTGTTTGATAGCCTTGTCCACTGCTGAGACTAGACCCAGAACACTGGGTGCTAACTAAGGGCATCAATGCCCCCTACAGAACTGGTTCGTGCCATTGTGAGATTGGCAAGCCTGACGCTTGCAGAGCAGCAACTGCCTGGAAATGCTGGCTTGAGTTTATTCTGCAGTCTCGAGGCAGATATTCCACCAGGAAACCTGGGTCTTTGATTTCTACGGTCTTCAATGGATTGATTGGATGGGAGCCGCCCACATTACTGAGGATAATCTGCTTAAAGGGGACTTGATGGGAGATGCACTAAATGACTGCAGCAGCACGTAGATTTGTGTTTCCTTACATAACTAGATACTATAACCTTGCTGCTGCAAGGTCAGCAGTTCAAACACCCCTCTTCCTCTGTGGGAGAAAAATGAGGTTGTTTGCTCCTGTAAGGAGTTTCAGAAACCCACAGGAGCAGTTCTATAGGGTCACTGCCCGATAGGGTCACTGTGAGTTGGAATTGATGGCAGTGGGTTTGGCATAACCCTAACCAAATTGCCACATAAACTAACAATCCCCTAACCTATCTGTTGGATGATTCAATAAAAGTTACTTAAGCCCTCTGAGTCTCTTTCTTCATCTATCAAATGGGGATACTCAGAGCTATTGGTGTTCTTGTTAGCTGCCATCAAGTTGGCTACCAACTCTTAGGGAACTCTTACACAAGGGATCGAAACTCTGCCTGGTCCTGATACAAGTTTTCAGCGGTTGAGTTTCCAGACAGTCTCAGACCCCCAGGGACAGTTCTTCTCTGTACTGTAGGGTTGCTATGAGTCAGAATGGGCTGATGGCAGTGAATTTGGTTGCTAGGTGACCAGGTATGTCTTCTGCAGTACCACCAGGTGGGCGCAGACCACCCAGGGATCTGTGGCAAGCTGTTTTAAAAAATAAAAGGAAGAGAGTTGAGCCATTTTACAAAATGGACTAAGGAAGAGGCGCTGGGCTATGAAGGAGAGGGCCCTGGCACCTGTTCAAGGGCCTGTCTTAGTAACTCTACCTTGTCTACTGGCGCAACTTTCTGAGTTAGAAGGCTCTATTCCCCTTGTCCCCAAGCCGCCACCTCAGGACAGTCCTGTGACCTTGGGTATGGTCCCAAGGCAACCGAAGTGTGGGAGGGGAAGAGGAAGCAGGGAACCCTGACAATCCCAGAGCGTGACAGATTGAACCCGGCTTGGAGAGAAGTGTGAGAACAGGGGCCTGGACAGTTCTTGTTCCAAATTAAGCCGTGACTCAAAGGGGAAGACAGGCAAGGCCACTGACCTCTCTGGGTTTCAGTGTCCTGGTTGGAGGACAGGGGAGGGGCTCTGGTCATTCTGAATTACCAATCACAGTGAGCCGTGTGGCTGGCACCCTCCTGCAGGGTTGGGAAGTGAAGGAGGAAGGAAGCCGCCCTCTGACAGGGAGCTGCTGGCAGGCAGGCCTATGTGATGCGCACTCTTGGGGAAGCAGGAAGACTCAGGTAGTGAGTCACGGAGGAGAGGCCGGGCCTGGGGGTGTGGAGGGAATCTGGGCATGTGAGGCTAGGGATCATCACTGGGCGACACAGTTATAAAGGTCTAGTTAGGATCACTTATACCATAGGGGGTGTAGCTCAGGGGTAGAGCATTTGACTGCAGATCAAGAGGTCCCCGGTTCAAATCCGGGCGCCCCCTGCCAAGTCACATTTTAGATTCCTCACAAATGTGTGCTCTTTCCCTTATCCTAAGTGGCCCTCAGGGCCGAAATGACTCTCCTATGGAGCCTCTATCTCATGGGCGGTGACAATGGCCTGGCTGTGGCTTCAGGCAGAGCAGAGCGGAGTTCACATCAGGAAGGCAAACCAATGGTGGTTAGTTCATGGCTGCCAAAGAGACCAGGCCAGCCCCAAATGGTGAAGGTTTGGGTGACTTGGAGCACTGACCAGAGCAGGAAAAGGGCAGTGAAAGCCGTGGACTGGGAGGCTTGAAGAGGCACAGCGAGCCCTCTCAGGAGCCAGGACTGCGGGGAGCATTTGTGTGCGCAGTCCAGGCTGGCCAGTCGGGTACAGTTGTAGTCAAGAGATGTAGTTGTTATGTAGTGTTCATGCTGGCTGTATTTTCTAAGAGACTGTGTTTCTAGCAAGTCTTTGACCTGAATTTTTTTCCTTTTCCAGGTAGCCTTTTCTGTTTGCATACATTTACAAATTAGGTTTGTTCCTGTGACTTTGCATGAGCCATGAGTGGCCTGGGAGGAACATGTTCAAAACTCTTGTTTAAAATCCGTTTCTGCTTCCTACCTGCCAGGACCTGACAGCCAGTCGCGGTGACTCAGGGTCCCGAGAGCCTTCAGGGAGGAGGCCCCCAAGGGAGAGCCTAGTTACTCCTCATTTGCATGCCATGCCCCTTCCGCATTTCCCACAAGCAGGAATCCTGGGAATTGCTGGTCCTCCGACTGCATCCAATTGTAGTCCAGTGATGGCCTGCTCCTGCTTGGCCGCCCGGCCACTTGTGGGTACAGTTCAGAGTGTCCAGGAAAGCCCTGCACACCTTCATTTCAGAGGCCCTTGCTTCATGCAGGGTCATTCTCTCTCTGAGGGATCGAGTCCAGATCCCACAGTTGTAGATGGTTAATAAGGGACGCCTGTGGTTCTTTCCAGTTCATCGACTCCCGAATCTTCCTCTATTAGTCACCTTCACTCTCAGGAGCAGAGGCGAGAGAGGTGTCATCCACAGCGCCTTCTTGCTGTGTATGTTTGTGACCCCAACTCGCTATGTGGAGGGGGGATGCTCCAACTCTATCCACTGAAGATATTCCCCAGGTGTGATTACTCAGTCAATGACACACACATATTTGGTGAAAAATAATACTGCCTCTCCCTTTTTCTTCCCCTTATTTTTGGATGCTAATCCCATCCGAAGTTATTACCAATTTTAAATTTTAACCTCCATACCAACCTTTTGCCCTTTGTGGAGAAAGTCACTTAGTAGAGTAATAAAAATAACAACCACAGAACTGCCCCATAGAGTTTCCAAGGGTACAAATCTCTATGGAAACATATTGGCACATCTTTCTCCTGCAGAGTGAGTGGTGTGTGACTTCAAAACACTTTAACCACCCTGCCACCAGGGCTACTTCTGCACTGAAGTAGAAACTGTAATGTGTAAAGCTGGAACATATGAACTAGTAACAACTTATAATATGCAGATGACACAACCTTACCTGCTGAAAGGGAGGAGGACTTGAAGCACTTGCTGAAGAAGATCAAGGATTGCAACCTTCAGTATGGATCACAACTCAACGTAAGGAAGACCCAAATGCTTACAACCAGACCAATAAGTAACCTTGTGATAAATGGAGAAAAAATAGTTGTTGTCAGTGCTCTTGGAAGCAGCAGTCAGAGACCGAAAGATGAGCTGCTTTGGGTCCATCTGCTGCACAGACCTCTTTAGAGCACTGAAAAGCAAGGATGCTCCTTTGAGGACTAAGGTGCGCCTGACCCAAGCCATGATAGTCTCCACGGCCTCAGATAGATGTGAAAGTTGGACACTGAATAAGGAAGACCGAAGAAAAATCAATGCATTTGAACTGTGGGCTCGCAAGTACTGAGTGCTCCAAGGCCTGCTACTAGGACAAACCTGTCGGTCTTGGAATAATACAGCCAGAGTGCTCCTTAAAGGCAAGAATGGGGAGGCTTCCTCTCACATGCCGTGGACATGTCAGGAGAGACCAGTCCCTGGAGAAGGACGGGTCTGGAGAAGCCCTCCGGGAGGCGGAGTGACACCATGGCTGTAGTTGGACCGCGGGCTGGATGGTGCTTCCTTCTGCTGCGCGTCGGGTGGCTGTGGGTCAGGACTGACTCCACGGCACGTAACAACAACAAGATCTTGTCGATTACACGTGAGACAATGAGCTGCCAGTTGCTGTGCAGTGGAGCCTACCCCGTGCTGATGAGTGTGCAGAATCAATCTCAGAAGCAGTTCCCCAGTCTGGTCTTCAGAACCACCTGAGATGTGACCCATTAATTTGGCCTTTCTAGCTATAACTCCTTAGGTGATATCTTATACTTCTGGGCTCCGTGCAGGTGGCTATAATCTCATTTGAAGGGTGTTCTCTACTAATAGACAGGATTTGGGTGGGATTAAAACCGGACTTTAGTAGAGGATGTGAACCAAGCCATACCCTTTGTTTCCTTGGGGCACCTTCAAGACTATCTTGGTAGAGGGTGCAACTTAAGATGCTATATCTTTAGTTTTTCTTGGCTGAGGGTATATACACTAGTACCACTGTGCAGTCTTCCCCACATCCCCTGGAAAGCCAGCCCTCTATTTCCCGAGAGAGCTTTAGCAGAAGGGGCAAGACTTAAACCATGGCTTTGGGATATTTGTGGTTTCCGTTTCTGGACCCTACCTCTGCCTGACCCTCAGCTATGGGACTGAACAACACCCATCACCATGTGAGCCTGTGGGAAACAGAGACGTGATTTCCCCAGGCTGCCCCCCCCCACATAATATATAAACCTAAGGTGCTGTTTGCTAACACATGGTCACTGACTATACCCTTGGAGGTCAACTGCTTAAAGGTTATCTGCCTGAAAGGTATCAGCCTTCTAGAACAATCAGACCCTAGTGTCTGTCCCACCCGAAGTAGAGCCCACTCCCTTCTGATAAGGATCATGGATTGTTCCCCTTAAGGAAAAGCTGACACTAAGGTCAAGCCAACTCAGGGATGACCAAGGTTAGGCTGCCATCTTGACTCTGCCCACCTTATTACGTGTGTGCCTTCCTGTCACATGTGTGCCCCAGTGCCTCCCCTTCCTGTCACATGTGTGCCCCAGTGCCACCCCTTTCTGTCACATGTGTGCCCCAGTACCTCCCTTCCTGTCACATGTGTGCCCCAGTGCCTCCCCTTCCAACTGCGTGTACACCCCTAGCCTGTCCCCTTCCTGTCGTGCTTACGCCTATTGTACAACCCCTTCCTGTTACACATGTGGTCACTGTAATTAGGGGGACGTACACGCCCTCTGAATGTATATAAGCCTTGGTTGGAAATATATTCTCTCTCTCTCTCTATGCAGAGAGAGATCATGGCTGTCTGGGAGGTGAGAATTTGCATGATGTATCTTGTCTGACGTCTCTTTAATTTTACCCCAAATGACACAGCCGCTCCTTGGACCCATTTGGTTGTGGGGGTTGGTACTCCTCTAAGTTTCTTGGGTTTCCCTGGGAAGGTGTTGCAGCAAATTGCAGAACCCAGGGCCCAGGGGAATGGAGCAGAATTGCATCCAGGACGTTAGATATTTGGGGCATCTTTAATCTCCAAGTCCTTGGGACCAGTCTGGCCTTAATTCTTCCAGAAGAAATTATCACCACATTGCCATCCATGTAGCTAGTGCTTAACTGAACGCGTGTGCCACCAGGGGCTCCATAAGAGCGACGAGCACTCTCAGGCAGCCCTATTCAGGACTGCTCTGATGGAAAACTTTCTCCCCTCAGGAAAACAAGTCAGAAATCTCCCCTGTTCATCCTGCCTCCTAGCTCTCTCCTGTCAGCCGTTCCTCAGCCAGTGCCTGCTACAGATTCTCCCAGGCTTCTGTGCAGAGCATCACGTCCAGGGGGCCCAGCCCCAGGCATCAGAAAGAGCCAAGTGACAGGGTTCTGATCCGGGCTGCTGTAGTGATAATGCCTGGGTGGGAGCATCCTTCAGCTCACAGACAGTCAGCCAGCCCTGGAGAAGGAACCGAGCAGGAGAAATTGAACCCAACTGAATCCAAAGGGTGAAAAACTGTGGAAACACACAAAGCCTTGAAGGAATTCAAATCCTCAAGATTTGGAGGGGATGAGCCGGACTATGGTCTAAAATCAAACCACCACATGCCAGAGGTTCCTCCAGGAGAAGTCACACATGTGCCTAGTGGGTGGGTAAGGTTTTAGTCAAACGTCAAATCTCATACCAAAGGCCAGGGGAGAAGCCTGACATGTGCCTGGAGTGGGGGCGAGGTTGTAGGCAGAAGTCAACTCTCATCATACCACAGGGCGCACTCTGGAGGGTTAGCTCTTCCATCCGTTCCTCTGTGTCTCCCATCAGTGGTTGAGGATGTTATTGCTCCACTATGTGAGTTTTTCTTCAACAAAGAGCAAAAGGTTGGTAGGGAGGTTAGAATTTAAAGTGGGTAATAACCAGTTCTTTCAAACCCTAAGCACAGGGGACTGCTAACCCTTTGCTGGGGGCCCAGGTAGGGAGTAGGTGGTAGAGCTTTCTCTCAATGTGGCACATAAAAAAGGGGGCACCTGGATTTGAACCAGGGACCTCTTGATCTGCAGTCAAATGCTCTACCCCTGAGCTATACCCCCTGGCATGCTAATATAACATAATTAGGATCTTTCACTTGTGAGGTAGCTCTCAGCTCTGCACTATTAACTGATGCTCTCCTTTGGGATTGGCTGACCCAGGACTAGACCCCTTCTCTCGCCTCTATGGCCTTCCAGGGCCCATGGCCACCGGCACCATTAGTTGAGAGGACCACAAAGAAGCTGCCTGCACGACACAACCCATCGGCTGCTGCCTTTATGGTTTGGGCCCAAAGTAGCCAATGTCTTCAAAACCGCGCCCACAGGCCCACCTGGATCCCAGACCTGCGCTTTTCTCTCTTTGATTGATGCCAAAACTGGCTGGCATGTACTTCCTGTGTCGCCATAACAAAGTGCACCAGCACGGGGACAGAAATGTATTTTCCCACAATTCTGGAGGCTGAGGGCCCCAGGGCAGTGTGGCAGCCGTGTTGTCACTGCTGGGAATTCTGCCCCGTGCCCTGCTCCAGGCTGCTGGGAGCCAGGCATGGCCTGGGGTTGCTTGGCTGGCGGCTAGAGCGTCACATGGTCAGAGGCCCCTCTCTGCCTGTCTCTGTGTGTCTGCTCTCTTCTTCTATAAGGACGGGGCAGATGGGGGTGGACCCACCCCACTGGTGACCTCAGGTTTATGGAGCCGATGACCTCTTCAAAGACCCTGAGTCTAAACAAAGTGAAGGTGACAGGTACCAGGGGGTAGGGCCGTCTTAGCTGTACTGTGCTGCTGTAGCAGATACGCCATAAACTGGGGGCTGCGGAGGGAGAAGTGGATTCCTTCACAGTTTTGAAGGTTAGAAAGACTGAGACGAGACCCGTGCCTGTAGTAGGTTTTCTCTGTTTGTCTCCTCTGAAGGGGGTCCCTAACTGCTTTCAACATCTGCCGGCCTGATGGTCCTGGATGTCAGCATCTTGGCTCCGGTCCCCCTTGAGGCCACCTCAGAGGTACTCCCGCCAGGGCTGTCGGGCACAGAAGGCCCACTGCACCCCATCCTTCCATTCTTGACCTCCCTCTTTCAAGGTCTGCTTCTCTTCCTGTGGCTACAAGGCACACGTTTCTATGTCTAATATGGTCAACTAAAAGGAAAGAAGGAAGCGTGAGCTCTGAACAAGTCCGAAGCCAGCAGGACAATGGACAGTAGGTCTCAACTTGAAAATAATTCTCTCTTCTCTTCAACCCTAGGCAGGGGCCCTGTCTCCAGACTTGGGGTATTGGCTAGGCTCTCTGGACCCCTGATGGTAGTCCCTCAACGTGGACTTCGGTTCCTCCCTCCAGATCCCCGGTAGCAAGTCTCCTCCTGGTTAAGGTGCCCCTTCCTCCTAGTGCAACGGAGTGGTGAACCTGTCCCATTGGCCCTGGCAGGCCGACAGTCTGCCCCATCCCTCAGATCTGGGCAGCCCACCTGGCACCATGCCTGGCACTCCTGAGTGGAAGCCCATACTCTAGATCCAAGTGGGTGAGGCCCTGCCTCTTTGAAACCTAGGAGACAATGGCCAAGCCCTTTGAGACCAGACACGTGATGGAAATCCAAGATGTCGGGGTTCCACCTTTGACATCCCAGAGGGCATCATTCCACCCTTTGTTCCCTGGTTCCTCTTGGCTCCTCACCCACTCACTTTTCTTAGGCCAGCCCAGCCTCTGCCCTGAATGGGCAAGTGTCACAGAGCTTGTCAGCTACACTGGTAAGTGCCCAAAGCAGCCCTTTCTGTCAGTGAACCTCTTCCCCAAGAGGCCCAACTCTCGTCCTCCTTGGGTTGGCGAGTGTGGCTCGCCAGTCCAATGCCTGGGGGTGCCTCAGCCTCCTAGCCAAATGCACTCAGCGCTCTCTCTGTGGGAAGCCCCGATTTGTCTGCTCCACCCTCTGCTGCTTCTGCCACATTGCTCTGCCAGTGCTTCTCCCCACCTGTGCTGTCTCCTGTGTCCCGGCTCTCCTCTCTCTTGGCCCTCACCAGCGTTGTCTTCGTCCATACTGCCTCTGACAGGCTCTCCAATGCAATTTAGACTTTAACTTGTAGCCTCCAGCTCTTCCCAGTTTCACAGCGCCCTCGTATTTTAGGTCTGTGTGAGCAGCACCCACTCCTGATGTCACGTCCTGCCTCGTTACCTGGTGCTTATGTAACAGGCATTCTTCATGGGAGGGCAGAGTTGTGTCTTGTCAGGTGCCACAGAGTCGTTCCGACCCACAGTGACCTTCTGCACAGCGGAGCGCAGGACCGCCTGGTCCTGAGGCGTCCCCACGTTGTTCCTGTACTCGAGCCCGTTGTTGCAGCAACAGTGTCCATCCATCTCCTTGAGGGACTGCCTCCTTTTCCTCCCCCCACGGTAGCGCGTGTGATGTCCTTCCCCAGGGACCGGTCTCTACTGGCCAAATGACCCAAGTGGGTAAGGTCTCACTATCCTACTCTTTAAGGAGTGCTCTCGCTGTGTTTCTTCCAAGACACGTTCTTTTGTCCGTTTAGCAGTCCATGGTACTTTCACTATCAATTCTCCTTTATTCGATGTCCATTTTCACATGCATATGAGACAATTGACAATACCATAGCCCGAGTCAGGGGCTAGTCCTCAAAGTAAAATTCTTACGTTTCAAGGCTTTAAAGGGGTCTTGTGCAGCAGATTTACCTAGTACAACTAGTCTTTTGTTTCCTCGGCTGCTACTTCCATGGGCATTCATTGTGGATCCTAGCAAGACAACTTGTTGACGACTTCAATTTGTGTCCATTGATGGTGATGAGATCTGTTGGGCCAGTTGTGAGAATTTTGGTCTTCTTTACATCGAGTTGAAAGCTGTACTTCTTGATCTTTATCAGCAAGTACTTCATTCTGGTCCTCCTCAACTTCAGCA
>NW_022103920.1:207812-224593 GCF_000313985.2 Echinops telfairi | reverse complement strand
GTGCTTGAAGAGTTCTCTCTTCTCTGGGTCCAGTAGGTAGTGGCCCTGTTCTCCAGAATTGGTTTGCTAGGCTCTCTGGACCCCTGATGGTGGTTCCTCAGCCCTGGATCTCAGCTCCACCACGAGTACCCTGGGATGGCAAGTTTCCTCCCTGGCCCGGGTGGCCCTGCTCTCCGAGTGCAACTGAGTGTTGGCCCCATCCCACTGGTCTTGGCAGGCCCAGTTGTTCTGCCCTACCCCTTCAGATTTGGGCTGCAGATGTGGCCCGTAATCTTGAAACTCATGAAAGATAGCTCCACCATCCTGAGCCAAGTTGGAGAGAATCTGACTCTAAAACCCGCGACACTCTGGCCCAACCCACTGAGACCGGGTAGGTGATGGTCCCACCCTTTGAGACCCTGCAGCTCTGTTTCTCTTGCTGCTTGTCTCTGCAGCTTCTGCTTCCTGGTTCCTAGGTGGCTTCTAGGCTGCTCTAGCTTCTTGGGCTAGCCTGGCCCCTGTCCTGCATGGGCAAGTGTTACAGATCTCTTTAGCTCTACTGATAAGTGCCCATAGTCACCCCACTCTGCCAGTAAGCCATGGGCTCAAGACACTCAACTTTCTGCCTCTACACTAGGGAGTCTAACTCCTCCAACAAATACCTAGAGGCACTCAGCCCTCCAGCAGGCCTGCTGCTCAGATCCCTCTGCATGTGCCAGCTCTGAATTGTCTAGCCCCACTCGCTTGCTTCTGTTGTCTCCTGTGTTACAGCTCTCCTCCTTCTCTGCAGCCCTCACCAGCCTTGTCTCGGATGTCAAACTCCCCCCAGAGGCTCTTCAGGGCAATCTGGGCATCACTCTTCGGCACCTGAAAAGTCCTCCAGCCTCCACTCTACCCAGTTTTCTACACAGCCTTCACATTTTAGGAATGTGTAAGCACAGCGCCCCACTCCCACCCCAGTACCAAACTCTGTCTCAGCTGACAGGTGCTTTTCTGACAGAAATAGCCCAGATGACTGGCATTAAGGAACAGAAATGTTCGGAAGCTAGACGTTAGGGTGTAGCTCTAGGGTGAGGCTTTCTCTCTTTGACTCCTTCGCACAGTGTGGGCCCGGGCGCCTGGGAGAGCTCCGTGTGTCTCGGGATCCATCTTCCTCTGGGTCTGGGAGGTTCCCTGTGCAGGGACCTTCGACCCCCAAACCAGCTCTGTTTTTGGCTCTTCTCTCTTGAAGCTATGTGTTTCCGCTGATCTCTGCCTACTTGTTTAACCTCTTTTACATCACAGAAGGAATGGACTGAAAATATGAACTAGTCTTGGAGACTGTATCCTGCTTCAGTAACACGCATTAGAGGCAGCTCTAATCTTGCCTCGTGAATTTATTAGGAGTTAAGTGTTACAACACATAGAACAATTATATCAAATCCCAAAATGAAGGATAAACATAATCCCGAGGATCATGGCCTATCCAAGTTGACACGTAGGCTTGTTGGACACAATTTAATCCATAATATTTAACCCTGTGTGCCATCAAACTTAATGTCCTTGTCACATCTAAAACACATTCACCCGATCATATTACCCCAAAGTCTAAAATCATGTCTAGTCCCAAATCTCCTGAGGCAAAATTCTTCTTCATCTGGGTACCTGTGAATGTAAAAGACAAATTGCCTATTTACCAAGGATAATGGTGAAGGTGGTGGGAGGTGGACAATGCCCATTACAAGGACCAAAATTCCAACATGGCACAGAACAATTTATCAGAAACCATCTGGGCAAGGGTACTGCCCTCCAGAATGTGTGTGTTGGCCATGCTGCTGGGATCTTGCATGGCTGTGCCTCACTCTACCATCCAGACCCCCGGGGAGGGCAGACCTTGTCTGACAGTGGGGGTCTTTAAGTTGGAGGAGGGTGAGTTCTAGTGTCACCCACGTGATGTCTTATGAGAGAGAGCAGACACTGCCATAAGCAGAGGAGGGAAGGCAGGGTGACAACAGAGGCAGACCCCAGGGACTGCCGGAAGCCAGCGGACCGGCCTGGAAGAGCTTCTCCTCAGAGCCCTCAGAAGGAATCAGCATGGCTCAGCCCTGGAGTTCAGACTTGTAGCCACAGACCTGGAGACAGTCATTTCCATTGTTTAGATCAGACACGTGTAGTGTCCTGATGCAGGAGCCCTGAGACACCAGGAGGGTGGCCTTTGTGGATGAGATGAGGACATGGCTGAGAGATGAGAAGCACACGCAGAGGGACAGTCATTGTGGCTCCCCTTGTGCACTCAGCCTGGAGAAGGAAGCTCTAGGGACTTGTTCTTTAAAAACCCAACCTGGGAGGGTCCTCCTAAACCTTCACTGAGGGCCCAGCAGTATCTCTTCAAAAGGGGGCGCCTGGATTTGAACCAGGGACCTCTTGATCTGCAGTCAAATGCTCTACCCCTGAGCTACACCCCCTGGCATGCTGATGTAACCTAAGGATTGCCTTTCATATGTGAGCTAGCCCTCAGCTCTGTAATATTAACCTGTGCCTCACTTTGGGATTGGCTGGTTTATTACTAGATAGCTCCCCACCTGTTGTCCTGCCCCTTTGGCGTGGCAACCCCATCTCCTCAGATCTAAGCAGTGGATCCAGCCCCAACCCCTGGCACTTGTGAATGACGGCCCCTCACTCCAGATCTGAGTTAGTCAAGGTGGAACTGTCTGCCCCCTGGGAGGACATGGCTCTTCCCTGGGAGACCCATAGCCTGGGGTTCCCCCTGGGACAGCTCCCTGTGCCACTGAGATTTCTGCTTCCCAAGCTGCTTTTCTCCGCAGCTTCTGATCGCTGGTTTCTTGGCCCCTCTGCCCCATCACTTCTGGGGTAGCTGGGGCCAGGTGGTGTCTTTGGGCACCCACTCCACCAGTAAGCCGGGGCCCAAAGGTTCTCATCCCTCCCACTCCACGAGTCAGCTCCCAAGCCACCTGGCCCGAGTCTCCTGTTCTGTCGCTGCCACCTCTGTTGGGGATTCTCACCACCTGCACTGTACCCTGCTCTGCACTGTCTCACAGTCCTCGTCAGAATTGTCTTTGATGTCCACACTTCCACCGACAGTTCTTTCAAGGCAATCTACAGTCGGACCACTCGCCCATTAAAACTCTTCCAGCCTTGACCTATTATTACTCCTTACCAACACTGTGTTAGTCCGGGTAGACTAGAGAAACAAATTTATAGCCCTTCATATGTGTATAAGAAAAAGCTTTATATACAAGAGCAGTTGAATATAGAAGAAACATCCCAATCTGGTCCAGATCAAGTCCATAAATCTGATATTAGCCTATATGTCTGATACCAATCTATAAAGTCCTCAGACTCATGAAACACATGCAATGATATCAAATACAGAAAGATCACAAGCCAGTGGGTGCAAAGTCTTGTGGATCTAGTGGCGGTAGAAGCATCTCAGTGCTGACAGGGATCTCCATGTGGCTCCTCTAGTTCCCAGGGCACGGATCTATCAGCATAGTGCCATTTGTCTTGTCAGTAGAGCGTCTCTCAGAGTGAGCATCTCTCGCCTCCAAGGAGGAAATACAGGAGTTCCCAGAATCCTCAGAAGGCCATGCCCACACAGAGGCCTCATTGGCTATGACCTGATTGACTGACTAGACTCCACCCCTTCACTCTTAATCCTTTCAAGTCCCAGATTGACACCAGATTATGTAACTACCACAAACACTACTTGCACATTTTAGGAATGCATTAGAGCAACACTCCATACCAGCCTAAAATTGTGACTTAGTTATCTAGTGCTCCTCCAACAGATACATCACAAGTGGGTATGTTTTTAACAAATAGGAATGTCTTCCATCACAGGTTAAGAGGTCTGAAGTCAAATCGATCACAAGGATCAACCTATACCCCTCTCCCAGGGAGATGAAGAATGGAAAAGTGAGTGAGGGCGACGGGACGATGCACGATATGGAAATAATCATCTATAACTTATGAAGGGTTAATGAGGGAAGGTGGGCAGGGCACGAAGGGGGAAGAAATGGGGATCTGAAATCAGGAGCTCAAGTGAGAAGAGAATGCTTTGAACATGACAATGGCAGCATGTGTGCAAATGTGCTTGACACACTGGATGAATGTATGGATTGTGGTAAGAGATGTAAGAGCCCCCAATAAAAGTATTTTTTTTAAAGGGTCTGAAGTCTAAATTCAGGGTGCTAGCTCTGTTAGTAGGCTTCCTCCAGTCCTGATGTTGCGTTTTTCTTTGTATAATTCAGCTCTGATTATTTGCTCAGAATACAGAACAGATGTGGTGAGAGGACACCCCCTGACATACACCTTTCCTGATTTGCAGACAGCTGTGGATAACAGCAAATCCCAGCGTTTATTAGGGTCCTGTGAGTTTCTGTGACTGTAACTGAACTGGAGTGGAAAGCCCGGCCTTTCTCCTGAAGATTGGCTGATGCTTCCAGCCGCAGACCTGGAGATTCATAGCCTGACTGGTAACCACTTTGCCTCCAGGGCGCCGTTAACTACCTGAGAGAGGGCCAGTCACTCTTAGGGTGAGGTGACCAGACGTCCCGCTTTTGGCCGGACAGTCCCGGTTTTTAACAATTTATCCCGCGTCCCGCGGTGTTTTAAAAAAGTCCCGATTTTTGGAAAGAATGCATGACAAGCTTGGGAACTGCAGGAGAAGGAGAAGACCAAATTTTTAGTCAAGAACACCTCCCCCGCCCCCCACCCCCTACCCCCAGCCCCGGTCAATGGTTTCCCGCTTTACCAATGTTAAAATCCGGTCACCTTATCTTAGGGGTTTGCCTGGGTGGTAGCTCACCATACTGGGGACAGTAAAGGGCGGGAGGGGTGTCAAATGATCCTGAGGCATGCCCTATCAGGGCTTCCCTGACTGCCTTTGTCAGAAGGCCCTGGGCCATTCTTGTAAGCGCTTCTATCTACCATAATGTACGTATCACAATAGGGTCCTGTTTCCACGTCTGTAGCTCCACTTGTAACTGTGGTATATTGATCGCCATCAATGAAGAATTTGTGACATGTCCTTTGTTCCATGTCGATCTAACAAAGGTACCACATGAACACTCAAGCGCCGTGTTGTCCGCATGCTAATGACGTCTCTCATCCAGATGAAGTGTTTGTGGTTTTGTATTGTCTTTGCCCTTTTAAGACTTAATAAAAGTTCTCCATCAATTATATTTGAAGTTGAGTCTTGTTTTTACCCTCGACCACATTAAACACAGAGGAGGGCAAACAGAGAAAGGAGACCCCGTGACCCCTGATGTGGCTGGGCTGAGGACCTCAGGGGGCCGCCAGAGCTCGGACAGACACGGAACAGAGCTCTCTCGGAGCTCTCAAGAGGATCAACGTGGTTCCCACACGGGGCTAAAACTCAGCCTCCAGCATGGTGAGATAATACATTTCTGTCACTTATAGGCACCCACATTGGGACATTTAGTTATGGGAGACCCAGGAAACACAGACACAGCCCCGGTTTGTCTTCACTGAAGGAAGGAAGGCACAGGTTTGGGGGGCCCAGGTGTGGGTCATTTTGGAGATGTTGGTCCGTTCTTGTACAAAACTGAGAGTAGGTGGGCAATGAACAAAGGGGTTCTTTGCCCAGGCAGCTTCTTCAACCTCCTCCCTGCTGATGGTGCCAGGGGCCAAGGGCCCTGGAAGATCATAGAGCTGAGGGAAGGTGTCTAGTCCTGAGTCAGCCGCTCCCAGAGGGAAGCAGTGACTGTTACAGAGCTGGGTGCTACCTCACAAATGAAAGGCATTGATTAGGGTATATTGGTGTGCCAGGGGGTGTAGCTCAGGGGCAGAGCATTTGACTGCAGATCAAGAGGTTCTTGGTACAAATCCAGGCACCCCCTTATTTACCGGCCATTCTGAGGGCTAGCACTAGCACATACTCTTTACCTGGGTCCTCAGTGAAGGGTGAGCTCTCCACTTTTCTGTATCTCCCACCAAATGATTGGGTGGGGTGCAAATGGGGTGTAGAGGAATCTTTGTCAAGGATTGGTAGTTTTGTCATTTCCCTAACTATAAAAATGAAGCATCTCAGAAACATAATTCCCAGACCACCCAGGAAGACAAGCCACCAGTAGAGAATATTGGAAATCCGGGCCTGAAGTGGTGGAGCCCCCAGAGACCAGACGCTGAGTCCAGGAGACCAGGAGACAGAGCAGAGGAGCAGCGCCAAGACCCTAAGGCTGTGAGGCACGGCAAGGTGGGCTGCCTGCCCCACAGGAGCAGAGCCCAGGTGATTCCATGGTGGAGAAGCTGAAGACCAGAGAGAGACGTGGCTGCTGGCTGAGGAGGAGTGTTGCTGTGGACCGGGGCCTGCATCCTTCCTTCTGATCCTGGCTCGTGGTAACTGGCTTGGGTCCCTAGGAAGCCCCAGTGATCCTCAGTGTCGTCTGTGAGTTCTGTGTGCCCTAGCAACGAATCCAGAAGAAAAGCAGTGCTGTGGGAGGAATGGTTGGTGTCAGAACAAGGCAGAGAGACGTGGAGGGTGGAGCCATATCTGATCTCTGCCTTGTGGCAACTGACGTCAGGCTGGTGCGGAAATGGACTCTCCTGCATCGTGCAGCCAAAGGAAGCCAGATGTGGCCCCCACATCGATGCGCTCACTTCCCCGGGATCTGGTGCCCGAAATTCAGACTTCTTACCTTCTAAGCTGTATGAAAATACATTTCTGTTCACAGAGCCACACACGGGAGGTACTTTTGTGTCAATTGCTCTAAGTAAGAGAGTCTTAAACCCCGATTCCTGTAACAACGACCTTGTTTGGAAAGTATGTCCTCAAAGATGTCATGGCTTAAGTGACCTGGTGCTCGGTCCCGATCCCATGCGAGTGCTTCCTTATGAAAGAGGAGAGCGGCTTAGACACGGAGCAAGGGCACCATGGAGCTGGAGCCGTGTGCCAAGGGCCCTGGGCTGCCAGTACCCAGGAGGGAGGCCAGGACCAGAGTCTCTCAGAGCCCTCAGAGGGGCGACTGGTCTCAGATGGCTGGCACCCTCAGCCTGTGTCCACTGCGACGTGAATGTATCTCTCACTTGAAGCCACCCCTTTGCGGCACTTAGTTACGGCAGACAGGAACCACACACTGCTCCTCTGGTCTTCACGGAAGGAAAAAGGCCCAGGCTGGGCTCTGGGTCAGGAAGGGTCAGTGTGGGTCACTCTGGGGACCTTGGCCTGCTCTCAGCCGCAACCACAGAGGCAGGTCTAATGCAGAAAGCTGCTCTGCTCTCTCTGCTGGTGGTCCAGCCAGGAGGAGACCTGGAAGGTCAGGGAGCCGAGGGAAGGGCTCCAGTCATGAGTCAGCCAGTCCAGAGGGAAGCACCAGCTACAATTACAGAGCTGGGTGCTACCTTGAAACTCAAGAGCATTAATTAGGCCACATTGGTATGCCAGGGGGTGTAGCTCAGGGGTAGAGCATTTGACTGCAGATCAAGAGGTCCCTGGTTCAAATCCAGGTGCCCCCTTATTTATGGGCCATTTTGAGAGTTAACCCTCCCTCCCTGCCTGGATGCTTAAGTGGAGTCACATGATTGTGTCTTTTATGCGTGTGGACCTCACCTGCTCAGCCATGCGGAGTCCACAGAGGCCATCACCGTGGTTTGTGGGGACTGCTGAAATAAGATGCCTCAGTGGCAATGGCTTTAAAGAGCAGAGCTTGGTGTGTCTGACAATGCTGTGCCTACTAGTCCCCCATGTTGACTCCTGAGGGAGCTGAGAGAATGTCCTCCGTGCCTCTGCTGGCTTCCGGTGGCTCTGCCAATCTCGGTGTCCCCCTCCAGGTCACTGCCTTTCCTCTCTCTTCATATCTGTTTCTGCCAACTTTTCCTATAGGACAAATGCTGGGGGAGCTCAAGACCCCCTTACCAAACAAGTTCACAGTCACAAGCCAACACCCTTTAGCATACCTCCTCTGAGTCACAACTCAATCCACGACAGCCGTAAGCTTCCCTTCACAGAGTGCAGGACGGGGCACTCACGCTCTGTCCAGTCTACCTAGTGGCTGGCTCTTCCCACCTCTCTCTGTGTTTGTAGTGCTTCCCGTCACACCACGTCCTCCGGTCCCCACCCTCCCAGTGGGAGAAATAGCTCTTGCTTTGGCCAGAGCTGTCTGCCGAGTGATGAGCTGGGTGAATTTCCAAGGCCCCGGGGGTTGTTGTGACAGGGCTGAGCCCACCTTGGAGCAGAAGGTGTAAAGGAGGCGGGGACATGAGGGAGCCGAGGCTCCATTTGAACATCTGTGGAGTGCATGCCCAACGGGTCTCCTGGGATGAGCGACTCCAGTTCTTTGCATAAGAGGGGGCTTCAGAGCGTTCACAGACATTTCCACCATCTTGTCATTCTATTTCCTACAAACTGTTCAGACCATAAGACAGCCACCAAAGCTCCCTCGGGCCATCCACTTCCGGCTCGAGCAGCAGAGCGCCCCAGCCTGTCCCAGAGGGTCCTTGACCTTGGTTGTGCAGCCCCTGCTTTCTGAGCTGTCTCCCCCATTAGCAGACACTGAGTGGCCCCATGTTTCCCCTCCCAGCTGTCAAATTGCTGCTGTCCTCTGGGTCCCAAATGGTCAAACCCCACTGCCTCAAGTCCATTCGGACTCAGGGCAGCCCTACAGGACAGGGCAGAACTGCTCCAGAGGGTTTCCAACTCATAATGGCAGAGAGTCTGGGTTTGGCTGATGTTTTCTTTTTTTACTAGTATTGTAGCATATAGTTCATATTATCATTAAAATGATTCAGTCGTCTCAGGAAGAGCTGGGTAACCATCACCAAAATCACTTTCAAACATTTACTTCTCGGACTCACGATTGTTAGTGCCCCATTGCTCCCCACCCTCCCGGCCGTGCCTACAGGCAATTATGAACCCAGTCACTCTCTGTAGAGTTACCTGTCCCGGAGTTCATTTACAGAAAATCGTAGAAAACACAAATGAGGGAGGGGGGAACATCAATACCATCAGAAAAGAACCCAAAACAACTACTTGACAAAACTTGGGAAAATCTCAACTGAAAAGAGCAGGACCTGTTAAAAACTGAAACAGCTTTAGAAAGGGTCAAAAGGGAGACAATGATGTTACATTTTAATCTACCGACATCTGCCATAATGGAGTGCTCTTTCTGATAGCAGTTATTTACATTCCTCAACTATGTTCAGAGGGGATTCACTGGAGGCTTAATACATGTTGAATTCTGAAAACGGATTTTGTGATTCTGTTGTCATCCACAGTCTTCTGCAAACTGATGTTCAGAATGTAAGCTCTGATAGCATTCCCTCCTTTGGATTTGGATTTCATTATGTACAATCCTTGCATCACAGAAGCTGGTATTCTTCTTCTGTGTGGGCTTAGTGATACCTCGCTTAGGTGGCTGCTTCGTTGAAGACAAGTCCAAGGCTGTCATCTTCATGGAAGCAGACTGCCACACTTTCCTTCAGCTAGTAGGTCCGAACTTCTGATTTTTTTTTCTTGTTAGTAGCTGAGTGTTTTAACCACCGTGCAACCAGGGATCCATTGATCCCATATAGATCCTTTAAAAAGAATATAATGTTTAAAGCAGATATTGTTCATGAATTAAGCTAAAAAATTGTTTGGTTTTAGACCTTAGGGGATTTTTTTTGGCTCTAAGATTTAAAGATTATCTCTGGGCAATAGTTTCGTGGGTTCCTCCAGCCTTTTTAGTGCTATCATCTGGATTCCATAGAATTTTGAAATTCTGGTCCACAACTTTTCCCCTTTTTGTTTGGGTTCTTTTTTTGGACCTTTTCTTCAAAAGGTTCGGCATTGTTACGGGGCCCCTTCCGTTGTTTTGGTTTTCTTGCTTTGGGCCCCGGCCTTGCCGGGGGGCCTTTGGCCCCCTTTTCCCTTTCTTCTTGTTCCCTTGCTTCCCTCTCCTGTTGTGCCAGGTGAAACAGATCACCTGTACCTAAAATAAGAGCTTCTAATCATCAGTAGACACCATTGAGAGTAAAAGGGCAACCCCAGAGCATGACCAAGCACCCACTATACGTTCAAGGAAGAGTTCTTACCTACATAGAGACCTTGAGAGAAAAGATAAAGTGTAGATAATCTACTAGGAGAATGAGCAAGCCAGCTGAACGGTACTTCATCAGCACAAACATCCAGACAACCAACAAGCACATGAAGTCACTCAGGCCTCAGTCGTCTTGGGCGCTAAAGACGAAGCCACACTGAGGTAGCACTGTATTCTCCCCAGGACGGCAAAATCCCGGCGTACTGAGCATGTGCACAATAGTAACTCTCATACCCTGCCAGTGCTGGCATAACTGGTATAACCACTTCGGAAAACAGTTTGGCGAGATCTGTTGGAGTGGAGGATGTACGCATTCTTAACTCAGAATTCTGTTCCTAGGTGTGTGTGTCAGGCCTGGCTCTATCATTAGATGTGTTTGGGCAGGCACATCCATCACTCGGTTTTCTGTTTTTCTGTGCCCACCAAGATGGACACAGGCATGTGATTGACAGCCCCTCGATAGCAAAGGTCCATGCTTCTTTAGGCTGCTGTCTGGGAGCAGTAGGCCACAGGGTACAGGACTTCTGAGGAGGGAAACCTTGTCATGGTGGTTTGATGGGTTTTCACAAAGCAGGTCTGGTAGCACCCAAGAGGTTCACCCTAATGGGGCAACACAAAGGTTTACAGGAAGTTGGGTGTGGCTACACAGGTGAAAGACATTACTTAGGCCTTACTAACTATAGAAGGGGGTATAGCTCAGGGGTAGAGCATTTGACTGCAGATCAAGAGGTCCCTGGTTCAAATCCGGGTGCCCCCTTCCTTTTCCTAAATTGGTCCCTGAATTTTCAACTTGTTCATCCTTAAACAAGAGTGTAAGAAGATTTCTGGAACCAACAAACAGTGGGGCATTCACACGCAGTGGATCTTGTTCCAAGTCTGAATTTGAGCCAGCCAGGGCGCCACAGGTGTGCAGCGAGGGTGAGACCCCGCTCCAGTAGGGCTTCCAGAGGCCTCCTCAGCTCTGTGTGGGCCTCGGGTCGGGCTCTGTACCTGGCCTCAGCAGCACCCTCCAGGAGCCCGTGTGGGACAGTGTATAGCTCCTCTCCTGTGATGGACAGCCGCCCTTGTTAGTTCACCTTCTCCCCCGGCATTCGCCCTGGGATGGGGTGGAATGCCCTTGCCCAACCACCAGATTCGGATGCTAGTGTCCTAGACCGACAGCTCTGTGTCAGCTTGGCCGAGCTGGTTCTCAGTGGTTTAGCGGTTATGTCATGTCCTGTGGCAGTCATGTGATGATGGAGTCACCCCCATGTTGTAATCTGAGAGGATCAGCCAATCCGTTGTAAGGGGATTGGCTGGGATGCAACCCCTTCACTCAGATCGCAGCTGTGGTCCAATATGAGGAGCTCCCTGGAGCACGGCCTGCACCAACCACCTGGTGGCTCCAGAGAGAAGCAAGTGAAGGAGGAGGGACCCTCGGACAGCAGAGAGGCGCAGGGAGCGGGGGTCATGCACTGAGAGACTCCTAGACTCTGGGGGAGCTTAGTGACAGGGACCTAGCCCAGAGCCAACAGAGAGAGAGTCTTCTGTAACTGGCTCATGAATTCAGGCTTCTAGCCTCCTAAACTCTGGGAATAAACTTCTGCCTGTTCAAGCTACCCACTCGTGTTTCTGTTACGTCAGCACTCAAGAACTAAAGGTTGTGAAGCATGCATGGGGGTGGCATCTGACCTCTGATTTCTCAAGGGGGAGGGAGAACCAGACTCAACATGAGCCCAAGGTCAATTCCGAGGAGGCCGGCCTCTGCCTGCAGCCAAGGCTAAGGCAAAACCCAGCAGCAGGCCTTTGGCAAGGAGGAAGAGCGGCTTGATTGCGAGATGGACCAGACATGGGGATAGACAGAGCGATCGAGTCTTACGTGGCTGTAAAGGGGTGGCCTGGGACAGGACACTGGGAGGCTGGAACGAGCTGGGGATGTTGGTCAGCAGCAGCCTGTCTTCTGGTCACACGGTGGCCATGACTCGGGCTGCCTGCTGTGATGAGAAAGTTGCAGGAGCAAGTTTGAGAGTTTTTATCAAATGTCAATTTTCAAGGGGTCGGGCGAATCCAGTACTTCAGAAGTCTCCCCAGTCTGAGAAAGGAGGGGATATATAGGTGTATATATATATCTATAAATATATGTATATATATATATATCCCCATATATATATATATATATATATAGATATATATGTATATATATGTATATATATATATAAGAGAATGAGCTATATATATAGAGAGAGAGAGGAGGTCTGGGAAAAGCACACTAACAGTCTTAACTGTCAGTAACCGCACCCTGTCGCCTCCTCTGCTCCCGCCTGCACTGGCGGCTGCTGGACTTTCTGCTCATGCCTTGGGTGCTGGCAGCACAGTGCAACGGGCCCTCACTTTGTCCTCAGAACAAGCATCTGCTTCCACACGCTTTGACAAGTAGTCTCTGGCCTTTGGTGATTACAAATAACCATTTGTTTTCAGTTTTACTGCTAAGGAAACCAAAACAAATGGCAAGGGGATTGAACAAAGCACACTCTGGGCACAGTCCCACCCCTTCCAATGGTGGACCAGACAGCTCACCGGTCAAGGTCATGCAGAGAATGGACTCCGAAAAAAATGTTTAGTCCTGAGTCCCAGCTCAGCTGGAAGTAGCCAGATTGGTCATTGCCCAATATCCTGAATGAATTCAGAGTCCCCTTCTCCTCAGGGGGGGACTGTCAGGATCAGCTGGGAGCCTGGAAGGGCCATGAGGGTCTGAATGATCTCACCTGGTCCAGTCCACTGGTCATGTCAAGGACAACTAGAGATCCGGACAACGCATTCACATTTCCTTGCATTATCCATTGCAGAGGGCATATCCAGATAACCCGTTGACTAACACCACCCCACATGATACCACCTTATGTGATAATGAGGTGCGCCAGCGTTGGGTCAGGAGACCAACCACTACGTTGAAGTAAAGACCAATCAGGAGGCAGTAACAACGGTCAATGGGAAAGCAGGATAGGTTATAAGGCAAGCCGATGGGAGAGACTGCTGCCCAACTCCTGTGAAATCCAATACCACGCCCTGAGAGGGCATCAGCTTCCTCAAATCATGAGGCGACCTGCTTTGTGATTAAAGCTTACTTTGCTAATTAAATCTTCACTCTGCTTAAAAAAAAAATCATAAAAGTCTTAGCAATTCCTAACCCAGTCCTCTCCTGATGAACTCTTAGTGTAGCTAATATTTCCCTCTAAAGTCATTTCAATAAAAGCTACCTTCATCTCCAACTTCTAAGAGGAAACAAAGACATATTAATTCACCATAAGTTCTAATGGTACGACAAAGGCAAGAGAAAATCCACACGGCACCAGCAGTTCACTGAGGGCCTCGTGCAGCACCAGCCCGGCGACGCTCTGCTCCGGTCCAGGCCGGACAACCGTCAGCACCGTGGACTGCCTCGGCTTATTTCCCCTGGGATGCAAAAGAGCAAGTTTCGTCTAGTTTCTCCCTAACAAACATTTCTGTTTTCTGGCCTGAAACCACAAGCAAATCATTTGTTTCTATGTTTTCTGCTTTAAAGCTACTACAGTTATGAAATGAAATAAGCTTAAATTAATAAAAATCTTACTAAGCCCTCTCTTCATCTGTTAAGGTCAGACTTGCCTTCTTTGCTGGGTTTGCCACCGATCACTTCTCCCACTGCTTTCTACTTCTCTGCTGGTTTGATCATTTATTACAGCAGTCAGACAGGAATCATAGGCTTCACCGTTATGGGGGTTGTTGTGGAAGTTACAGCTCAGGATTACAAATGTTCAGGTTACAGGCAGTGGCACCTCTCCTCAGCCAAGCCCAAAACACACCCCTCTCTGATTTTTGCTTTTAAATCACATGGTCCCTGGGTCTCTGTCCTGCTTGGGCAAGTGTTAGAAAACTCAGCTGCTGATAAATGCCCCGGGGACATGCCACTCCACCATTAGTGTCAGCCCCGAAGCACTCAGCTATAATTCCATGGGGCAACAAACCTAAACCTCTAAGGAAGGGCCTGGAGGCACCTACTCTGCAGACAAGGCTCCCCCTCCCTGAAGACACTCAGCTTTACACGCTGCTCAGGCCGGGAAGTCCAATGTTCTGTGGCACCTGTGGCTCTTGGCTCTGCTGCCTCCGTCTTCAACACTTTCCTGGTGCTCCTGTGGGGTCACTGCTCTGACTTCTGGATCAGGGAGGCTCAGCACACAGGAATCCCAGGGCCCAGAGGATGCACACCACGCCTGTCTCTTCTTTCTTGAAGGCCGTGAGACCCTCTACCTCCAGCTTCTGAGACAGTTCATTTTAAACCTAGTGGGAGGGCAAGACTGAGCAATCCCCTCATTAGAGGCCAAGCACCTTACTTTAGTGGTCCCACCCAGTCATTTGGTGGGAATGACAAAAACTATGGCTAGAGGAGCCCTAGAAAGTAAATCACTGCACCTCAGATGTTCAGTGAATGAGACTACATGGGGCCACGACAGCCAAAACGTCAGCATGTGAAACCCGCCGACTGCTCTATGGAAGAAAGGTGGCAACGTGCCTCCATAAAGACTGCTGATGGTTTAGTTGTTCAGCACCATAGAGTCGGTTCTGACCCAGGAGACCCTGTGCACAACAGAACGAAACACTGCTTGTACCTGCGCCATCCTCACCGTCGTTCCTATCTTGAGCCCATTGTTGAGGTCACCGCGTCAATCCCCTCTCCTCAAAGGCCTTCCTCTTCCCTGCCCCTCTGCTTTACCAAGCATGATGTCCTTCTCCAGGGACTGGTCTCTCCTGACAACATGTCCAAAGTGTATAAGGTGAATTTCATCCTTGCCTCGAAGGAACAGGCAAGGATGTCTTTCAAGACAGATTGCTTGTCCTTCTGGTAGTTCAAGGCACTTCTCATGTTCTTCGCCAGCACCAAATTCAAATGCATCGATTCTTCTCCCAGTTTCCTATTCAATGTCCAATTCTCACATGCATGTGGGGCAATTGAAAAGACCATGACTTAGGTCAGGCACACCTTAGTCCTCAAAGGAACATCCTTGGTCTACAATACTCTCAGGAAGCCTTGTGCAGCAGATTTACCCAATGCAATACGTCTTTTGATCTCTTGCTACTGCTTCATGAGCATTGCTTGTGGATCAAAGTAAGACAAAATCCTTGACAACTTCTATTTTTAACTCCATTTATCATGATGTTACCTATTGGTCCAGTTGTGAGGATTTTGGTCTTCCTTATATGGAGTTGTAACTCATGCTGAAGGCTGCAGTCCTTGATCTTCATCAGCAAGTGCTTCAAGTCCTCCTCCCTTTCATCTTTATATGGCAGGTTGCTAATAAGCCTTCCTCCAATCCTGGTGCCACATTCTTCTTCATATAAGCCTGCTTCTCTGATTATTTTCTCAGTACACAGATTGAATAAGCCTGGTGAGAGGCTACAACCTTGACACACACCTCTCCTGATTTTAAAACATACAGTATTCCCTTGTCCTGTTAGCATAACAGCCTCCTAATCCACGTTCAAGTTCCACATGGGCACAATGAAGTATTCTGGAATTCCCAATCTTCTCAAGACTATCTATAGTTTGTTATGATCCACAGAGTCTAATGCCTTTGCAGAGTGAATGAAACACAAGAAAACATCTTTCTGGGATTCTCTATTTTCAGCCAAGATCCATCTGACATCAGCAATGATATCCCTTGTTCCACGTTCTCTTCTGAATGTGGCTCCCTGTCAATGTACTGCTGCAACCATTGTTGGATGATCTTCAGCAGAATTTTACTGGCATGTAATACGAGTGATAATGTTTTATAGTTTGAGCATTCCGTTGGATCACCTTTCTTTGGAATGGGTACATACATGTAGATTTTTCTCAGTCAGTTGGCCAACTAGCTGGCTTCCGAATTTCCCTGGCCTCTGGCCCCAAAGTCTATTTGTGGTATTCCTTGGAGACTTTGTTGCTCTGTTTCCCTTGCTGTTCTGCTCCACGCCCTTAGTGTTTGACTCTGTGTGGTGGGATCAGATCTGGCAGAATTCCCACACTGTGTCTCCAGTGTTGTCCCCTGTAGGGCTATGGGTCAGTGAGGGATGTTGTGTTTCAGAGTGGGGCTGGCCATGTGGTCTTCTCTGTGGAATGGCTGCTCTGAGAGGGAATCTCGTCGTCAAGGCTTGGTGGGCCAGGATGCGCTCCACTCTCTCTTCCTCCCCCTTCATCTGCTCCTGTGTGCTCTGATCAGACACGTCCCTGTCCCGCAGAGTCACTTCTGACATCCAATTTGATCTTTATTTTCTTTCCTGTCTTTTTAATGATCTTTTGCTTTCTTTGTGAACAATGGTTTTGATGTCCTCCCACAGTTCATCAGGTCTCTTGTCATTAGTGTCCAATGTGTCCAATCTGTTTTTGAGATATTCTCAAAATTCAGGGGCAGGAATTCAAGGTTGTATGTTGAGCCTTGTGGACTTTGTGTACTTTTCTTCAGCTTTATCCTGAACTTACGTATGAGTAGTTAGTGGTCTATTCCAAAATCAGCCCCTGGTTGGGTTTTAGAGGCTGATGTTGAGCTTCTCCATCTTCTCTTCTCACAGATGTCCACAATTTGATATCTGTGGATTCCCTCTGGGGAAGTGTGGCAGTTACATAATCTCCTGTCAACTTGAGTGAAGGGGTGGAGTCTAGCCTGTCAATCAGGTCATACCTAATCATGCCTTTGTGTGGGCATGACCTCCTTCTGAGGATTCTAGGAACTTCTGTCTTCCTCCCTGGAAGCAGGACATGTGCTCTCTCTCTCT
>NW_022103920.1:194219-206454 GCF_000313985.2 Echinops telfairi | reverse complement strand
CATATATTTATAGGTTTAGTATTAAGGTAGCAGATGGACATTGGGCCTCTACTCAATGCAAGAACACTTTGTTCTATTAAACTGGCATTCCATGATGCTTACCTGCCTGACACAATCACTGAAGACAAAGCAGGTGCACAAGCAAATGTGGTGAAGAAAGCTGATGGTGCCCGCCTGTCAAAAGATATAACATCTGGGGGTCTTAAAGGCTTGAAGATAAACAAGCAGCCATCTAGCTAAGAAGCAACAAAGCCCACATGGACGAAGCACACCGGCCTGTGTAATTATGAGATGTCGATAGGATCAGTAATCAAAGAGCAAAAATTCATATCATTTTAAATGAGGGGGAGTACGGAGTGGAGACCCAAAACCCATCTGTAGGCCACTGGACATCCCCTTACGGAAGGGTTGTGGGGAGGAGACAAGCCAGTCAGGGTGCAGTATAGCACCGATGAAATCTTTAATGTTTCATCTCCCCCATTATCATGTTCCCAATTCTACCTTACAATCTGGCTAGACTGGCACAGATAAGAACTGGAAACACAGGGAATCCAGGACAGATAACCCCCTCAGGACCAACAATGAGAGTAGCCATACCAGGAGGGTAAGGGGAAGGTGGGGGAGAAAGGGGGACTGATCACAATGATCTACATATAACCTCCTCCCTGGGGGATTGACAACAGAAAAGTGGGTGAAGGGAGACATCAGACAGTGTAAGACATTAAAAAATTATATTTTATAAGTTATCAATGGCTCGTGAGGGAGGGAGGGGGTGGGGGAAAATGAGAAGCTGATACCAAGGGCTCAAGTAGAAAGACAATGTTTTGAGAATGATGATGGCAACACATGTGCTTGACACAATGGTTGTATGTATGGATTGTGATAAGAGTTGTATGGGCCCCCAATAAAATTATTTTTAAAAACAAATTAATTAAAAATTAAAAAGAAAGAAAGTCCTATAAATAGTTCCAGGTCTGTTTGTTGACCTTTAGGCGTGTTTTCCGGTCGAGTATGATGGGCTGCCATGCCCTGGCCTCAAAATCTATTTTGGAATTCCCCAGGGACTTCACTGCTCTGCTCCCCTTGCTGCTCTGTGGCACACCCTTAGCGTTTGCCCCGGTGTGGTGGGGTCAGCTCAGGCACAATTCCCACACGGTGCCTCCAGTGTTGTCCCTCGCAGCGCTGTGGGTCAGTGAGGGACATCCTGTCTTGTGATGGGGCTGGCCCTATGGTCCTTTCTGTGCACTGGCTGCTCTGAGCAGGAATAGTGTCCTCGGGGCTTGGTGGGCCAGATGTGCTCCACTCTCTCTCCTTCCCTCTTCTTTGCTCCCATGTGCTCTGATCACATGCGCGCCGGGGAGGGGAGGGGGTGTCCCCGTAGTTGGGATTGGGGGTGGCCCCGCTCTGCAGTTACTCTTTGATATAAAGTTCTCTCTTACACATATGAGTGTCCACGCCTTTGTTTCTCTAGGCAACTCTAACACAGGAAATCCAAGTGCACAACTAGCTGCCTTTCGTGTTGTTGAAGAAAGGTCTTTGCTTTGAACAAGTTGTTGGTTTTACAAAACTCTGTCATGCAATCTCTAGCTTCATTTCTATCCCCACGTCAATGTCTTTCAACTACTATTCCTTCCCATTTCCACACTTCACATTCCAGTTGTCAATAATTATCAATACATCTTTTTTGGGTAACAGCCTTGTTTTATTATGTACACGATTCAAACAAGCAACCCACCTGCTCTGTAAAGGGAAGGTTCCGGCTTTTCCCTGAGCCCCCAAAGAATACAAGAATATAAACAAGAGCCTCTGGGCACCCTGAGGGGGAGCAGTGTGGACTCCCCACTGTTTGCCCAGCCTCACCGTCACCGGTCATGGAAACCCCTTCTTGGCGTCACACTTGGCTTGAGCTGCTCTGGCCCAGGAGGAGGCCTCCGTGGGGATAAGTCATTGTACTTCCATCTGATTCTTATGATCCATGAAGGGCTGCCACTCGTCTGGGTAAAAACGTTTGTAGGTATTGGTCTTATTCCAAATCTGCTCCAGGGGATCTTGATAGTAATTCTTCTCATCCTGGGCCTTGGCCTTGTAGGCCTCCCGTGTTTCCCACCGTGTAGCGAATGTAGCTGAACAGGTCCTGTGACAGAGAATGGCCCTTCTTTTCGGGGAGTCTGGTTTCGCCTCCAGCTTATTCAACACGTAAGGCTTCCGCAAGAGCGCCTTCTGCCTCTCCTCGTGCACCGCCACGGCATGCACCTTTCTTTTTCGGAGGGGCACGGCCTCGCCTCGTTGGGGTCCATGGGCAGCCCCATTTCAGCAGGCATGTTGGACGTGAGAGCACTCGAAGGGCAGCACAGCCCGGTGGAGCATCCCGATTCACCCGCTGTCGTTGACATTGTAACCGCATTTCTGCCTCCGGGCTGTACCCTTGGCCTTGGACATCGCGGTGATCACAGGACCAACAGTTCAGACTCAGGGTCTCTCATGAACAGCACCTTGGTAACAGATGCTTTCTTATCAATACATCTTGATTGCAGGTTGGATGTATGTTTGCCTGAAGTTGTTGGTAGAATTCCTCAGTTTCTTCACGAGCTTTCGTGGTTGGCGCATACATTCGATCAATAGTTGTATTGATTGGGTTTCCTTGAAGGGGGATAGGTATCATCAGACAGCATGTGAAGTTTCAGTGACGTAGCTTCCAGCAGCACAGCAAACGTGGTAGGTAGATAGTTACAAATAGCCACAATCATTCTACATTATGATACCATTAGAAGGTAAGATGCAGGGTACTCTACTAATATATGATTGGAGTATCTAAGCTGGCTGGGGCCATAAGAAGGGACAGTTGAGCCATTTAATGGCACACTGTTAAGGTAAAATACTTGTGGACGTCAGTAGGCAAATGTAGGGGGCACCCATCAGGGCCAAGACAGCTGTTTTCATGAGGCCACCAGTCATGGACGCGAAGCCACCTTCCCTCCCTTTGTCCACAGAAGCTGGCGTTGCGTTTCCACTCCTGCTTGGGTGTGGCCTCTGCACAGTAAGGTGAGACAGCGAAGGCAGGTGACCCGTCTTGGTCATTGTGCCGCCCTCTGGGGTCTCCATCACTGTGCCCCCCCTTTGGGGTCTCGGTCACAGTGGCCTCCCCGGGGTCTCAGTCACTGTGCCCCGCTCCCCGGAGTCTTGATCACTGTGGCTCCCCCTTCAGGGGTCTCAGTCACTGTGACCCCCCTCTGAGGCAGCCTCTGTAGTTCCCATGGGTGTGCTCCTTCTCCCGATCTGCTTTCAGGCTCTCTGAGAGAAGGGGCCCTTCTGGGCACCAGGAGCCAGTGTGCACCGCATGCCCAGCCCCTAAGAGACACATGCTCTTGTAGCCCCTCCCTCCCTCCTTGGCAGTGGGACGCGTCTGGCTCTGGACGACGGACCAGCAGAGCAGGGACCCGGTCTCACCCCCACCGCATCTGCCCTCTTGCTTCCTTGGTGGTTGGGGCTCGTCCCACCTCTGGCTTTGCCAAGAGCCCTCGCTGGCATAGTTGTTCGTACCTGGAGCCCCAGCTTGGCACCCTCGGTAGACTGCTGCTCTCTTAGCTGGAGCCCACCCCGATGACTGCCACCTCCATCCACCCTGTGGTCACATGCTGAACACACACTGGTCTGGGTCAACGACACTGGTCTGAACTGTAGAAGGGGTCAGGGTGAAGGAGAAAGGTCTGGAGGGCTCTGGGGCTTGGGCCAGGTGGATTCCTCATCGGCGCCCCACCAGCAGGAGCTGCCAACCAGCCAGCTGCTTCCTCTGGGGACTCAGCAAAGGGCTCCATCTCCCGAATGAGGACTGAGTCTGTTGTGAGGCCAGGACAGGCCACTCCCAGACTGAGAAGGCGGGAGCATGCCTCTGCCCACGGCCAGTAAGGGTCAACTCACGAAGATGACCCGGGGGTGTCCTGCTCAGTAAAGAGCCACCGGAACCGGAAGTACTGCCACCACACCTTGCTCCCTCGTGCCCTTCAGGGGGTGCCACAGTACCTCTTCCCCCAGCACAGACAGTGTCACCCTCTTGCAGCAAGGGGGCTTATCCATTTCTCCTACCAGACGTGTGATCCCTGTTGGGCAGCGACCTGCCGTCCAGCTCTAACTGTGGACACCTGTCTTTACTTTCATAATGCTGTTGTTCCTCTCTGCCTTATTGTCCACCTCAGCTGATTTGGGAGGTCAGCATGTGTCTTAGTCTGAGTAGACTAGAGAAACAAGTTCATCGACTCATATGTGTATAAGAAAGAGCTTTAATAAACGAACAATTGTACATTAAGAAAACATCCCAGTCCAGATCAAGTCCATAACTCCAATATTAGCCCATATGTCTGATAGCAATCTATAAATTCCCCTTCAGACTCATGCAACACATGTCCTTTAATGCCAAATCCAGGAAGATCACAAACTGGTGGGTGGAAAGTCTTGTGGGTCCAGTGGCAGTGGAAGCATCTCAGTGTTGGCGTGGGTCTCCACGTGGCTCCTCCAGCCTCAAGGCTCTGGCTGCCATCAGCCTAGCTCCATGTGGCTTGTCAACAGGAATGTCTCACGGGCAGTGTCTGTATGTCCCGCCTCCAGTGAGCTATTTACCTCCTGAGTTAGTTAATTGTGCCAGCCTGGCCGGTAATCACATGTGGTGCTGGTTGAAAGGCGGAGGGATAAATGGGTGGTGAAGCCTCGCCTTTCTAGTTCTCGGGTCTCTTGTTTTGTGATGGTTGCACCGGGTGCAGCTGCCTTAGCAGTTCCCTGCTTCAGCTTGCAAGATTGACTTCCTACAAGACATCCCCAAGAAGAAGCTACATGGACCTATCCCGATGCAGCCCTGAGTGCTGGAGCAGCCATGTGGAGACCCCTGCTACTGCTGAGATGCTTGTTCATTCACTGACTCAGCTTTCCTCCTGCAGTCGGCATCATTGCCTCTGTTTTGTGAGGTGGAGGACTTTGTGAACTGGTTTTGGGTTAATGGGTTAATGTTGGACTTGTGGGCTTGGGCAGCATTGGGTTGGGATGTTTTTGTGATGCACATTTTCTTTACATAAAACTCTCTCTTATACATAAGTCATTGTGGATTTGTTTCTCCTAAGTACCCAGACTAATACACCTCCATAGAGCCTCCAAAATGAGGTCATCAAGCTGCCACCTGATTGACAGGCTAAACTCCACCCCTTCATTCTTCAGTCTAAAGTTGACACCAGATTGTGTAACTGCCACAGCATGCCTCGCATTGTTTTCAAACTCCTACGTATTCCACATGCTGCCTTGGCTGAGACTTATCCCAGTGCTGGCACAAGTTCCAGTAAATCTGAGAAAATCTTTGGGAAATCTGTAGGAGGTCAGGGGTGGAAGGCAGGTGCACAGAAGGTGTGTGGCCTGCCTGAGGGGCTACTCTGAGGAGAAGAGCCCTTCAGGGCCTGGCCTGTGTGTGGTCCAAGCACCAGGCAATCGACACCAGGCTACCCCTGGTCCAATGCCTAGTGTCCCCTGTGCTCAGTGTGGCCACCTGGGTGGGAAGATGGTGGCCAAGAAGAGTAACAACATCACAAGGGTGTTGCTGAAATGTGAGAGAAACGAAAACATCTGAAACAAATGTGGTTGACAAAGTGGGTGTGGTAGTTACATAATCTGTTGTCAACTTGAGACTGAAGAGTGAAGGGGTGGAGTTAGCCTGTCAATCAGGTCGCAGCTTGATGACCTCATTTGGAGGTGCTAAGGAGATAAATATCTCCCTGGAGGCAGGACACAGACTTACTCCCTATGAGATATTCCTGTTGACAAGCCACATGGAGCTGTGCTAGAGCCCTGGAGCTGAAAGAGCCATGCGGAGACCCCTGCCAGTGCTGAGATGCTTCCACTGCCACTGGATCCATAAGACTTCCCACCCACTGGCCTGCGATCTTCCTGCATTCAGCATCATTGCATGTGCTGTGTGAGTCTAAAGAGGAATTTATAGATTGGTATCTGACATATGGGCTAATATCGCCTGGGATGTTTTTTTATTATTCAATTGCTCTTGCATATAAAGCTCTTTCTTATACACATATGAGTGTCTATGAATTTGTTTCTCTAGTCTGCCCAGACTAGCACAATGGGTGAAAGGCTGGGCGGTGTTTCAGATTTGGAACAGACACTGTGTGGTGACTGGGATCTGAGGGAAGGAGGGAAAGGTGGGTAGCTCAGTAGCAAATATCAGGAAAGGCTTCCTGAAGAACCTGGAAACTAAAAGAAAACCGGGAAGGCTAAGATGAAGCTCTGTCTGCGCTGGATTCTAAAGGAAAGGGCCACCTCGGAAGGAGGGGAAATGGAAGAAATGGGGGTCACTACATGTACATACTGCACATTAAAAGATCCCCACTTGCACTTGTGATGAAATGAAATTGGATAAATCTGGCTCTTCAGTCCATGTGTTTACTCCTCCCACCAAATGATTGGAGAGGGTGGGACCTGCAAATGAGGTGTGTGAAACATGCACCGAGGAGATTGGTCAGTCTTGCCACTCCTCGGTGTGTAGGAGACCGGCTTAGAAGCAGAGAGGAGAGAGAATTCCTGGGACCATCAAGGAAAAAGAGCCACCAACAGAGCATGTTTTGAGATCCCTGCCTGAATTTTTGGAGGTCATGATACAGAGAGATCAGAGGCACAGGGATAAAAGGACTGAACTACTGAGACCATGTGGTAGTGGGCCAGAGTGGCAGGTGGCTTGTGGACCCACAGAGGCACAGACCTCTTGACCCACTCTTAACCCATTATTAACTCTCTGGTCTATTTCTTCTTATAGCTTTTGCTCAACAATTATTTTATGTACACACACACACACATACACATACACATTCATTGCCATCAATTCAATTCCAATTTTTTATGATCCCATAGGACAGAGTAGACTTGCCCCTTTGGGTTTCCAAGACTGCATATCTTTGTGGGAGTAGAAAACGTCATCTTTCTCCCACAGAGAGGCTGATAGTTTTGAACTGCTGAACTTGCATTGGGTTAGCAGCCTGATGCATAACTTACCACACCACCAGGACTCCCTAAACACACACACACACTTTTAAAAAATCCAAACTGAGCTCACATTATATATATACTTGTCATATAATTTGCTTTTTCTTCCCCTTAAAAAACAAATGATCATTTAAGCATCTTTATATGTGTTGGGGGAAAGCTCAGTTTGTTCCTTAGGTTAACGGGACAGGACCAACACATTTCATGGCCCAAGGTCATGGAAGGATGCTGACAGCTCATCCCGGGGAGTTGATTGAAGCGACTGTTGGCCTGTCTCTGCCTGAGATAGATACTTTGCCTCCTGCTCCCTGGCAAAGGCTGCAGAAAGCAGCCACCTGCAAGCTTATCAGTTTCTTCATTTTCCAAGGCTCATCCTCCCCTCTGTCTTTGAACAGCCCCGACTAAAGAGCTAATGTTTCTTTGTATGCCTCAAGAATTGTAAATTGGCTTTTGTGTAATCCTGGCACAAGCATGCTGGCTACAGGACTTAAAGACAATATACGCTTACCCCTAACAAAGCTCTGGTCTCTGGAGTATCTATACTGCTGGGACCCCTAAGTTCCAACTGCATCTGTCCTTATTTATACGTTTTCTTCTTGCAAATCGTACCCCTCTAGAATCTATCCAATGTGCAAGATAAGAGCTGGTCTCTACATTATCTTGCAATACGATAGTACTTTGAACTGTTGATCTTTTACTGTTTTATTTTATTCTGTTCTTGAATGTGAAGTGCCCTGGTGGCATAGTGGTTACAAGTCGGGCTATGATCCTCAAGGTCCACAGTTCAAAACTACCAGCCTCTCTGTGGGAGGAAGACAGGACTTTCTACTTCCATAAACAGTTACAGTCTCGGAAAATTCACAAAGGCAATTCTATCTTGCCCTATAGTCGCTATGAGTCTGCCTCGCCTGGATGGCGGTGAGCGTGAGTTATTCTAGCATGTACCATAATGTTTTTAACCAGTCCCTGTGGTTGAAGATTTGAGTGGCTTTCAACTTACTGCTAAAACAAAACAAAAAGCTACGATGGCTCTGCAAACACACAAGTCTTTATAGGGCCCTGGTGACCAAATGGGCTATATGCTGGGCTGCTACCCACAAATCAGCGGGTCAAAACCAGCAGATGATCCACAGGAGAAAGACGAGGCTTTCTATTCATGTGAAGCTTCACCGTGATGGGAACCCACGGGGCCAGTTCTCCTCTCTCCTGTAGGGTTGCTATGCGTTGAAATGGGCTCAATGACAGTGGGTTGAGTTTGGAGTTTTATGCATTTGCATCATTCCTGAGGGATAAACTAATAGGAATGGAGCTGTAGAGTATCGCTTTTCCTAAGTAACGTTTTTAATTACAAAAGCAATATGTTCAATGCAGAAAAGTTGAAAAAAATTTAAATGTATTCAAAGTTAAATCATGTATAATTACACTCAGACACACACTGCCATTTCAATTGGTGAATCATCATGAACATCATCAAGTCATTAAAGGACCTTCCAGACCCGGGTTCTGAACCCCCTTTCAGCACAGCTTGTTCCCCACCCACTCCTGTGCCTGGTGTGTAGGGTTCCCTGGATAAGTTGAAGCCGGTGGGGGGGGGCTGGGGGGGCTGCTAGAGCACATCAAAGTGATAGGGGAAAGACTAAGAGAAAGAGTTGCCCAGGAGCCCTGAAGTGTCAACACAGTTATACCTCCCTGTTGGGGCAGGTGTAGTCAGGGACAGAGCATTTGCTATAGATAAAGACTTCTCTGGTTCAAGTGCAGGTGCCCCACAAGTCTCACTTTTAACCTTGCTCCTCTCAAATCAAGACACCTTGTATTACATCATGAAGAAGGATGAAGAGGCAGGTCAAAAGTAACCAACTGCTTCTTAGACATTCACATTCAAGTTGACCCCCTCCACTCCTGCAGGGGTTGACACTGAGATCTTACTTCTCATACGTGTGAGCACCCCAGAGAGGGGCTGGGGAGAGTAAAGTCAGAAGGAGCATCATGGTGAGGTGTTGGCTTTCTGAGATCGGAGGCTATGTCCCCAATGTTCTAGGTCCTTAGGGGTGAACACTGCTTCAGACTCCATCTTGCCTTTCTGGAAGCAGGACCCACAGCGGAGGATTCCAGGAGATCTACGGGACTAAGGCCAAGGAATGAACCTGGTAGAGGAAGTTACCTGGGGCTCCTACAGGACCTGACTGATCCTTCTCTCTCCTCCACGAAGGCAGGTTGAGAATCATGGGACCCATCAATGGAAAGGAGGCTGGAATCATGAGACCCAAATCATGGAGTAACAGTAAGGACAAGTAAGGAGCAGCTAGATTTGCACCTTTCCATGTGTTCTTAAAAGTTCTTTTCATCTTAATTATCTAATAAATACTTTCACCTCTGTAATTACATTAGAACTCATGTAGCACAATGAGCTATTCTCTGATTTCCAGCCAGCCCAGGAAACCTGCTCTACTGCAAATGGAATTTCCTTCCTCACAATGTCCACCTTTTCCCATGTGGTGGTAGCCTTTCATGCCTTTGCCCAACATCCTCTGCATCCACCCACCCACCCATTCATCCACCGGCGTCCATCCATCCATTCATCCATCCATCCATCCATCCATCCATCCATCCATCCATCCACAGCTGAGAATATGAGGCTAACAGTCAAAGGAGTCTCAGTGAAAATGTAGGCACCTGTCGCAGTGGAAACAGTGAGGGGTCTCTGTGGAAACACCACCATCAGATTGCAAATGCAGAGGTCTCTAGAAATGTGGGCATCCCAGTGAACACATGCGCAGCAAAGGAGGTAGGAGCGTCTCAGTGGAAACACTGGACTCTCTGGAAACACCTTGCTGGCATCTCCATGGAGATGTGGTATCTCACTGGAAGTGTGGGTGTGGCCTTGAAAACATGGCCCTTACAGTGGAAGGCCTTTGGACTAACCTACAGCAATGGTCCCCAGCCTGGGCTGCCTATTGCAGTCATCCGGGGTGAGACAGGAAGGCAAGGGGTGTGCACATATTAAAACAAACGTTTACCAGCTTCACCTCAGACCTCTCGAGTCAGATTGTTTGGGAGTGAGATCCAGGGGCTCTATATTTAACAAGTTCTTCAGATGATTATAATGATTCAGAACTGAGAGCCACTCATTTGGTTTGCTGCACTGTGTCACACACTTGTAAAGAGAGGCCGTAATTCAGAGACATGTCCCAGCACATGCATCTGATTAGCAATAGAATCATGAGAGCCCACATTGTGCATTCACTACACATATCTCTAGCGGGGTGCACTGGCTTTGAAAATCACTTCTTGCTGAGACCACTTCTCCTCCATCACCACCACCACCACCACCCCAGAGGAAAGTTGTATGTTCATCGGTGCTATGCTGCACCCTGACGACGACCCTTCCTTAAGGGGATGTCCAGTTGCCTACAGATGGGTTTTGGGTCTCCACTCCGCACTCCCCCTTATTCACAATGATATGATTTTTTATTCTTTGATGCCTGATACCTGATCCCATCGACACCTCGTTGGGCAATGATTTTTTAAAGAGCTGATTGGAAGCTCTTTAAAGTCTCCCATATATGTGGGAGACTTTTATCTTACCACCACCACCACCACCACCACCTTTCTTCCCAGAACATTTGTTCCAAATTCTCCCTCTAGTTCTCTCTACTCCACCATCACGTTCACTGGCTGGATTCTGCTTTCTTTTCCATCTCCCACGTTTCCCTCCTCTTTCTCCCCAAGTGCATGGCCTTGAACCTTCAAGGATTCCTGGGAGCCATTGTTGTCAAGCTGGTTCCAACTCACAGTAACCTGATGTATCAGAGAACGAAACACTGCCTGGTCCTGCACCGTCCTCACAGTAGTCCTCATGTTGAGCCCACTGTTGCAGCCACGGTGTCCTTCCATCTCCCCGATGGGCTTTCTCCTTTTCACTGGCCTTCTCCTTTCAGGTCTAAGTACTCCTGACCACATGTCCAAAGCACGCAAGACAAAGTCTCACCACCCTCAGTTCTAAGGAGCATTTTTGGCTGTACTTCTATCCCTGTGTGTTTCATCTGGTGAGGTCCATGGGCATAGTCACTGCTTATGTGGTTGGAAAAGGTATTTGTAATAAAGAAGTCCTTGGTCTTGCAAAATTCTCTAATGTGATCTCCATCCCTATCACCAAGGCCATATTTTCCAGTTACTATTCCTTCCTCTCTGTTACTGACCTTTGCATTCCAATCACCAATTAGTATCGGTGCCTCATGATCACATCATATTTGATCAATTTGAGACTGTGGGCAGGGGTAGAATTATTCAATTTCCTCATCACTAGCATTAGAGGTTGGTATGTAGATTTGAATAAGAGTTGCATAAACTGGATATCTTTGTAAGTGTGTAATTTCCTATCACAGACAACACTGTATTTCTAGATTGATCTTGAGTTGTTCTTTATGATGAAGAAATTACTTATTCATTCCTAGCAAAGTAAACTGTATGATTGCCCAATTCGAATGGACAATATCAGTCTATTTCAGCTCACTAATGTCTAGAATATCAATCTTTATGCATTCTACTTCACTTTTGACACTACCCAATTTTCCTAGATTCATAGTTTGTACGGTTCACATTCTCACTGTCAATGGCTTCTGCTCATTTTGAGTCAAGCTCCATCAGCAAGGTCCTAAAAGTTTTACTCCACCCACATCCTAATGACTGATTCTACTTTAGGAAGGCAGCTCTTGAGGGGCTGGCCCCATTACCAACTGGGTGCAAGGCACCACCCTCCCCCAGGGGGAATTCACTCCAGAGGACTGCATTGAAGCTGCAGCTCCGGAAGAGGAGAAGGGAGACTGGTCTGGTGGGAGCGCATGTGAGCCAATGAGGGGGGAAGGGGAAGAAAAGGAAACAGTGGAGCACATCCTGGCTCGCTGAGCCCTGGGGACAATGTGCCTGTTCAGACAGCGCTGCACGGAGATGACCACGGGGCCGGCCCCACCACGGGACACAGCGTTCCTCGCTGACCCATCGCACCACTGGGGACAGCACTGGAGACAGGGAATTGCGCCCGCCATGAGCTCACCACGAATGCCAGCCCCTGGGGGCATGCATCAGAGCAGTGGGTGGGGGGGAGCAGAGCAGTGAGGTCCTCAGGGATAGAGGCGGTGCTGGGGCATGGCACCCCATCAGACTTGACTGGAAAGCACACGTGAAAGAAAACAAACAGACCCTGAACTAT
>NW_022103920.1:189000-192317 GCF_000313985.2 Echinops telfairi | reverse complement strand
AGAGGGAGAAAGGGGGAACAGAGGACAAAGTCTACATGTGGCCTCCTCCCTGGGGGACGGACAGCGGAGAAGTGGGTGAGGGAGACGTGGGATGGGGTAAGATATGATAAAATAATAGTAAATTATAAATTATAGGGGGGAGCGGGGAGGGAGGGGGGAAAATGAGCTGACACCAGGGGCTCAAGTGGAAAGCGGGTGTCGTAAGAATGATGAAGTCAACATATGTACTAAAGTGCTGCACACAGATGACGTATGTACAGATTGTGATGAGTTGTATGAGCCCCTAATAAAATGAGTATTTAAAAAAATTTTTTTTCAGGAAAAAAAATAAAGGAAGGCAGGTCTTCCTCAGCTGCATTTTGAGTGCCTTCCAACTTGAGGGGATCATCTTCTGGCACTGCACTGGGCAGGGTGCACTGCTATTCATAAGGTTTCCAAGGGCTACTCCCTGCAAGTGGCCAGCTTCTTCCTTCTTGGTAGTTTGTTGTTAGTCTGGAAGTTCTGTGGAAACCAGTTCCCCTTGAGTGATCTTGTTCGTATTTGAGATACTGGTGACATAGCTCCCAGCATCACACAAAGCACCACATTCTGACAAACTGGGCTTGTCATAGCAAGCAGGAGCAATGACAGAAGCTGACTGTGGCTAATGGAAAAAAGACCATTGAAAAAATAAAAAGAAGAAGAAAGAAAAAAGACAATTGCTGATGGGGTGCCAGAGAAGGTTGGAGGTCTAGGCTCACCCATGGCAGACCTCAAGGGCACCAGGCAAGCAGAACCCCATGCGAGAGCTCACAGCAGAGCATCCTCTTCAGGGAGCACACACAGGGACCAGAGCTGTCACCTGGGCCTGAAGGTCGGCCTGTCAATTGCTCACTCCATGTTGCAGTCAGAGCTGTGGTCCTGGGTGAGGGGAGCATTTTATACATTTGTTTGGCATAGCTTGTAGACCTGTGCTTTCTAAGGAGACTCACTATTTGGGGTTCCAAACAGAGTGGAGGAAGGTTAAGGTGGTGAAAAGTGAAATAACAGCCTAATGTTCACAGAGAACACAAGGGGAGGGCAGAATGGGCCTAACTGAAATTGGATGGTGAAACCCATGGGAAATAAAGTAGGACAGCCAGGGGGCACCTGGATTTGAACCAGGGACCTCTACCCCTGAGCTACACCCCCATCCCAACATATAACTTTGAATAACTGCTATTAAGCAGTGTAGCCCCACCCACAGACAGCAATGCATTGTAATTTCTATTCCTTCCAAATCTGGCCTTAGGGACCTGGCAGTTCTATCTTACTGCAAACCAGCCCTCCTGCATTGTTTGAACCTCCTTGAGGTTTACAGCTCACCTTCCTTGGGTTGTTTGAACCCCAGAAGTCTCCTTTGCCTGCCCTGGTGGCTTGCCCTTTCTCCCCATGATCTGGACTGACCCCATCCCTAACCAATGGGCAGGGTTGGGTTTTCCCCACTACCTGCTTCTCTCTGCTCTTCTTCCCACACGCTGTGGCTTCACCCTAGGTCTGGCAAACAGAACAGACACTTGGCCAGAATGGCTGCAGCCTCCAAGCTAGGCCACAGGGCAGCCCACAGAACCAACTCCAAACTCTCCCAGCTTTGGTGTGCAGCTTACCCTCTATCCATAGAGAGTCTATTGTTGGCCAAGCCCTGGCACATGCCAACGTGCTGACTACCCCAAACCAGGGTGAATGCATATCTGCCATTTTTGTTTTTCTTAGCAGGAGACAGACCCTATCAACAGTGACACAATTTTAGATTCTCAAAACAGAATTAAGAGGCTTCAAATGCTGGGCAAGGAAAAAGAGCATGTGTGTTCACCACAGGCCCTAGGGAAAGGGACTCACCCTTGAGGAGCCAGGTTTAGCCACAGAGCAGGTTCTCTGCCTCTTCTTCTCCCTGTCCTCACTGAACTGAAAGGAAGCTGACATCAGAGAGCCATATTCAATAAGCAAAAATCAACATAGGTAGGGGGCACCTGGATTTGAACCAGGGACCTCTTGATCTGCAGTCAAATGCTCTACCCCTGAGCTATACCCCCACCTATTGATGTATATCTAATAAGCACTCTAAACCTGCATAGCCACACCTTATCTGTTAGCATCTTGAGATGCATGATGTTGATGCTGTACCATGATGCTCTCCCCCTGCAAACTAATGTCTTTCCTGCCATACATACCCCTCCCTCCCCTCTCTACACACTTGACTGCTGCCTCTCCATAACCAGCACTCTCCCTTTCTTCACGTCATGGTTGAAGGCACTGGCATTAAAAGCATTGAGGCTTACAGCCAGAACATTCTTCAGACTCAAGAAGAGCTGAACTCAAGAAAGTAGAATGATCAAAAGAAGCTCTGGAGGTTGGACTGGGTTCAGTAGGAGCTTGGGAGAAGAGGAAAAGCTCAGACCGCCTGGAAGGGGACCTAGGGACTCACAAGCTCCCAGGATGAGCACCCCATGGGGGCAGACTTGAAGCCATTGATGACAGAATTTCATGTCAACTTGATAAATAAGTGAAGGGGTGGAGTCTAGCTTGTCAATCAGGGCACAACCTGATGATGCCTCCTTGTGGCGCGGCCTTCTCATGAGGCTTCTGGAAACTTCCTCTCTTTCTGCACTTCACCTTCCTGTTGAAGAGCCACACTTGGAGACCTGGAGGAGTCATGTGGAGACCCACACCAGTGCTAAGATGCTTCCACCAACACTGGATCCACTAGACCAGGCGTCCTCAAACTACGGCCCATGGGCCACATGCGACCCGCCGGGTGTTTTTGCCCCATTTGTTTTTTTACTTCAAAATAAGATGTGTGCACTGTGCAAAGGGATTTGTTCATAGTTTTTTTTAAAACTATAGTGCGGCCCTCCAACTGGTCTGAGGGATGGTGAACTGGCCCCTGTTTAAAACATTTGGGGACCCCTGCACTAGACTTTGCACCCTCCAGCCTGTGATATTCCTGCACTTGGCATCATTGCATGTGCTGCTTGAGCCTGAAGAGGAATTTATGGGCTAATTTTGGACTTCATGGACTTGATCTGGACTGGCTGGGATATTTTCTTGATATGCTTGATTTCTTTATATCACTCTGTGATATAAAACTCTTCCTTATTCATATATGAGTATCAATGGATTTGTTGCTCTAGTCAACCCAGACTAACACAGTACCTGTCTGAAACAATGATAGTAATTGATTAAGGTACAAGTATGATAAAATAATCATAATTTATAAATTATCAAGGGGTCAGGGGGAGGGGGGAGCGGGGAGGGAAGGGGAAAAATGAGGAGCTGACACCAAGGGCTCAAGTAGAAAG
>NW_022103920.1:183513-186387 GCF_000313985.2 Echinops telfairi | reverse complement strand
AAGGACTTTGTGGACTGGTGTTGGGTATGGGTTAATGTTGGACTTGTGGGCTTGGGCAGCATTGGGTTGGGATGTTTTCGTGATGCACATTTTTCAGTAGGCAGAGTTTGTTCTTCTGGAAGAAAAATACAGTTAAACAATGATTACTGTTACAAACAAGGGAATAAGTAGAATCTTTCCTGATTCTGGAATAAACAAGAATGCTGTTTGGGTAAGACTCTTTTTAGTTTGCCCTGTCCTGTAGGGTCATCATGAGTTGGGTCCTTAAAAATGGACCCACAACAGATCAGAGCTAGAAACACAGGGAATCCAGGACAGATAACCCCTCAGGACCAGTAATGAAAGTAGTGATACCAGGAGGCTAAGGGGAAGGTGGGGTGGGGGGAGGGGAAACTGATCACAATGATCTACATATAACCCCTTCCGAGGGGGACGAGCAACAGAAAAGTGGGTGAAGGGAGACAGTGGTTGGGTCGGTGTAAGACATGAAAATAATTTTTTTAAATTATCAAGGGTTCATGAAGAGGGGAGGGAGAAAGGGGAAGGGGATAATGAGTTGATACCAAGGGCTCAAGTAAAATGAAAATGTTTGAGAATGATGATGGCAACATATGTACAAATGTGCTTGACACAATGTATGGATGTATGGATTGTGATAAGGGCTATAAGAGCCCCCAATAAGATGATTTTTATAAAAAATGAACCCACATTTTTATAACTATGTTAACATACAATGGTATATTCATATGGTGAATGTTAAGCAGTAATGAGACGTAATGCGCTAGAGCTACACAAACAAGTATGATAAGCTTTTCAGACTAGCATTAGGGCAAAGTGCCCAGACACAATCGACTACATAAAATATCCATCAATAATCAAGTGGCGCAAACAGATTGTGATATATTAATTCAGTAAAGCACTCATATTACATAAAATAAAACAGAACAAACTACAAGAACATGCAATCACAGGAATGATTTCTAGAAACATCACATTTAGCAAAAGAACACAAACAATCTATGGTTTGAACAGGCATACTAACTAGTAGTATTTAGAGATACTTTACCTAGGTGCTGTTGACAAAAGCAAGTACATTATTTTCATAAAAATTAAGATAGAGATAGAAGGGAAAGATAGCATGATAGGAAGGGTCATGTAGAGGGATTTGGGGGCTGCCAATGGTCTGCTTATGACTACAGAATATGCACTAGAGAGTCTAATTTATAAGTATTAGACTAAACATAGATGAGAGGATCCAAAAAAAAAAACCCAAATTGTGCTGGGCCGAGCAGAGCTTTTGTAGTATGCATTTTTCCCACTAAACAAGCATTGAACAACTCACTCTGAGTTAGTGTACCCAGTGGCGTCATTGCCTGGGCAGGTTCTCTCTGGTCACAGTAAATATTTCCATAAAAGCAGTTTCGCTCAAACCTCATTTTATGTGAAGGCCGATCACAGAGTGTGGCTGTGAAATTTTGTTTCCTGCTTTGGAAAAGTGCCTCAGAAACTTGTGATGTTGAACACAGCTTACAAGGACAGTGCTATGGGAAAAACTCAAGTGCACAAGTGGTTTTCTCCTTTCAAAAAAGGTGCAATGTTGATTGATGACAAACCTCATTCTGGACATCTGTCAACTTCCCAAATGGATAGTGCATTTGGAGTTCATTCCACCAGCTCAGACTGTTAATCCAGATTTCTATTTAGAGGTTCCGAACAGATTGTGTAACAGTGTGACAAAAAAGGCCTGATTTGTGGCAGACGGGGGACTGGTTTTGCCGTCACGACAATGTATCTATCACACAGCCATGTCAGTGGCCAGATTTTGGCAAAGAACAGCATGCCTCTCTTGCCCCACTCACCTTACTCACCTGACTTCCCTCTGTGCGATTTCTTTTTGTTTCTATGAGTGAAGAGGGACATGAAAGGACCGCGATTTGACGACATAGAAGAGGTGATGAAAAAAAAAGAGGGAGGTGCTGTCAGCCATCCAAACAGATGAGTTTGAAAAATGTTGCCAAGAATGGAATCGCAGATGTGACTAATTTATTAAGTGTAATGGAAAGTCCTTTGAAGGTGAGAAGGTTTTGTTAAAAAAAAGTTTTAAATAGATACCTTTGAAAATAAAATTCCGAGTTTTGGGGGGTACCGACTGTATATTCACAGCCCCCCGCCCAAAGAACAACTAAAGAAAAGAGCAAGCAAATCTGTCCTAGAAGAAATACACGAGAGCGCGTCTCTGAAGTGAGGACCGCCAGATTGTATCTCACGCTTTGATCAGGCGCCGGTCCCAGGAGAAGGCATCGTACTTGGTAGAGCAGAGGGGGCAGCGCAAAAGGGGAAGACCCTCGACAAGGGGGAGTGACACAGTGGCTGCAACAGTGATGAAACATAAGAACAGCTGTGAGGACGGCCCAGGGCCAGGTGGTATCTCATTCTGTTGTCCTTCACGTCGCTAAGAGCCTGAGCCAGCTCGATGGTCCCTAACCACCTCCACCTCCATGTGCATGCCACACCCACTGCACGGCCACCATGCCGATTCTGTAGGACAGACTCACACTGCTCCCATGCCTTTTAAAATCTATTTTAATTAAAAGATCATTTTATTGGGGGCTCTTACAGCTCTTATAACAATCCATACATCAATTGTACAAACATATTTGTACATATGTTGCCATGATTATTTTCTAGACATTTACTTTGGTATCTTCCTCTTTTTCCCCCCTCACCCCTCCTACCCTAGTGACCCCTTAATAAATTAATATTATTTTCATATCTTTTTAAAAATCATTTTATTAGGGGCTCATACAACTCTTATCACAATCCATACATACATCAAGTGTGTAAAGCACATTTGTACATTCATTGCCCTCATCA
>NW_022103920.1:174248-182472 GCF_000313985.2 Echinops telfairi | reverse complement strand
CATAGATCTATTTCCCCATCCTCATATAAATATATTTGCATATGTACATGTCTTTATCTAGACCTCCATAAATGCCTCCCAGCTCTTTCCTCTATTTCCCTTGATTTTCCTCCTGTCCCACTATCATTTAAATTTATTTTTAAGATCATTTTATTGGGGATTCTGACAGCTCTTATAACAATCCATATATCAATTGTATCAAGCGTATGTGTACATATGCTGCCATCATCATTTTCTAAACATTTATTTTCTATTTGAGCCCTTAGTATCAGTTCCTTTTTCCCCTCCCTCATGACCCCTTGATAAATTATAAATTAATATTATTTTCATTTCTTACACAGACCCCCGTCTCCCTTCCCCCAGTTTCTGTTGTTCCTCCCCAAGCAGAGGGTGGGTTATGTGCCGATCATTGCCATCCATTCCCCATTCCTCCCCTCCTCTCCCTACCGTCCCGGTATCCTTACCCCATTTCTGTTCCTGAGAGGTTTATCTGACTTGTGAGCTCTGATCTGTACCAGTGTCCATGCTCAGGTCTAGCCGGAACTTAAAGGCAGGACTGGGGTCATGATAGTGGAGGGTGGAGAAGCCTCAAGGAGCCCGGGGAATAGTGTGTTTCATCAGTGCTCTGCTGCACCCTGGTTGACTCATCCCCTCCTGTGACCCTTCTGTGAGGGGATGTCCCATTGTCTACAGATGGGTTTTGGGTCTCTACTCCGGCCGCCCTCATTTTCAACAATATGTTTTTGTTTGTTTGTTTGTTTTGGGTCTTCTGGTGCCTGTTCCCTGATCCTGTTAACACCTGATATCATACAGGCTGGTGTGCTTCCTTCATATGTGGGCTTGTTGCTTCTCTGCTAGATGGTTGCTTGTTTACCTTCAAGCCTTTAAGCCCTCAGACACTCTATCTTTTGATACCTTTCTTCACCACATTGGCTTGTGCACCCATTTTGTCTTCAGCGACCATGCCCGAATCCCATGCCCTCTAAGCTCTGTAGGTCAACAAACCCTTGGACACTAATGGTTCCTCTCATGAGGATGATGTGTCCATGTCTTTGTGTTGTCTTTGTCTCTTTGTAAGGCTCTATAAATGTTCCCCTTCAATTATATTTGAGATTGGTGTCTCTTTTGTACCTCAAAACAGTATTCACCTCTCTCCTCCATGCAAAATATACTCACCTCTATCCCAAGTGCCTAAAGCCTCACTTAATCAGGAAAAGTCCAAGGCACTGAGATGTTAATTAAGTCCAGATATTGTTATGTGCCATCAAGTTGGTCCTGACCCATAGCTACCCTATGCACAACTGAAGGAAACCCTGCCCCATCCTCACAATTGTTCTGATGTTTGAGCCCACCGTTCCAGCCACTGTGTCCCTCCATCTCCTAGGGGGCCTTCCAATTTTTTGCTTCCCCAGTAGAGCAGTGGCTGCAGCAGAACCAGGAGACGGCAAGAGACACTGATGGGCTTCACGGATTAAGACTGCTGAGGGCCTTCAGGCAAGAGGCTTGCTGGCAGAGTGGGTGACTCTGGGTACTTGGCAGAGCTAGATTTCCTGACCTACAGGAAGTTTGCTGCCAGAGCTAGGTGCCTTTGGGCGCTTAGTGAAGGTGCTAAAGAGCTTTGTGTGACTTGTTTGAGCAGTAGGCTGGCCCAAGAAGCCCAAGGGAACAAGAGCCAAGGAGAGGCCAGACGAAAAGCTGTCCTGATCAAAGAACTGCATCTTCGGTCTTTCCTGATCCTGTCATAACCTGGTACTTCCATAATAAACCCCATCATCTGGAGTATTACTTGTGACCATTGCAACAAATGTATAACTTGGCAGAGAAGTACAGTGTCCCAGGAGGGATGGCTAGTGTCAGAAGAGGGTTGAGGAAACTGAGAAATAAGGTGTCTGGGCCTGTACTTCATAGGAGTCAGCTTTGGGCCGGTACAGATGGTGGGTCTCTAGCTGCCTTGTGAAGTTAGAGTAGTCAGAAACCCAGCCATATCATTTTGCACAGGGAGAGCGAACTGGCCCAGAGACATCTGGAAACACTGGCAGGTGTGGCCTCATCCACCTGGGCTTTCATTTCCACTGGACCATGTTCAGGACAGCAATCTCCGTGGTCTTAGCATTCCCAGCTGCTACGTGACAGCCCCCCCACCCAGCTCACAGACACACTGGAAGCCCCCCAGGGATGGGCTGGAGTGGGGCTTGCTGACCTTGGTTCTATTCCTGGAACTAGCTCCCAGTTCACTCTTCTGTATGACCTTTGGTTCCACTTTGGGGGACTGGTCCTTTTTCCTCGTTCTCCTTTGCAGCTTCTCAAGAGGTCCTTTTGGGGGGCTGCTAGTCTTCCAGCTTAGTCCCTGCCGTATGGTGAACGCTGGAGGCCTCTTCTCAGTCTCCTTCAGTCCAGTCGGTGGCACTTCTGTCACGAGAGCTGTGCCTTTCCTGTGGGTTTGACAAGTCCTGCCTAGTCTTCTCTTTGGCACATGCGCTCCCCCAGCTCAGTTACAAGTATTTGAACTCACATTTTTCCAGGGCCATTTTTGTCCAACTGAGAGGAACTATTTGACACTTCCTCAATTCTTTCAGTCCTCTTGATAAAGGGCATCCGTGCCACGCCCTTGATCCAGTCTGTTCCTGGAGGCCAGAGCTGGCTGAAGGCTCCTCATTTCCCTGAAGTCCTGTAGCTGGGACAGATCGATCCTTTCCTAGGTCATCTGCATTGCCTCCTAATTCCGCTAACAAACCAGCCAGCTCTCTGCTGGACAAGGCTTTCTTGGGGTGCGTTTTCCATTTATTAAAAAGAACATTTATGCAGTCTTAAACAGGAAAGAACAAGGCAACTACAGAGACTTACTGTCTGGATGTGGGAGACCCTCAGCCGAGGCCATAAGAGGGTCCAAGGATTTGCTTCGACTCAGAGCATGAGTCAAAGAGCAATTCTACAAACCAGGTTGGCAGTAGCTCAGTCAGTACCTCCCAGTCACCAGTGGGGCTCCTGAAGCAAGCATGGGGTCACCCCAGGGAGCGCACGGAAGTCAGACTGAGGAGCTTCTGAGGCAGGAGAGCAGGACTCGTGGTTAGAGGTCCCCCGGTGTGGTGATTTCCATCAAGGACATCTCCAGCTAAGCTCCTGAGGAGGATTGCCCGTCCCTGGGCTGGTCAGAGGTTGGAGGTGATCCACTTTCCAATACATTCTTGTCAGGGGCAAGACCATTCACAGCGTGGGTCCATGGCCAGAAAGAATTTAGTGGAGGCATCATCCACGTGGGGAGTCGCTTGCACTGTCATTCTTAGGGTGTCTTCATATAAAGCCATCTCATGGAACATCCTCCACAGAGGGGTCACAGGGAAGGGATGAGTCAACCAGGGCACGATAAAACACACACTCTTCCACTGGTTCCTTGAGGCTTCCTCACACACCCACTAGCATGGCCCCAGAGCTGCCTCTCACTTCGGACTAGACTGGAGCATGAACAGAGGTGTAGATAAGCGCTCACGACACACACATTCCAGGAGCAGGAATGGAAATATGTAGTGATATCAGAAGGGGAGGGCGAGGGGGGAGGGGGAGGGGAGGAAGGGAGAACCAATTGTAATGATCAACATACAACCACACACACCCCTCCAGGGGGAAGAACAGAAACCATGGGGGAAGGGAAACAGCGGTTGGTGTGAGATATGAAAATAATTTATAATCCATCAAGGGGTCACACAGGTGGGGGGAGAGGAAAGGGGAAAAAGAGGAGCTGATACCGAGGGCTCAATAGAAAGTAATTGTCTAGAAAAGAATGATGGCAACATGTACAAATATGCCTCATACAATTGATGTATGGATTGGAATAAGAGTTGTAAGAGCCCTCAATAAAATAAAAAAAAATTGAATAAACTAGTGGTAGCCAAAAAAAAGCTGTCTCAATGAGCTGTATTGACACTGTGGCTGACAACGGGCTCAGGCCCGGGGACAGCCGAGGCCGGCACAGAAGTTGTGCAGAAGATGGCTGTGCGCCAGAACCTCTGCAGGGCACCAACCTTCTGGAGCCATCGGCCCGAGCCCTCTTGTCCACAGTTCTTGCCCCTAGCCCTTGGCTCGTGGGTCTCAGCTCACCAGGACTGTTCTCACGCCCCACTCCTTCACCAGGACTTGCTGCCAGGGGACGTGGGGACGTGGGTCTGTGTGTCTGCCGCTGCTTTCCCCAAGAGTGCTGCAGAACAATGTGTCTCAAACTCAGCGGCAAACGCCACCAGCATCCCTGCCCCCCCCCGCCCAGGAGTCTGCGACCTGGCTCATCCAGGCTGTTGTCCAGCTCGGCTGGGTGGCTCAGCCTCGAGCTACTGCCCTCTCCAGCCTTGACTCAGGGTCAGATCATGTGTGAAGTCAGGCCTGTTGCTAACAGGAAAAGGTCAGCCTCCCGGTGATGGCAGAAGTGCCACCAGGCAGACCTAGCCCTGCAGATGTCTGGCCTCAGCTGGTATCTCCCCAGTTAAGGTCCCCCTGGCCACGGCCATTCCCAGTGTGAGCCAACTAGCCATCCCAAATGTGCCCTTCATGCTGACTGTGCCTCCAGGGGGCGCTGGAGAGGGCCCACTGCTGAGGGCTCAGCCTCCAGGTCCCCTCATGGTTTTGCCTTTGTTCTGGGCTTGGCCAGTGGTGCGCGTGTAGGAGGGTGGGGTAATTCTCGGACACAGAGTAGTCACGGCTTTATAGCCCTAGAGGCTGGTGACCATCTTTCCATACCCAGCCAGTCCCCCTTGAAATGTGTGCCCCAGCTCCCCTACCCACCAGCTTTAGTAGGTCTCTCCACAGACCACTCCTGCAGACAGGGCCTGCTTGCTTAGCCAAGTCGCGCAGCCATCAGCCCGGCACCAGTTCTGAACCCTGGCCCGGGGTCCCCCTGGGCTTGTCTGTGCTGTGCTACTCTCCCTCCACCAGAGGGCAGCCTGCAGCGTTTCCTTTGATCCTTGCCCAGTCTTTCTGAGGAGCTCAATCCTGCTCTATCAACGGTTCTCACCCTGGGGTCGAAGGACCCTTTCACAGGGGTCACCTGATTCAGAACAGTAGCAAAATTACAGGTATGAAGTAGCGACGAAAATAATTTTATAGTTAGGGGGTCACCACAACATGAGGAACTGTATTAAAGGGTCGCAGCCTTAGGAAAGTTGAGAAACACTGCAGTCCGAGTTCTAACCCCCCACCCCCACCCAGAGTTTAAGCTAGTCTTACGCTTCTGTCTCCCGATTGGTCCAGACTGTTCGCATGCTCGGAGACACTAGTCACTGGCATGGTGGTGGTGGTGAGGGGGTGACGGTGAGAGAAGAAGCGGGGCCGGAACGTCTACCCACCACTCTATACCTCAGCAGGCTGGATGACACCAAGAGCAGGGTCCAGTGCTGGGTGGCCTAGGTTTCTAGAGAGCAGGATGCCAGGTCAGGAAAGTACAAGACAGCTGGCAGTGGACATGCAGATTAGAACCTGGGACCTCTAGGTCGGCACTCAAATGCTCTACCCTGAAGCCATACCACCTCCCCAGACTGGGTGTGTGTGGGGGTCCTCCTTGGCCTATTTTACCAGGGCCGCGGCCCCCAAGCCTTCCACACAGCACTGTGAACCCCCACTGTCCGGCCAGAGGGGTCAGGCCAACTCATCACAGGCTGACCCTCTTCTGACGATACTTGTTTAATAGACACCTTTCCACCCTGGACCGCCAACTGAGGCGCTTGGTGCTGTGGGGCCTTGAGCCCATCTGAACTCTTCCATCCTCTAAATCAGTTCCTGAAGATAGGGAGACCCCAGGTACAAGAAGATGTATTTATAGCTGGGACCCTCCTCTCTCCTCCTCTCCAAGTCCTGGGACTCACCAGAGTGCCTAGCTCTGTTCCACAGCTCACACCTTCCCTCTTGGTCCATCAGGTCAGTAGGTGGTCTCCATCTAGTTTCACATAAGACCCCCCCCAAAAGCTGAATTCACTTGTGATGAGCCCCTAGGGCCCTGTGGTGGGTGGTCTCCCTCTTTGCAATGTGTTCATAAGCCTTAGTCAGTCCTTATAGGGTGGTGGGTGGGTCTTGCGAACAGCTCCCCTCATCTGGGTGGTGTCTGTGTCTGTCTCTTTAAAGATGTAATAAATGTTCTCCTTAAATTATATTTGAGGGAGGTCTCTTTTGCACCCTAAAGCATGCGCTTCAGTGACTCCCCGTCACATCTTGTCTTCTCCTGGCTTCACAATGTCTACTCTCTCCCCAGTGAGGAGGGAAGTCATCTCTTGGCCCTGACTGCCTCTCCCCTAGCAAGGGCTCTGGGGCTATTGCCTCAGTCAGTCAGTCTTCTGCCGGGGTTGTATTGGAGCCTGAATTCTGTCTGAGCAGCCCGTTTGCATAAGGCTATAGATGACTCACACTTAAAGTGACCCTATAGGACAGCTTCCACAACTGAATGGGTCCAAGGGGCGGTTGTGTAATTGAGGGGTAAATTAAAGAGACAACAGACAAGATTAAGCAGACAAGGGCTCACCTCCACTATTGCTTCAAGATCCAGGTCCAAGCTGTAATGTAATATCATGAGTTTCTATATAATCTTAACAAGCAGGCCATGGTAAACACATATGTAACAGGAAGGGGTTGGATTAAAAGCATACACGGCACACATGGGGGACGAGCTAGGGGTGTACATACAATGAAAGAGGGAGGCACGAGAGAGGCACGCATGTGACAGGGCAGCGCATAGATACCAAGATGGGCAGGCTCTAGTCAAGAAGCAGCCTAACCTTGGTTGTCTCTGAGCTGGTTTGACCTGAGAGGTCTTCTTCTCCAGGGTAGGAACAATCTATGATCCATATCAGAAGGGAGTGGGCCCTACTTAGGGTGGGACAGACAAGAGGGTCTGATTGAGGGTGACAAACAAACATTACAGTTCCCTCCATGGGAGCCCTGTCCTCCCAGACTCCTTAACCTCTGAATGTTGAGTTTGTCTGCATCCACTCTCTTCCTGCTTCTGTTTCCCACAAGGCACCAGGAAGGCTGTGCCTGTGGTGGGGTGGTCTCCCTCATTCCTCCCTAGGGGGCAGCTCCAAGCTGACAGTGTAGAGTTCTGGGGACAACCAGAGACAAAGTACTCAGAAGGCCCTGCCAACCAAAGCTGCTGCTGCTGTTCTAGCCTACCCCCAATATTCTGGCCTATGCCCCCAACCCAGGGAAAGGTAGGTGATGCCATCTTGTCTTAAGGCCATGTCCCCCTAACCCACTGCCTTGTTGGTAGCTTGCTATGTCAAGCTGTCCTGCTAATTCTCCAGCCTGTTTGTAGCCTGGAAATAACTCTTTATCCTGTACCAGGATGTTATTGTAGACTAATCAGGGTGGAAAGATGATGCAGCTGGAGCCTTGTACTTTTCAGCTTGAAAAAACAAGATAGGGTTTTTGCCTTTATACGCCCTGCCTAACTGCTATCTGAGGCTTAGGGATTTTAGTCCTCTTGGTAGCCGCCAGCTTAATAAAGACTCCTAATTTAACTTCACAGCATTACAGTGGACTCTAAACTTCCTAGGCATATAACATTGGGACACACACTTTCCAGAATATTCCAGAGGAAAAGGGCCTGGGGAATGTATAGAATTGGCTTTCAGGGTTCACACCAGGGTTCTGAGCTGAAGCAGGGTTCCCCCACTGGGTACCCACTTCTGTCCCATCCACGCTCTGAGTGCTCCTTGCAGACAGGGAAGTGAGGCTTGTCATGCTAGGCACCCCTCCCTCAAGCTCTGAACGCGGCTCCCCTACCACCCCCCTCCCCCACATACAGGTATTAGGAGGGGCAGGGGTAGCCTCAAGGGTTTCTTTGAGCGCAATTGTTGGGCGGGGCCCACAGAAGCAGGACCAACAGAGGTTCTATACCCGTCATTGCACGTGGGCGAGGGTGCCCAAGAGACAGACCTGAACTTGAGTTGGGTGCACCCCAGCCCGGGACACCCACCCACAAGTTACTCATCCCTGGACACCCCCCTAGGGGTGACCCCTTCCCATGTGCTCCCATCCTTGGGATGCCCCCAACCCCGGGGACACCGACACCCCCAGGCACCCATCCCTGACACATAAACCCCTGGAACCCTCATTCTTGGGGTGCCTCCTGTAATGGTTTTTGGGGCGCGAAGCGGAATTAAAGATCCAATTGGTAAAGTTTTAGAAGCAGGCTTTATTGAGAAGCTTGCGGACGGGTTCAATAACTCACGTATTGAGCTAATGAAACCGC
>NW_022103920.1:152994-173719 GCF_000313985.2 Echinops telfairi | reverse complement strand
CCTGGGACGCTCATTCTCGGGACTGCCCCACCGCAGGGACCTCTCACTGCAGGATGCCCCCGCCCCGCCCCGCCCGCGGGAAGGCTGCCGGGCATTGCACGCAGGCTCTAGCAGAAGCCGAAGAAAAAGCGGTGCGTGCGTGCGGAGGGCGGGAAGGAGGTGGCCCCCACACAGACCCCTGCGTGACGCTTCTGCGCGGCTCCAGCTCAGCGGGGTGGGGACAATTGGCTGAGAGGCACTGAAGCGAAACTACCCCTGGAGCGGGAGGCGTGGTGCCCTCTGGAAGTTGTAGTTCCACCCCCGCTTCTCGGTCGATCTTCTCCAGAGCCGGCCCCTCGCCCCAGTTTCCGGAGTCGGCGTCGCGGCGCCCCCTGGGAGTTGTAGTTCTCTGTGGGCGCGGAAATAACCTCGCACCGCGATCGTCTTCTGGGAGTTGCAGCTCCCTCTCTCCACCAGGGTGGCTCGCGCGCCTTCGCTCAGTTTCCCGAGCTGGCGCCGCGGTACTTTTTGGGAGTTGTAGGTTCCTCCCCTCAGGCCGAACTTAGTCCTCTTGACCCCAGTCCCGCTCCGTCACGCACCTGCGCCAGTGGACCTCTGGGAGCTGTAGTCCTCCACTCTCAGTCCGGTCTCCCGGGCCCACTGAAAGATGGTCCCCTCCGTAAACCGACTCTCCCTCGGATTCCGGTCCGTTTATTTGCTCCCACCAGTCTCCCTCTCCTTGCCCTGGCCCCGCCCACACCCACTCGGGCCGGCGCCGCGTTGCCCTCTGGGAGTTGCAGTTCCGGGCCAGGCCGAGCCGGGCCGGGCCTGGCTGTTGGGCTCTGGGACGCGGGGAGGGGCCCAACACTCCCAGGGATGCCGGGCCCTGGGTCCGGGAGCTGGAGATTGCGCTTCGGGCCTCCGCTCCGGGAGCTTCACCCTCCGGGGAGCTGGCGGGAGGCGGAACCCTGGCATGGCGCGCCAGGTAAGGCGGGCCCGGATCCCTCACCCGCGGACCCCGACGGCGGCCGCGCGGAGAGCCCCTCCAGGCCCTCGGGAGCCCCGCCCGCCCCCGGCCCAGAGCGAGCCTCGCAGCCCTCGGGGTCCCTTCCCGGACTGAGGGTTTGCCCTCCGCATCTCAGGTTCCGGGGAGCGGAGGCAAAGGGGCGACCGAGTTTTCATCAAAGGGAAACTGCAGTGGGTTCCGGGGAAAAGGTCCGCTGGTGGGAAGGGGGCTTAAAAAAAAAAGCCTCTGGGACCTGGAAGGTAGGGGGCCTCAGAGGCCCGGAAGTGGGGGTGGGTGGGCTCAGAAAGCTGGGAAAGTAGCCTTAGGGAGTTGGAAAGGTGGGGGACCCCAGGGAGTGGAAAAGTAGCCTAAGGAGCTAGAAGCGTGGGGGCCCGGGGCCTGGAGTGGTCTTTGTGCTGCTGTTGGCAGCAGCGAGTTAGGGGTGCTGCAACCCAAATCATTGTAGGGAGCTGTGGGATCATTGTAGGGAGCTGTGGGACCAGAGACAAAGTGGGAAGGGGGGTCCAGAACTTCAGAAGGGGGAGACCCCAAGTGCCAGCTGTGGACGGTCAGCCTGTGGGCGTTTTGTAAGTGCACTGCCCCAGACCATCCCTGGGCTCTCAGGACCCAGAAGCCGGCTCTTGGGTGCTGGGAGACACGGCCTGTCAGCCTGGAGGACTAGGGTGTGGAAGGGCCACCCTGGAAGGCTGGGCCTTGGGACTCGCCTGGCTGAAGCCACACTGGAGGCGCTCTGTCTGTGGCCCCGGTGTTGGCTGGCATTCCCCACACAGCTCTCAGTTTCCCCAGGGGGCTGAAAGCTGAGGTGAGGCAAATGTGGGACAGGGTCCTACAACTGAAACCAGGCCTCCAGGCTGAGCTGCTCGGGTGTTAGGCAGAGCCAGAGGGCCTTCCCAGAGGAGTGAGGGCCCGGGGGTCGGTCTGTAGTGGACCTCACTGGATGCCCACAGCAGCCCTGCCAGGGACACCAGGGTGACTTCATCCCACAGGGCCTGCTGTGAGTCTACGGCCCAGAGGGTGGTGGGGTCCTCGGGAGGGCTGGAAACCCAACCCTGGGCTCGCACCTGCTGGGTCATTACCAGTTTAGTAGCTTGCAGGAAGGAAACAGCCCTGAGCAGCTTCTTGGCTGAGGGTTTTGAGTGTCTGCCGAACAAGTGCTTGATGGCCCAGAGCTGGCTCCCCAAAGGCCAAAGCTGACCCTGCCGGGCCCTGCTCCCCTCCTGAGGCAGGGAGTAGCCACGAAGGGGGTGTGGGACGCACTCTGCTTTTGTTACGGGGTGTTGGAAGTGGCCGTGCTGCTTGCTTGTTGCAGTGTGTCTGCGGCCCTTCCTGCAGTCTCGGTAACAACCATCAGTCCGAGGGGGAGTTGGACATCCATTCACAGCCACACACCGAGGGAGGGTGCTGAGGGAGAGACGCACTGGCAACCTCACCAAGGCCTGGAGGGGGTGTATGTGTGTGTAGGGGTGTCATTCTTCTTATGTTTTAAATCCACCCTGCTAGAGCCCCAAGACTTTACACACCCAAAGGGGACTTTGCTCATTAGCACTGATGAGTTTGCTTGGTGAAGACAGGACTGGATGGCTGGGGTACTTGCTGCCTCCAGCCCTGCCCCCCCCCCCCCCCCCCCCCCCCCCCCCCCCCCCGCCCCCCACCTCAGCTCTCCCACAGGCCCCAAGTACAGGGGGTGGAGCCAGACGCCCTGGGCTGTGCCCACAGGTGCATATCACCTTCAAGGACGTGGCTGTGCAGTTCTCCCAGGATGAGTGGCGGCTCCTGGAGGAGGGACAGAGAGCCATCTACCAGGACGTGATGCAGGAGAACTACGCAGCGCTGGTTTCCCTGGGTGAGCGGCGGAATGACTGCGTCCCAGGACCTCGATGTGCCCACCCTCGGTAGACACTGTGCTGAGAGGGCAGCTGCACTGTCTTCTGGGTTCAGGGGGTACATCGGCCCATTTGATGGGGGGAGGCAGGCTCAGGCTGACAACCCTGCAAAACTGAACAGGGTGACCTCGGGGTCTGAGGACACACGGGTCCGGGTCATCCCATGGGCATGTGTTTGTCAAATGTGACCGTGTGTCCTGTGTCACGTGTACTACATGCGGCATTCACCACCATGAGTGACATGTATCACACAGACCACGTGACATTCATGACGTGACATTCACGTGTATCATGTATACCACATGTGACATTCACCATGTGAGTGACATTTACCATATACCATATGTGATGTCCCTCACATATGATGTGTGTACACATATACACATGCTTGTATCACACACAGAAACCCTTGTAGCCACACATTTCATTTATGTGACACGTACTGATAATACGCGTTACGTATCACCTTACAGTACATACAAATTGTATAACAAGTTCCACTGGCAAGGGTATCACCAGTAGTGTGTGTGCCACATGTAGCAAAAGGCGTGTGCAGTGCATGTAACATGTTGCAAGTGTGTGTGTTACAAGAGGGACTGGTGACGGGTGTTACATATAATGTGTATGCTGTGTAGAATGTGGTGTCTCACATAATGTGTACTGCACACGTACACACGTGCCACATTCTCCATGTTTGTCATGCACAGGATATGTAGCATGTGTCACATGGGCACTGCGACACTTAAACGTGGTCGGGTGGGAAGGACATGGGGACCAGCTTCCACTACCAGAGTGACTGTCCCCTCTTCCTCACCCAGGGACAGCTGAGCTGCTCCCACTCTCCGCCTTCCTGTCACCGACAGAGCCCGAAGGGACCATGGGGCCCGGGAGCCAGGCTGACAAAAAACAGGAGCCTTGTGGCCAGGGAGACCCCCAGGGTGAGTCATGGAGGACCCCCGGGGTGAGCGCTGTAGTGGCGGGGGCCCAGGTGAACCACATGACAGGGAGACCGAAATGAGCTGTGTGACTGGGGGTGGGGGGACAGGTGACCCATGTGGTCAGGCACAACCTCTTGGGTTGTGGTCCTCAGCCCTATGGCCTTGTGATGACACTGACCATGACCCTGCCGGGACTTCTCACTGACACAGGCAGACACCCCACATGCAGGTGTACACACAGACAGAGACAGACACAACACAGCCAGACACACACAAGCTGGCAGAACCCAGTCACCTGGGAAAGCACTTGGCCCCTGCCACACAGCACCCTGCAGTCTGGGGGTGCGGGAGTTGGAGGAGGCAGCCTCTCCATTTTAACTGAGCCCCAACAGGAGCTTTGGGGAGGGCTGTGCAGACGTGAATGCAGTGGCCAGCCTGCCCTTTGCAGGAGGGCCCCCGAAGCGCAGCCTGCCCCTCTCCGCCCTGGTGCAACTGGTGAAGGGGATCCCTGAGTTCCTGCTCCGAGAGGCCCCCGAGGATGAAGCGAGGGTGCGCCCAGCTGGTGAGTCAGCAGCTCTGCTCCAAGACCACGGGTGGAAAGGACACCCAAGCTTTGTTCCTTCCCTTGTGCAGGGCGGCTGCTGCCTGCCTGCTCCTCTGTCTCCACAGACGTGGGCATACAGGGCCAGGGCAGGCTGAGTGGGGCTGGGCTTTGGAGAAATGAGGGTTGGGTGGACTGGTCTTGGGGTGGCACCAGGGGGCTGGGCATTTCCCATCAGGACAGAAAGAAGCAGGAGGGGACCTGGCCTTCACTCTCTGGGGGGGACGTGGGACAAGCCCTGGGGAACCATCCTCCCCTCTCCTCGACCCTCACTGTCAGGAGTTCTGGGAGCAGGAGAGGCCAGGCTTGCCCAGGCTCACTCATCTCTCCTTCGGCAGAAGCGGTCAGTGGACAGGGGTCTCCAGGGGAGGCAGGCGCAGGGGTCCCAGACAGTGAGCCCCCGATGATGCCCTCCTGCAGTCCCGTCAGGAGGAAGAGCCGCTGGAGCCAGGAGGGAGAGGCACCAGGGCCAGGTGAGACACGGCTGTGGGGATGCAGGAGTGAGCTTTGTCAGCTCAGGAAAGGGTTGGGACTGAGGACGTGGGCTGTGTCTGACCAGTCCACAGTGAAAACTGACCATGGGGGTGTCTCCAGACTTGGAGATCCTGCTCCCAGCCCCTTGGATCCCTGCACCCTCCTCTGGCTGTAGGTGTGGCCAACCCTCCCTGTGCAAACTGAGCAGCTATGGGGAAGGCACAGGGATCCAATGCTAAGCCCCTGCATGGAGCAGCTCGCCTGGGGGACCTGAGGCCCCTGCACACTTCTGGGGACTGGAGATGGCATCTTCTTACCATTTAAACAATTTACCAGGCCCCAGCAGTGCAGTTGAGTCTTTAAGGGCATTAGATAGTTGAGAGGGTACAGACCACTCTGCTTCAGCTCTCTCTGGCCAGGGTGTATCCCACAAACACCCCAAGGCCCAAACCAAACATCTCTGTGCTGGTGACACCACTGCAGATTGATTGGGTGAAGATTTGGCTAGGTGGCAGATCTGAGATGGTGGCATGTTCCCCGAAGAGCCCTGGTGTCCTGTGCCCCTGCACCTGCTCACACCCCAGGGAAGCTTGGCAGGCCAGGCAGGTTCAGCTGAGTGTGAAACAGGGCCTCAGGGCCAGGATCACCCCGTCTTCCATGGGGAGAGAAGGCCCAGGGAGAAGCGTTCTCAGTTCTGAGCACTGGGGCTCAGACATGCTGCCCTCACGCTCCCCCGCCTCCTCCAGGGCTCTGTCCTGGGAGCAGCCCCTTGCAGGGCCTCATCGACTGCTTGAGAGAAATCCTTGTGCGGGGACCCCAGCCACCTGAAGCGCCCCCCAGCAGACTACACCCCCGCCCTGCCTCCAGTGGGAGCCTCCCTGGGCTGGAGCCAGCATCAGGAGGGGCACCCCCAGAAGGTGAGTCTGCCCTTGCCTGGGGCTGGGGGATTTGTCTCTCCCCTTGTGAGGGCCGGAGGAGCTGGTGGGGGGAGGGGGAGAAGCCTCTGCTGGCCAGGGCTGGATGGACGTGGAGCTTGCAGGGGCCCCTCACCTGAGCCTGAAGCCCCCCTTGCTGCTCTGGGGGCAGGGAGCCCGTCATAGTACTTTAATCAACAAGAAGAAGCTGCTCCTGTGGGCCACGTGGTCCCTTGTCCAGGGGGCACCTGTGACCACATCCTTTCTTCTCAGTGAAGACGGAAACATCTCCGGGGGCCTGCACCCTCCAGAGCTGGGTGGCCCCTCTGAAAGAGGGTCTGGTGGCCTGCAGTGGCCACTCCTGCCCCTTAGGAGCAGGGCAGCCGCCACCCTGGGAGCGTCTAGGGACCCGGGAACAGGACTCTGGAGGTAATGCCCTTCCTGCTGGGACACTCCAGCACTGCCCACCCTGCCTGCTGCACGCCGGTCAGCATCACCAAATGGCCTCCCAACAGGACCTGAGCTCGTGCAGAACCCCCTCCCCAGGCCCTGGGCATCCCACCCACCTGCTCTCGAGCCCTCTGCCCTCAGTCCATGGTGCAAGACAAGCCGAGGTGCAGTGCTCATTCCCTAGTCTCACGGGCCCTTCCCTGGGGGGACCCTCAGCCCCTAGACAGGGTCTGCTTTCTCGAGTGAGGGGGCGGGGTGGGGGGGCCGGGTAGCTCCTGCCAGCCTCTCGCTGACTCAGGCTCCTCTGTGGTTTCCCCCACCTATATCTCCTGGGGCCTCTGTGAGCAGGTCAAAGCCCCCAGAGAAGGGTGCCCTGCAGAAGCCCTGCTGCGGCAGAGAGCCGGGCACTGATGGGCCCCTTCTGTCCCAGCCAGTCGGGCCTCAAGCTCCCCGCTGGAAGCCCTGGAGGCCTGTCTGAAGGGCATTCCGCTGAGTGGGCCCTCACCCCCCCAGCCGCCCACTGCCTCTTGGTCCTGGAGCCTCCAGCAAGGACCCCAGGAGTCTCTGAGGCCTGAGCTGAGACACCATGCACCGCACAACTCAGGTGGGTGCCAGGCCCTAGCTGGCTCTTGTCCAGCATGGACAGCACCCTGAGGCCACCCTTCCTCTCACTAGCTATCCTGAGCAATCCCCAGCTGGGACCTGGGCTTGCCCCTTGGATAGACCCCAGCTGGGTGCCTCCTCCCTCAGTTCTTACCGAGCAAGCTGGTGGTTGGTGGGACCTGGCCATCCCTCGGGCTTGGCTGTGACACCAACCCTGCTGTCCTCCCGCAGAAGTGATCATGGGGCTTCTTCCTCTGGGCCTGCAGGGTCTGAAAGACCACCCTGCCCACCTGCCAGGCCCCCATGGCAGCCCCAGCAGCCCCTCCTCGAGCAGCAGCACCAGTGGGCACCTGGACTTGAGGGGTCCCGAGGGAAGCCGGTGGCGCCTCCCTGGACAAGGTAAGCTGTCCCGAGCTTCTCGGGTCCCCTGGTCCTCCCGCCTGGGCACAGAGTAAGGAGTGGAGGTGGGCCAGGCCACACACCATCAGCTAGTGAGATGGGAGCTCCTCCTCAGTGGAAGGTGAGTGCTCGAGCCCTCACTGGCCCAGCCCTTGAAGGAAGACTGGTCCAGGAAGACTGGCCCAGCCCTTGGAAACGTGCCTCACCTGGGGTGGCTAGGGACCTCAGGTTGACCTTGGGGGTCCATGTAACCTGGTATCTGCCTATGACCTTGGTTTACCCCCAGAGGGTATGTCCGTCTGCCTCAGGTACTGTCAGGGATAGGACATGTGCCCTCAGTGGGTCTCTCTGTGACCTCCCGTGTTCCTAGGAGTTTTATCAGTGACCTTGCAACTGCCTTAGGGGTTCTTTGGGTGATGTCACCTCTGTCCTCCGAGGTCTGTGTATGACATCAGACCCTGGCACCGTCTGCCCCACAGAGCGCTGACCTCCATGGTCAGTGGGGTCTCTGGAATACACCGGACTCGTCCGTGTGGCCCTGTCCTCCCATGAGCGCGGAACTCTCCCTCAAGATACAAGTGACATTTCTTTTTAGTTTTTCCTTTTCAATACCCAAAACACAAACTCAGTGCAGTCAAGTAGATTACAGTGCATTTACATGACAGTGAGCCCTGGTGATGGTGTGAGTTAGTCATTAGTCTGCTAACCACAGTTTGGCAGTTCAAACCCACAAGTTGGCCCCATGAGAGAAAGATGAGACTATTTGCTACTGTAAATATTTATATTTTTAGGAACTTCTAGGGGTTCAATAAGAGTCGGAATCAACTCAATGGCAGTAGGTTAGCTTTTAGTTTAGTTTTGTCTGTTTGTTTGTGTGACTGGATGATGACATGAAGGTGTCCTAGTGGGGCAGGCGTTTGAGTGCTTCACTGTGATCCAGAAGGTCAGTTGTTTGAGTCCACTAGCTGCTCCCTGGAGAAAGAGGGCCGTCTGGCTCTATGAAGATTGCATGCAGCTCTTGAAGCCCAAGGGATGGTTCTCCTGGGCCTTGTAGGGTTGCTGTGAGTCAGACTCTCCTAATAGCAACGGGTTTGTTGTAGCTATCTGATACAGTTATAGGTATAAAAAGATATGTGATATGTAGCTATAGGTCTGGGTATGTGATGCAGATAGGTGATGTGGGTATGTACTGTGTAGATATGGGATGATATCGATAATGTGATGCGGAAAGATATGCGATGTGGAGGCAGTTGTGCAGACAGAACAAGGGGACACTGCACAGTTTAAAATCAGGGAGAGTGTGTCCGGATTGTGTCCTTTCATTGTACTGGACGCTGAGCACATCATCAGCGCAGCTGGCTTACAGGAGGAGGAGCCTGGAGTCAGGCTCAGAGGAAGGCTAATCTAGTAACCTGTGATGGCACAATGTTGCCTGCAGAAAGTGAGGAGGACTTGAAACCCTTACTGAGGAAGATGGAAGAGTGTGCCCTGCAGTATGGATTGAAACTCAATGTAAGGACAACCGCGATCCTCACAACTGGACCAGCAGGAAACATCCTGCTAAATGGAGACAAGGTTGAAGTTGTCAAGGATTTTGTCTTCCTTGGATCCACAGTCAGTGCTCATGGAAGCAGCAGGTTACTCTGTTGCACAAGAGCTCTTTAAAGTATCGAATAGCAAGGATGTTACTTTGAGGGATAAGGTGCACCTGACCTAGCCATGGTGTTCTCCATTGCCTTAGAGGCATGTAAAAGTTGGACATTGCAAAGGGAAGACCTTAGAAGAATCTGCATTTAGAATGTGGTGCTGAAGAAGAAAATTAAAAGTACTGCTTTTAGGGCTGCTAAAAGGACAAACCGATCTTTTTTGGAAGAAGTACGGCCAGAGTGGAGTGCTCTTAGAGGCAAGGATGGCAAGGCTTCGTCTTACGTACTTTGGACGTGTTGTCAGGAGAGACCAGTCCCTGGAGAAGGACATCTTGTTTGGTCAAGTGGAGGGGCGGCCAAAAGGAAAGCCCTCAACGAGCTGGATGGACACAGTGGCTGCCACCGTGGGCTCCGGCAGAGGAATCGTGGTGAGGGTGGTGCAGGCCTGGCAGGGTTTGGTGGGTTACTGTGGGTCAGAGTGGACTCCGTGTCACCTGACAACAATATGATAGAGATATGTGTATAGATACAGGTATATGATAAGCAGATACATGGGGTAGACATAGACAGCATGTGATATCAGAGCTTCTGTTAGAAAGCCACAGAGGCTCTGTGGGAGAGGTCCACACCCCCCACCATGACCCCATGACCCCTTCTAGTCACATGCCGCGTCCAGGGGTGGCCCTCACATAAGGAGCACCTGCCTTGCTGCTTGGCCATGCGGGGTCTAGCTGGGACCTGGGACCGGGTCCCCAGCACCCTCCCTTGTCTTATGTGGCGGTGTGCTGGTGGCAGGTTGTTGTGCGAGGAGACGCTGCTGCTTTCTCAGTGTATCCTGTACTGCACTTCGCTCTCTAGGGAGCATGGTGGTGATGCCTTCTTGACTCTTGGGCATTTCTGGCCCAGCCCCCCTCCCCACCCCCCACCCCCTGAGGGTACTGCCACTTCCCACTTGGCTTTAGGGCTGCTCAGGGCTTGGACCCAAATTCGGCCGACCCATTCAGGAAGAAACTGGGGGCATTGCTCACCCAGGAAAGGCTCTCTTCCCCCTGAATCTCCAGTCCCTCTGGTCCTCGCGGCCGTTGCGACTCTGCTGTGAGATGGGTGTGCTGCTTCCAGGCTCCACCTCAGGGCTGGCTGCCTGCCTGCTGCGTCCTGTTGTTGGTGCCAACGGGCCTCGACACTGGACGAGGCCCTGCTCCACCGCAGGCCTTCCTGGGGAGTGGGGGTGTCGAGGGAGGCCGTGTGTGCATGCTGCTACTCAGACATCCACCGAGAGACCAGGCTGGGTCACCACAGTGCTCAGTGACCCGGCTGTGCCCTCTCTTGGGGCTGCAGCCTTGGGCCTGAGACTGACTGAGCATGACCTTTCCAGGAAGCCCAGTGGGAAGCCTCCTGACCCAAAGCCTGGAAAGACACCCAGGAGGGAGCCCCCAGCCCCGGACACAGCCTGCCAGACCGCAGCCTTCAGACGCAGGGCCCGGGACCTGGACGCCGCCTGTAGGCGGTAAGCTGTGTGGTATAGACCTGTGGGCCTGGACGCTGCCCCTGGTTGCCACCGTCCAGCTCCCATCCCATCCCGCTCTGAGGTCAGAAGCCAGAAATGCTGGCCCTGAGCCCATTCCTACCCCCCAGTGACCCTGTAGGACAGGTAGACGTGCTTCATGTTCCAGTACCTTAAATCTGTGTGGGAGCAGAAAACCTCGTGCTTCTCCCGAGGAGCGGCTGGAGGGTTGGAACTGCTGACCTTAGGGTTGGTTAGCAGCCCAAGGCCTTACCCAATGATGGTGAAGTCGGGTGGAGCTGCTAGCCTTCAGGCCCCCACAACATGTCTCTCTCGGCCCTGCACCTAGTGCCCAGCAGGCCCCTCACAGACTCTGGTGGCCAGGCCTCTTTCCCACTGTGGGCCAGGACACACCCCTGCCTCTGCCACCACGAACCCCAGGGCCTCGGGCCAGGAAAGGGGTCAGCGCCTCCAACCCGCCCCTGTGCCTCTTGCCCAGGCCTCGCCCCCACCAGTACCATCAGGGCCCAGAGAGTGGCTGGAGGTGGCATCCTGCCCACCGAGCCAACAGGCTCTGGAAGAATTGCGCCCCTTCTGTGTCTCTACCTCGTGCTGCCTGCTGACACTCTGAGGGCAGAAGGACGCATGGATAGAAACACCAGAAAGCAGCAGGAAGGGGCCACCCTGTTGTCCCCGGGGCCCCTCAGGGGACTTGGTCGCCGTCCTCTGCTTAGTCTCAGGGCAGGGTCCCGCCAGCATAATTCCAACCTGGGTCTGCTGGAACGGCCAGGGCAACCCCCAGAGCACCCTGGCTGTGGACTGGCTACTGGGGAACCTCAGGCCTCAGACAGTCCCTGAGATTCCCCGGGGCTGGGTACCTGGCTAGGCCTGCCCACAGGTACAGAGAGGGCATGGTGGTCATCGCTGACCCTCAGCCCCTCCCGGCAACCAGAAGACAAAGATCTGTGTTCTTGCTTCCCGGGGGCAGCTGCTACAGCCTCCCCACTGCACCGCCTGGAGAGCTCTCTGGAAGGGATGTTACCTCTGCAGCCCCTGCGCTTCTCCTGCCTGACCGGCCCCAGCCTAGAGCCTGGCACTGGCCTCAGCCCCGGCCTCAGCCCCGGCCTCAGCAGCTCAGAAGGAGAGGACCAGCGACTGGAACTCGAGCCGAGACCCCTGCCTCTCCAGGGTGAGCTCTGGGGCTGGGGGGCAGGGGCGTGCAGGACACAGGACCATTTGGCCTTGGGGGTGACTTCACCTTGGTGCTCCGCCCCCCCACTCTCAGGGCCAACAGTGGCAGCAGGCTCATACCCAGGAGCAGCAGGGTCTGCCTAGAGCTCAGGGTCTACTTGGGCGGGGACATAGCTCCCAGCTCGGCGCTGGAGGACACTTAGAGCAAGAGTTGGGGCAGTGCTCCTCGGGGCAGGAGGCCCTGCACGTGCACCTTGGGCTGCTCCCCGCTGGTGCTCAATTCTCCGAGGGCCCTCTGCGGCCGCCCCCGGACTGTCCAGAAAACGCCTGTGCTAAGAAACATGCAGTCAGCTTCCTCACACGTGGGGCAGCCACCAGAAAGCGGGGGCTCCCCACGGGGTTTGCTACTGGGTATGGCAGGGAAGACCGGAGGAGGCTGCCAGCGGAGAGCAGAGGGGCCAGGGTCACGGTCGGTGGACAGCTACCAGGAGGGGAACAGGCTGCCCCAGGAGCCAACTGGGTGGGGAACTGGAAAGCCTAGGGAGACAGCCTCTAGTCGGGCCCCCACCCTGAGACCCGATGAGGCTTGGTGACCGAACCCCCAGGGCTGCACCCTCTCCTGTGCCATTTGCCAGTTTAAAAAAAGGTTGAAAGTTTGATTTCCATTTCTCAGGCCGTTTCTCCGGGTCCTCACGTCGGAATGGCACCAGGTCCCAGATGCAAACCTCTGCAGGTCCGGCCATCCCGAAGCTGGAGGGGAAGCCCGATTCTCATCAACCCACCAGACCCACTGGTGGGCCCAGGGCCTGGGACTCCCGATGGGACAACCCCCCTATCCCGGGTGACAGGGGCACCTTGCCGGCAAACACTGGACCTAGAAATGGTCCACAGGCCCTGAGCAGCCCCTCTATCCCAGGTGACAGGGGCACCTGTCTGGCAACCTCTGGGCCCAGAAACGCTCTCCAGGGCCCACAGGCACTGAGCAGCTCCCTGCTACTTCCAGCCAGCTCTAAGGAAGGACACCTCACTGCGGCCCCTGCTGGCCTCCCCCAGCCGCAGTGCCCCTGTGGGGATGTCCAGCAGGAGCTGCGTGGGCTCGCCGCTGCACTCTCAGGGAAGCTGGACTGGCTCGCTGCCTCCCTGGCCAGCCTTTCTCGGGATGTGGCTGCCATGAAGGACCAGGTGAGCCGCCTCAGGCGCCCACGTGCCCACAAACTAAAGAGCTGGGCTTCCTGGCCAAGGCCCGGCACCTTCCGAAGCCTACCCTACCGGAGGCCCCCAGGGCCCCCCAGGCCCAGGCCCAAGCTCCTGCGGGGCCCAGGCGAAGGTGGCTCTTCAGGGCCCCCCGTTGCAAAGAGGCCTCCAAGCGCTCCCCCAGCCTCAGCCATACCTTCAGGGCCCACCTGCGGTTGCACAGCCAGGAGTGTGCAGCCCCCCGAGGGCCCTCACCTCTCTCCAGTGCCTGCCACCGCTTCCCCCCGGAGCACCCCACTCCCAGAGGCCAGTGCTGCCCCAACCACCATCCTGACTCATCTTGTGGACATAGTGGGAGCCCAGGGTGGCATGCCCAAGCGGACCTGGAGTGGTGGGTGCACAGACCTGCGCTGGGGGGCCCTGGGAGTACCCCCAACACCCCAGCCACCCTCTGGGGGGCTACCCCACCCCTCCGTCCCAGCACCCACAGGACCCCTGTCTTCGCCTTTCCGAAGCCCTCAGTGCTGACTGGACCCCAGGGTGGTGCATGTTCATGGGACGCAGTTGGGGCGTCCTCGGCCTCTGTCTTGGCTCAGGTTTGATGACATTTTGCTGACCTCTCCCTGCCCTTTCCCCTGGGCCTGCCCAAGTGAAAGGGGGTATGGGTGTGCTGTGACTGTGTGTGGCGCACATGTGTGAGGGTCTTTGCATATGAAAGTGTCATGTAGATGTGTGTGAACTGTTTGTATATGTGTGAATATACTGTGTTGTTTAAATGTGAGGGTATGTGCATTTATACCTGTGTAAATGGGCAAAGATGTGTGTATGCAGTACTTGGGTGTAGGTGAGGGGTAGTGTTTACCTGTGTTGTGTGTACATCCATGTGATGATGTGTATGCAGTACGCGTGTAGGATGTGTGTACTATGAGTTTGTGTGATGTATGTGTGTACCACATGCATGTGGGCTGCATGCTTGTTTCCTGTGTTGTATGGGTGTACATATTTTGTGTGCAGTGTGTTATGCAAGGGGCTATGAAGGTTGTCTGTACATATGCGTGTGTTGTGTGTGTAAGCATGTGAGTATATGCAGCACATACATACAGGAGCGATGGTGTGTGTACAGATACCTGGGAGGTATAAGTGAGGGGTGTGTGTGTGGGTGTGTGTGTGTCTGCACATGCAAGGGGTGTGTAGATGGGGGGGAATGTACATGTGTGTGTTTGGATACAGTTGTGAATGTAGTATATACATGCTGGAGGATGTGAGGGTTGGGTATACATATGTGTGACTGCAGTACATAAATGCAGGGCATGTAGGTGGGGGTTGTGTTTGCATACGTGTATGCATGTGATGGTGTGTGCTGTGCATATCTACAGGAGTGTGTAGATGAGGGCTGTGTGTGTGATGGTGTGTGCACAGTATGTACATTCAGGGATGTAGGGGAGGGTTGTGGGTGTGTGCCTATGATAGTGTATGCAGTATTTGTATGCAAGAGGTATAGGTGAGAATTGTGTGCGTGTTTGTGTGTGCGCATGGGTGTGTGTTTGTGACTGTATGTAGTACATAGGTTCAGGGTGTATGAATGTGACAGTGTATATGCAGTGTATCTATAGGGGAGGGCTGTGTGTGCATGTGTATGACTGCAGTATATATGTGGGCTGTGTGTGCATGTGTGTATGCAGTATGTCTATGTGCAGGGGTGTGGGTGAGTGCTGTGTGTGCATATACATGTATGTGCACATTGCACATATTGGGTGGCTCTCTGTGGCCACCTCCTACCCGCTTCTGCTCCCAAAGGACTGTGGACTAGTGCCTCCCCTTGGGGAGGAAATTCCCATAGTCAGGTTGACTACATGGTGGGAGAAGTCTGCCCTGGCTCTGTGCTGGGCCCACCCATGTGGATCCTCAGATGAAAGGGAAAGATCTAGCAGACCCAATCCTGGGCTGGGAAGACTGTTCCAGTAGCCCTCCTTGGGAAAGCATGGCTTCTCAGGGAGGACTGGTCACCCCTGTCCTCATGGGAGGGGAAGGCCTGAGTCCGACATGCCAGGGACCCACCTCCCTGGCCAGTGGGCGGTGCTGAGCCACCACTGCTGGAGGAGCCCCTGGCTCCTGTCCCTGCACCCTGAGATCCCAGGCCCCTCACTGGAGTGAGCGTGCTGAGGGTCCAGGAGGGGAGACCCCGGTCAAGTTGCCCAGGCTGCTGTCAGGAGCAGAGGCCTGGCTGGCAGTGGTGCTCGTCCCAAAGACCATGGGGCTGCTCACACCAAACAAGGCCAAGAGGCTGACACCATGCCCAGAAGCTCCATGTGGCCCTGCTTCTGTGTGGGACCTGGGGAGGACAGCCAGGGAGTTGACAGGTTCTTGAGGGTCTGCCCTGGAAACCCCCAAACTGCGCCTGCTGAGGAAGCAGGGGAGCCTGTTAGGGCCAGGACCCGCCCCTGCCACTGGCTGTCCACTTCACCTTCTAGCTTTCCTCCCCCCCACCCCCCCACCCATGCTCAGCTGAGGACAGGCCCCTCCTGGGGTCCATTTAGTTGGCTTTGCATATTCGCCATGCACAGACCCTGCAGGGGCACTCGTGACCGGTTCCCACACTGCCCGGAGCCTCCCTGATGGTTACGGAGAGCCACTGGAGTTCAGCCTCAAGTCTGTCCAGCCCCTCGTCCACAGGGCTATTTTATGATGAGAATCTGCCATGGCTTTTGAGATTGTGAGTAGCAGTGGACAACGGAGGCCCAAACTCAAACTCCCTTTGAGTTTCAGGGAGTCCTCAGAGTACCCTCTGAAGCCAGGGACCACCTGAAGCAAGTGAACACCCACACCAGCCCGCCAAGATAGCTCGGGCTCCCACACCACCGCCGCCCCGGTGGAGGGAGGCACGTGCAGGCCCCGCTTCCGGTCTTCTTTGGCTTTGTGCTGGAGGCAGCGGTCAGCGTGCCCTCATCCAGCCCCGCTAGACCCGCCTTGTTCCTGGAATCCTTGATCCAGGCCCCCATCACACCCTCACAGGGTACACCACAGGTGTCAGCCCCACCTGTTCCGGCTTGTTCCGCCATTCCTGCCGCCTTTTGAATTGACCATGTGTTTTTAATCGTTCTTACCTCGACTAGCCTTGAAATGGAAAGAACTAAAATAAGAGACTTGAAAATTTACAGTAGTATTTGGGGCATTTTTCTCATGCTTTTCTTAGTTGTTGAGACAAACAAAACAGGATGGCTGGATATGGGAGACTTTAATAGGCCAGTTACCAAAATGACCAGCTTGGTGGAATACAGAACCCTGAACCATGGGACTGCAGACATAATCGTTTTCAAACATGCTCGAATTTAGTAAACATAGACCATGCACAATGTTTCAGAGCAAGTTAAAACATTTTGAAAATGTTGGGATTATATAGACTGTACTCTGATCATTATTAGCTTGTAAACTGGTAAAAAATATCTTATATACTGAGAACCACAATTGTGCTACTAAGTAACTCGTTTCAGAAGAGAAATAACAGTGGATATTAAAAATAAATAGAACTAAAGGAGTATCACACGCCAGATTTGTGGAGTAGAACACCCACTGGGTACCACGCGGCTGTTGCGGGGGGTGGAGACCGGCAAAGGACTCCAGTGTGCTGAGGGAAGTCAAAGAGCAGAGCAGAAATTGTGAAACATACAAATTGTAGGTATTCCCAACAAAACCGAAAAGTCTGTAAAGCAAATTTATTAGCTTGTGGTATAACATTGATTCAAAAGCACAATTAGCAACCAATTTCAGAGATTGACATCACTACAGATGCTATCGAATGATAGAGTAACATAAGCAACTTTCATTTTAAAGTTCATCTGTGGAATTTCGACAAGAACACAACCTAACAGACACAAGAAGAAACAGACCCTGAAAAGTCCTATCCCATTGGGAAAAACTGCGTGCATGATCAAACCTTCCTTTAAAGGAATCGGCAGCCCCGAGGCTTCACTGGTAAGTTTTATTTCACATTCACAGAGAAAATAACTTCACTAACAAAAGTTATCCCAGAGAATAGAAGGATATGGACCACTGTGGCTATAAGACCAGCACAGGTAGGCTTGATACCCAAACTTACCTCTCAAAGACCTATGGGCAAGCTACTGAAGGATCCTGCAAAGTACCGAAGAGTTGAACCTCAGGACCATGATGGGGCATCTGACAGGTGCAAAGATGGTTGCCTATCTGAACACTAGATGCAAGAAGCAATACCCACAGGTCATCCACTGCGTCACCAAGGGTGATAAGGGCCTTCACTAGGTAGAAGTCCTTCTGCCGCCCAGTCAGTTCCAACTCAGTGCAACCCTAGACAGGTTTTCTGTGACTTGTTTACAGAAACAGCCAGCCATGGCGTCTGGCCCACTGAAGGTTTGAACCGCTGGCCTTCGATTAGCTCAAGGTGCCACCTGCCCACGAAGGGGGTTGTAGTAAAGGGCATGTTGGGATGTCTCCTCGGCAGCATGGTGAGAGGTGGCCCTCAAAGGCACAAGGAACTGAGGGAGCCGCAAAAACGCTCACATGACATGAATGCGCATCGGGAAAGCGGGAAGGCAGCCGTAAACAGCATTTATAAGGCAGATGCCTACAAAACAAGTTGTGTTCACCAACTAGAAAATAAGCTTTCGTTTCTAGGAATAAATCCCTAAGAGATTTGTGTAGAGAAGACTGCTCAGTGCCCTGGTGGCACTGTGGGCTGGGCATCAGGCTGCTAACCTGAAGATCAGGGTTCAAAGTGACCAGCTGCCCTGAGGGAGGGTGACGAGGCTGTCTGCCCACCAACAGGTTGCAGCACCACCCTGGGTTGCTGAGAGGCGGAACTGGATGACAGTGGGGGGCTGACTGAGGGTGTGTTTATTATTTCAGTTGCTATCAGTGAGCATATTGCTGTTAGTACCCTCATGCTACAAATGTGGAGCTGGGGTCCCAGAAAAGCCAAGACACTTGCTCCTGGTCACACCACCTGTGGGGGATTGGCACCTGCTTTGAGCATGAATCACACTGAAAAGTAGACGTTTGAACCAGGCCTGAGCTGGAGCGGTTTGGGGAGGAGGGACTGCATGGATTGGTTTTTAGATGACAAGCCTGCAGTGAAGGAGCCCTAGGGGCTCAGTGGCTAAAGCATTGGGCTGCTAACCGCAAGGTCGCCGATCCCACCAAGATCTACAGCCTCAGACTTGCAGAATCAGTTCCACTCCGCCCCATAGGGCCCCCAAGTTAGGACTGATTCCATGGTAGTGAACCTGCAGCGTGTATTCATGGGTTAATTTGTTGGTGTCAGGTGAGAGTTGAGACTGGTCAAGTAGAGGCCAAGAGGGGATCGGGAACCCTTCCTGCCCATCTCCCTGGGGAGCTCCCATGCCTAACCAAGCAGACAAGAGGCCTGAGGGGTGACAGACTGGTCTAGAGGATTCCAAAGGTCCATGACAGCCGCCTTTGTGCTCCCAGGCTGCGTGTGAACTGTCTGCAGGGTCAGAGTGGGCAGCCCGGCTCTGACTTCCAGATAGGCTGACTCCAGTCCCCACTAGAACCCCAAGCTGTTGACAGTGGCTAGGCACCGAGCGCTGGCTTCCAGGGGCATTTCAGCATCAGGCCTCTTTCTGAGGGTTCCCCATTGCCTCCAGATGCTTTCCTGGTCTGAGGAGGTGCAGCCTGTGACCTGTGTCCCAGAACCCTCGCAGCCGAGCCAGAGAGTAGTCAGTGGGGTCTGCCAAGAGTGTGTGACTCCAACAAGATCCCTGTCAACAAGCTTGTGCCCAGGGGGTTTGTGGTTTGTTGGGCATCGGCAGAGGGGTTTATTGATGGTGACACCAGCCCCAGTTCCTCGTACCAAGGAGCCCATACCGGTGGATGCAGGCACAGGGTCAACATGGCAACACTGAGTGTCTCCGTGCAGATGGGATAGCAGTCCTGGCAGGACAAGCAGACAAAGCCAACCGGCAGTGGTCACTGGGTCGTGAGGAGGGTGTGGGATGAAGGGGCCACAAGTCTTTGCAGAAAAGGGACCCGAGTGCAGCCTGCTCTGCAGAAAGTCCACGGGGAGGGGCCAGGCCTCGGGATCCCTGGGCCAAGCAGAGATTCGTCCTGCTGGCAGGAGGGGACAGCACAGGCCTGGAATAGAATCCAATTAGCTGGGCCCTAAAGAAGTTACATAAGGGCCTTATGTAAGCGCCTGGCAGCTGTCACAGTCCTGGCTACCCAGGAACACCCCTCCCTGGAGTGGCCTGATCCCAGATCCCAAGACTATCCTGCAGGGCTGGTGGGAAAATTTGTCTCCCCGAGAACAACAACTCCCCTGTCCCTTGCTGCTCCTCTGGGAAGTAACCCTCAGCAGCCTTTCCCCAACAGCAGATTCCAGGATGGGGCAGGACAGCAACCACTTACAGACTAGTATGAACTGTGGCCCATGCCACCTCGTGCTTTCCTCTCCTGGCTAGTGTCTGGGGCGGTAAGGAGGTACTTTCTCTTTGTGGGGAGGGAGCCTCCCCCTCCCCCATCCAGGTCCTTGAAATCACATCCCCTTGATGACAGCTCCCTACACCCAGCACCGGGAAATATTTCAGAAGAGGTTGTGCAGAAAGAACTTGCACTCTCTGCTACCAGCACCTCCCTTCGTGCCCTCTTTCCAGAGCCCTGCCCACACTCACCGGCACCCCTCAGACCCACACACCTCCAGAGGTGAGCCCCGGGCCCTCTTCACAGATAAATCCTGGGGCACAGCGCAAGCTCTGGTCCTGTGGCAGAAGTTCAGGCTCCACAGCCCGAAAGCAGTCATGAAGCAGGTGGTTACCAAAGTGAGAAAATGGAAACTTTAAAGTAGCAATGCTGTAAGGGTTCTTGGTGACTTTCTGTATGTATGGCCACACTATGTAGGATGGGGCAACTGCTCTATGGGACTAGGCTCTGGATGGCAGTGCTGCCCTTCCCAGGAGCCCCCATTCCAGCCAGGGTCATAAAGGCCAAGGGGCGGGACAGACACTTATCAGATGCAGGGCCTGAAGGTAGGCCCAGGCCTCCCTATCCTCTCCCACCTGCTACCTGGAGGTGTCCTGAAAGGATGCCGCACAGCCTGTCGTTCACACTTGTGCACACGACATCCGCCTCTCCCATCACTGGGTATTTCTACCAACAGCCCCATTCTGCTGGTGGGTTCTGAATGTTCAGTTAGGACTGGCCCCGCCCATCAACATGACTCAACATCCACTCCTGCAGCCCCACGCCCTCTGCCGTCCTTCCCATGACCCAGGTCTGCACATGAGCACACACAAATGTACACAAAGACATGGACACACAGAAACGTGGACACATACGTGCACACAGCCTCTCTCCCACTTGGCGTTCTAAAGGCTCCAGCTCTGGGACTCTGCCCTTGCACTAACATCTGTTTGTCCTGGACTTGCCTTGGTCTGCCTTCAAGCCCCTGCCCCTCTTGGCTTTGTGAATCTTGTGTGGAATAATATTGGAGACAACAGATATGTTTTAACCAAATAATAAAAGCATTTTTTCTATATGCTCTTGCTGTTAGTTGCTATTGAGTCACCTTGATGTGGTGACAGCAGGCACATCAGGACAAGTATTTCTCTCGGAATAGCTCATCATGGTACAATATCGCAGCATCATTTTCAGATATTCAGTTTTATGATTTACTGTTCGAAACAGTGCCTTCATAGTCAGCCTTAGTGAAAACTAGGAAAAAAATATTCCACTTGTGTCAGAACCACCTCTACAATGGAATCTTTGGAGTAGAATCTGCTGTAAGCTGGGGACTCCCTGTTAGAAATGCGTGTGGACTTTTCTTTTTATTTATTTATTTATTTATTTTTAACATTTTATTAGGGGCTCATACAACTGTTATCCCAATCCATACACACATCAATTGTGTAAAGCGCATTTGTACATCGTTTCTC
>NW_022103920.1:145697-148236 GCF_000313985.2 Echinops telfairi | reverse complement strand
GGTCTATTGAGATTCTTGACGTCCACCGAGGATAGTCTAGGTAGGGTTTGTTTTTCCAAGAATTTATCCATGTCTGTGTGTGGACTTTTCATAGCGTTTCCACACTGATGCCTGTGCCTGGGTAATACTGGGGTGCCCACCTATGGCGGCGGGTCTCTAATGTGTGGCCATCTGGCCATGCGTGATCTTATAGTTCCCATGAGATGGGACTATGGCAGTGGTTCTCAACCTTCCTAATGCCACGACCCTTTCATACAGTTCCTCGTGGTAACCCCCCAACCATAAAATTATTTTCATTGCTACTCCATAACTGTAATTTTGCTACTGTTATGAATAGGCGACCCCTGTGACAGACGAATTCGACCCCCAAAGGGGTCACGACCCACTGGTTGGAACTGCTGAACTATGCAAATGAGATGCTTATGACCTACCACGGAGATTGGGCAGTTTTGCTAACGCCATCCTGCTGGGTTAAAGGAATCCAGTCCCAGGAGTTTTAGGGGGACCTCTCTACCATCAAGAAGAGCTGGGAGTGGAATGCGTCCTTTGAATCTGGGGTTTCTACTGAGAACCTCCTAGACCCGGGACCCAGAATGAGTTGGGACCCTGTAGGCAGCAGAGCATGCGATGGCCGGAACCAGGAGACAGGTGTGAGGTGGCACAGTGGGAGTCATGAGACATGCACACAAAGACTTGCACTCAAAGACGTGCACACACATGCAAGTGTGGCCGCTGCTGGAGTGGGAGCTGAGCCGCTCCTGTTTGAGGGGTGTGCCTCTGGGTGCTTACTGGGGGAGTCAAAGGGCTTTGTCACACTTGCAAGGGCTGCTGCTGAGAGCCAAGGTTCAATCCTAGCGGGTACCTGATCTCCTGAGTTGTCCCTATTACTTCCTGTATTGTCACCTGTGCCTTCCCTCATAGCCCCCCTCCCCTAACTGTCAGTGTGGCTGGGGGTTCTGTGTGGTTATGGCAGTGAACTTCTGAACCCAGCCATCTCGACCATCTCTACTGCCGCTCTGGAAGCTGCTGTGAGGGGCTCCGCTTCCTGTGATACACCAGCTTGACCCCCAGGGGCTTTCGGTGGAAGGAAAGAGGCATCTTGCAGAGAAGATTCTGGAATGTCGTCAGAAGGTCGTGGAACATTTTCTCCCAAGTGCTGTCCACTTGGAAAGCAGCAAGCTCTTGCATGAGGAACACCAGCAGAGTCCACAGAAACATCGTTTGAGGTCAAAGGTCTGAGATGACTTTTTAAGCTGGAATCACAGCTCTGCCCCAGGCAGGCAGCTAGAGAATAATGCCATTTGTCCTCCAGCCTTGGGCTGCTGCTCCAGCCAGCCCAGCCCCGGACCCACATCTCCCCTCTTTCCAAGCCGAGAAGCCGGGGTTTTTATGTGACATTTTCTGAGATGTTAAGTCAGGCTGGGGTCAGACAATGCAACTCCCGAATGTTCCCGGATGCCGGCTCACTTCTGGTCGTCCCACCTGAGAGCCCATTTGTGTGCTGGCGCCGCCTCCTCCCGCTGCTCCTCCCGCAGCTCCCCCGGGTCGGTTCCTTCCTCTGCTTAGGCCTGCTGTGGCTTTTCTCAGGCAGTGCTATCATCTGAACTCAGCCCCAGCTGTCGGTGCCCACGCCATAGTTTCTGTGATCGGTCCAGGCTTCCAGCTCCCTAAACCACACTCCCCATGACTGGGACTCCTCAGAATTCTACCACAGCCCCTTCTTTGCTCTCCCAGTTCACTTCTCTGGGGAGCTCAGCCTTGACCTCATAGCTTCAGAAATGCTCCTCTGAGCTCCGCAACTCTGGGCTACGTCCTGTGTCCACAGGGCCAGGCGGCTCCCACCCCTACTGCCCCTTCCTCTGTGCATTCATGCCTCACTGTCACAAAGTTCTGTCACCTGCCATTCATGCCTTTAGACGCCATCTCCCAGTCACCCCGCTTCCATCCTCCAGAGGTGACCAGAGCCATCTTTCTGAAGGCTGAGGGAAACTAACCGTGGTGTGGTTTCCCTGCCTGATGTCCCCATACTGCCCCACGGCCTGGGGCTGCTCACTCGCCTGGACATCTGTCCCTGACCAGAGCAGGGCTTCGTGCTCTTCTGGAGCTAGTTTTTCAGCAGTTAGTCTTCAGGCTTGTCTTCCAAGGCCACTAGGTGGACGTGGCCTGCCGTGTACCAGCTAAGCCTCCGTAATTGCCTCAAGCTGACCCAAATCAAACCGCTGCCATCAAGTTGACCCTACTCATGGTGACCCTGCAGTTTATAAGGCTGTGCATCTTCCCAGCCCCTTCAGACCTGCCTGCTGGAGGCTCTAAACTGCTGCGCTTGGAGCTACATACAGCCTGATGAACCACCATGAGCCCCGAAGCAGCCAGGGCCCCTCCTCGGACGCACTTCAGGATGTGCTAAGGACCTTTCCCACTGCTCCTCCTCACCCCTGCTCAGTCCCTCCTGCCTCTCCAACACGCTCACCCTGCCCCACTGGGCTCCACACACCCAGTGGGCTCTGCCCTCAGCTTCCCCGGAGCAGCTCATCCCCCA
>NW_022103920.1:142337-145147 GCF_000313985.2 Echinops telfairi | reverse complement strand
GCTCCTCATTTTATCCCCTCCCCGTTACCCCATCCCTCGTGAACCCTTGATAATTTATAAATTATTATTTTGTCATATCTTGTACTGTCTAACAACTCCCTTCACCCACTTTTCTGTTGTCTGTCCCCCAGGGAGGAGGTTATATGTAGATCCTTATAATCGATTCCCCCTTTCCAACCCACCCTCCCTCTACCCTCCAGGTATCACCACTCTCATCACTGGTCCTGGATTTCCTGCATTTCCAGTTCCTATCTGTACCAGTGTCCATCCTCTGGCCTACCCAGACTTGTCAGGTAGAATTGGGAGCCTGGAAGTCTTTAGAGAGTGGTGATCTCGCCCTTTCTCCTGCGCTCAGTGCTCAGCTCGCAGGTGCCCAGAAACACTGCCTGAGGTTGTTCATCTCTGGGGATTGGGACCTTGGAAATGGGAGGGGCCCTGGCCCTCAGCAAGACCAGACTCTAATTTTCGCAGAGGGAAAAAAAAAAAAGTCACTCGGACTCATAGGGACCCTGTAGGACAGGGCAGGACTGGTTTCCAAGACTATACCTATTCATGGGAATAGAAAGCCTGGTCCTTCTCCCATGGAGTGGCTGGTGGGTTCTCACTGCTGATCTGTGGTTAGCAGCCCAGCTGATGACCACACACCACCAGGACTCCTAGAGGAGAAATGGAGGCTGGGGCAATGAAGGTTCACCCTGCATGCCACCAAACTTTGTCAGTCAGGGTTAGCATGCCCAGACAGAGAAGCGCAGGCACCCGCTGTGTGTGAAGAAGGCAATGTGAAGGTGGCGGCTCTACCATCAAATGCAGGGTGTCCTCAGGCTGCCACGCAGGTGGCAATTGTGTGTGTTGGGGGTGGGGGTGGAATGGGACAGGGAGAGAGACTTTCATGCTGACCAGTAGAACTCAGGGCCTTCTGTGTTTGCCTTTAATAAACTTCAAATACCTAGCGAACCCTTTCCCCAGGGGAGGGGTGTGTGTGGAATAACAGAAGTCCAGCCTGCCTTGGCAGAGCATTTCCCTGCCTTCTTAAAGGGTACCTGGGGCCTTGGGGAGGGGTTCTTCCAAGAACCTGGCCTGAGCTGCTCCCAGGGATGTTCACACTCGTGGTGCCACATCGTAGAATGTTCAAACGTCTGCAGGGCACCGTGTCCCCACTAGGTGCAAAGGGGGAGGAGCATGGGAAAAGAGGAGATTCAGAATGAGGGAGGGCAAGGCGCCCCCTTGCTGGCAGCAGGCTAGGCAAAGGCAGAGCTGGAAACTTCGTGGGGGGTTGCATCCACGTGGATGCGCTGGTGCCGCAGCAGGTGTGTCTTGCGGCTGAAGCTCTTGGCGCAGTGCGCACAGGTGAAGGGGCGCGAGCCCGTGTGGGTGGCCTGGTGGCGGACCAAGTTAGTTTTGGAACTGAAGCTTCGAGAGCAGACGGCGCAGGAGTGGGGCCGGCTGCCCGTGTGCACTGCTTGGTGGCGGCCCAGATGCGACTTGCGGCCGAAACAGCGGCCACACTGCGCGCAGGTGAAGGGCCTGGCGCCACTGTGGGCCCTGGCGTGCGCCGCCAGGTTGGGCCGGGAGCGGAAGCGGCGGCCGCACTGCGTGCAGGCGAAAGGCCGCTCGCTCGAGTGTCCCCGCCGGTGCTGTGCCAGGTGCTGCCCGGGGGCGACGTGGTCGGGGCCGGCCCTGGGCGGCGCAGTGGAGACGCAGCCCGGGCCTGGGGTGCCAAGGGGCCGGGCCTCATGCACCCGCTGGTGCCGCGCCAGGTGCTGCCGGTGCGTGAAGCTGCGCGAGCAGTGTGCGCACGAAAAGGGCCGCTCGCCCGTGTGGATGCGCTGGTGGCGGACCAGGTGCGTCTTTTTGCGGAAGCTCTTCCCGCACTCGGCGCACGGAAAGGGCCGCTCGCCGGAGTGTGTCTTCTGGTGCGCGCCCAGGTGGATCTTCTGGCGGAAGCGCTTCCCGCACTCTGCACACGGGAAAGGCCGCTCCCCGGTGTGCGTGCGGAGGTGGCGGGTCAGGTGCGCCTTCTTGCTGAAGCGCTTGTCGCACTCTGGGCACGCGAAGGGCCTTGCGCCGCCGTGGCTACGCTGGTGCAGCAGCAGGTGCACGCGCTGCGCGAAGCGTCGGCCGCAGTAGGGACAAGCGCGCGGGCCCTCGCCGCGGTGCAGCCGCTGGTGCAGCCCCAGGGTCAGCCGGTCTCGGAAGCGAAGCTCACACTCCCCGCAGCCGAAGGGTTTCTCGGGCACCGGGGCCCACCCGGACAGCAGGAGCCCACCTGGCGCCCCCGGCTCCAGCTTGTACGAGGTGGCCAAAGGTCTCAGGTCAGGTGTGGGCAGAAAGCCGGGGAGGAAGGAGAGCTCTTCCTGAGCCTCCTCATCCTCATCCTCCACCTTCACCTTCTGAACCAGCCACTCATCCCCTGAAGAGGCGCAGAGGGAGGTGGTGGGGTTGAGCCGAGGCAGGCAGCCCCGCCTGGGCTCCCTCAGGGCTGCAAGGGGCCTGGGTGACCAAACCCAGACTCTGCCTGCAGTCTGCCTCTCCAACACGCTCACCCTGCCCCACTGGGCTCCACACACCCAGTGGGCTCTGCCCTCAGCTTCCCCGGAGCAGCTCATCCCCCAAACCTTGTGCCACACATTTCTCGTCCTGTGAGCCTCCCTCTCCTCTTCCCAGGGCATCTGGTCCCCTCACATTGCTCACCCCGGCCCCCCCACCCTCCGGAGAGCACCGGATACTGCCGGTCTGGCTGAGTCCCACAGCAGCAAACCAAACCCACTGCCACCAAGTGGACTTCCAAGCCTGGCAGTCTTTTTTTTGTG
>NW_022103920.1:136869-142237 GCF_000313985.2 Echinops telfairi | reverse complement strand
CCCCATCTGGGGCACCTGGCCCACCTTTCCAGCCTGGCTGCTTTTAAGGTGCAGGCAGTTTCTCCCCCTTTGGGCTGGCTCACAGATGCTGCAGCTCAGAGGTTCAACTCCAAGCCTCGGATCTACCCAACCTCCCCTGAGGCTAGGTCTCTTCATTCCGGCAACTGGCCTGGGAACCTGACTCACCTGAGGCCCTCCTCACTGTCCCCTCAGCAAGCCCCAGGTCCCTCAAACCACGCTCCAATGCTGCTCCAGCCAGTGGGAGAGTCTGGTGCAGAGGCAACTGGTGTTCAGAGCCTCGGACCCAGCGAAGGCTCTGTTGCCACACCTGGCTCTGGGGACTGGTACAGGGAGGCCTGGCGGATTGGGTGGCTCAGTTGGAGCTCCGGGCCCAGCAGCCAGTGCTCACCCTGGACTCTCCTCTGCTGTGACCAGCAGAGCAGCCTTCACCTCTTTGCGTGTCAGTTCCTAGTTTGTTTCCATGTATGGCTGGCCTGACATACTTCTTCACCTCTGGGGAAGGCAAAAACCTCAGCAGGGCACGGTAGTCTGTTCTTTCTTTTAAGAGGCTGGCTGGAGAACCATTGAACCCAATGGTCTCGATTCCTAGTGGCCCCGAGCGTCTGTGCTAGGCCTGAGCCTTTACTCTATCGCAGGCAGACAGCCCACATATATCTGCTCCCAGTGGCCATATTATTACCCATCTTATCAACGTACTGACCGTGGGAGGGACCACTTTCATATGGTCTTTCTAGGTATGGTCTTGTAACATTAGCGAAATAATGGTGAATGAGGTGTAAGTGGCTCACCAAGGGGATTGGATAGCTTGGTCATAATGTAAATAAGGGGCACAAGACCCTCATAAAAATGGAGGGATGCAAATAAGGTGTATGAGGGGATTGATCAGTGCTGCCATCCTGCTGGACTTAAAATGAGTCATCACAGAAAGGGGGACCACTACCACCCAGAAGAGAGTCTGTCCTTTGGATTGGGGTCCCTTTGCTAAGACCCTCCTAGATCCTGGAGGCAGAGAGCTGTGACACCTGCGGCAGTAAGTAACGGTGAGAAGCTGCAGCTGAGGAACAGCAGCAGGCTCTGCAGCCCAGTGCAAGATGGTGTGGTTGTAAAATGGACCTACATGTATGATGGAAATGAATATTGGGTGTTAGAGAGTACAGAGACCATGTAACTCTGCCGTCAGCTAATACTTGACTGGGCATGCTAAGAGGAGAAATAGGATTTGCCCCCAAAGAACAACAGGCTATTGGTTTGAATGCAATATCCCTGCATTGGGAGTATCGGGGGCCTGGGTGGAAGCCCTGAGCTCCACCCAGAATCTTTCCAACTGGGAAATCTGAGTTGAAAAGACATGCAGAACATTCCCCTCCTCCCCCATCTCCTACCCACAGAACAGAAGATTTGCATTTGCAGTTAGTAACTGCAGGAAAATACTAAAATGATTGCTTTGTTTTAAAATTTTAAGCAAGTGGTTTGTCTTTGGGTGCACTGAAGAAAGAAAAGTCAGTGTTCACCAGAAGAACTCCCAGGACTGGAAGTTCAAAGGGCTCAGAAAGTGATGTGTGTGGTGGCACCCGAGTATTCTCCATGATGATAAGTAGGGAAGGGGCAGTAATGAAGGGCTGAGTTTGAACATGTTCTCATTGGCATGCACTGACCTAGCCCATGGAAGCTAGGGATGAGAGAGAAGGGTGGCTGTTCGAAGTGCAAAGAGGTGTGTAGACTCCTAACCCTATGGATAGTACCACTGCTTAGTCCACAGGGGCTAGGAATGAGCTGACTAGAACTCAACTGAAAGAGGAGAAAAAAGTTTGACACCATGAGCTGCTGTAGATTGTTGCAATTTGGTAGGTTGCTCGCAACTGGACTTTGCTTATGGATGCAGATGCTCAAAGTTCCACCCCCAAACAGAAGAGTCTTCAGATCAAGGCAAAGGCTTGTCTCCTCAGAGTACTGCTCTGACAGGAATGAGCAATTTAGAAATTGGCCATCTAAAAGGGGGAGATAAAGATATATTTCCCATAAAATAAGTCGCCACCACCCATTGTGTGTCAACCACAAGCTTCATTTGCACCACTCCTCACAAGCCTTCGTGAGCATCATAACATTTGTCACTGTCCCTAGTTACCGGTGAGCATACCAAAGCACCCAAGGGTGAGGTAGTCTATCTAAGTCTGCTCAGAGAGGAAGTGGAGAGCTCCGTCCAGGTTTAAGGGACTCAGAGCTCACCTCTTCCCACCACAGCATGGACAGCACACTCTGTACATGGCCCGCTGCCTTTGCATCAAACTCTGACTCTGAGGGACCCCATAGAACAGAGTAGAGCTGCTCCCTGGGGTTTCTGAGACTGAACCTTTCTGGGAGCAGTCAGCCTCATCTTTCTTCTGTGGAGCAGCTGGTGGGTTTGAACCACCAACCGTTCTGTTAGCACATAGTCACCAGGGCTTCTTGAGAGTATACATCCAGAAATCCAAACCTGCTGCCAGTGAATCAATTCCGACTCATAAGAAGCGCTAAATAAATCCTGTTGACCAAGACAATACCATGCAGGCAGACAGTGAGATGATGTGGTAATGGAAGGAAGTGATGAGAGAAGCAACTGCTTGCTGCCTGGCTGTGGGTGGGATGAGTCCAGACAGTGGGCATGGAGCCCCAGGGTGTGGAAATGTGGACGTTTCAGAAAGAGTGCAGGTCTGGGGAGAGAGAGTGCAAGGTTGGCCAGTGCCAGCATCTTGGGAGCCATGATTCCGGTGGACAGGCAACGTGTTGACGGAAAGAAAGGGAGGAGTAAGGAGGGAAGCTGGGCTTCAGAAGTCCTTCCGTAGCCACTGCCTCTCTGACTCCCCATGCCCAGGGATCTAAGCTCCCTTGGGACTGGAGCTGAACCGCAGAAGGAGCCTGAGTCTAGGAGCTCTGTAGTTACTGGGCTCCAGCCCCACCAGGAACGACTCACCTGGGCAGGTCCCCTTAGACTGGGATTCTGGCGTTGTGTCTGCCCACCTTCCTCCGCAGGGAGGCTCTCCTTGTTCCATGTGGGCACCTTGCTCAGGTCTGGGGGCCTTGTTCCCTGGCAGAGAATAGGACACCTTAAGAACTAGAGCCATCATGTTGGGACTGAAGGTGGGGTCTTCCCCACTGGGCAGGGGCAGGGTCCACCCATGGCACACCTGCAGGGTTACACCCAGCTGCCCAGCTGGTCTCAGGCAGTGACTGATAAGCTGTCCAAGTGGAAGCTAAGAAGGGGCAGTGAGGTTCAGGAAGGCCCAGCGGCCCTGTCCCGAGGCTACACTGAAGGCAGAGAGGAAGCAGGAGGCACCTCCTAGCCTGGTGATCTGTTTGTTCACCACTGTTAGGAGCTGCCTCCCTCACTCCTCCAAGCCAGGGCCTCAGCTGCCTCCTACGAGGCCCACTCCCACCACCCAGGTCCCACGCGCTCCCCTCCACTTCTTTAACCACCTCCTTGCCCCAGCACAGCTGTCTAACAGGGTTTGGAGTTTGCCAGTTGTTTACATGTGTGCTGTGCTTCTCAAAGACAAGGGTATTTGCCTACTTGGTCGCTGCAATGCCCCAGCATCTATAACAGCAAGAAAGACGTGCTCAAATATTTGGCAAAGGGAGGAAGACCCTTCCCATCCACCTACCTGAGCACACTCCCGGCCCTCTTTCCTCTGTGGCAGGGAACATCTGCTCCAGGACATCACTGGACCCTCCCCCAGATTCACTCTGGGGGGCTGTTGCTGGCTGCCCCACGCCGAAACCTATCACATTTGGAGGGAGGTGTTCAGGTGAGGTCCTCCTCCTTCCAGGCAGAATGGGGAGGAAAGCCCACCCAAGGGTTTCTCAGCCTGCTCCGGGAGGGCAGGGTTTCCAGTAACATGGACAAGGGGATGGCTCAGGCTCCCCAGCAGTCAGCCACCCCTCAGAACCCAGGACAGGAGAAGGGTCAGGTGCCTGATGAGAATCAGACAGACAAGCATAGCACGTATGCATGCACACAGTCACACCAAAGGCTGAGGTGAGAACCACACACTCACTAGGGCACACGGAAGGGAGAAGTGCCTCTTGAGAACCACACGTGGGCATAGTCCCACACGTGTGTGTGGCCCCCCCCGAAAAGAGGGGTGCCTGCCCAATAAGCACCTCCCGCCCACACGAATGCATGACCTAACTCTGTTCCAAGCCCCAGATACCCCAAGGGTCCTGGGCTGCAGAGTTGTGGGGTGCAGCCCTGGCACCCCATCCTCCCTCGCGGCTCTCTGACTCACACTCACCCAGGGCGCTGAGGGACTCTCTCATGGTGGCCACAGCTGCTCCTGGGGACAGGGGACCAAGGAGAGACAGCAGGTTCAATCTCTGTTGACAGGCTTCAGGTGGGAGGAGGGAGACTGGGTTCAGAAGCTAAGAGAATTCCCACTGAAGGCGACCAGAGGAAAATGAGACTCCAAGCAGTGCACCCTTGATGGAGAAACCCAGGATCCCCTAGTCTGGGGACCAAGGGCACCCCCTTTGAGGCCCCCAGCTGGCCCTGCAGGGGCTGAGGAAAGAGCAGCCAGCCAAACTGGGAGGTGGGGTCCCGGCTGGGCGGCCAGAGACGGGACCCCTCCCCCCACCCCCATGAAGGCAGGAAATGGCTCTCCTTCTAAGGACCCCTCCACCCCACCCCTAGCCGGGGACTGCTGGACTGCTGGAGAGCCACGGCCCTCTCCTGCTGGCTCCCTCCCCCACCCATTTCTCAGCAGCTTCCCCTCGGCCCTTCCCTGCCCCGCCCCTCCAGCCCTGGCCGACCAGAAACAGCCACTGCCCTCTGCCCACCACTCTCACTGCTGCAGACTCGCTGGCTGCGCTCCCACCTCCTCCTGCCCTTCGCTGGACTCAGGCCTCTCCTCCCCCTCTCCGGGTTGAACTCCCCCTCTTCCTCTCCCCTGCTCTTTTCCTTCCTCCATTCCCTGCCCCTCCCTCCCGTCCTCCCCTCCCTGCCCCTCCTTCCACCCTCCCTCTCCACTCCGTTCCCTGCCTTCCCCGTAGCTCTCACCCCGCCCCCCAGCGCCCCTCCCCACAGGCGCCGAGGCTCCCCGCCCCTTACCCCTCTCGGCTTCCACTGCCCTCCCTCCTCGCGGCGTTCCTTTACCCTGCGTCCCCAACCCCCTCGGCCCGCGCGGCTGCCTCAGGCTCCCTCCAGACACCCCTGCCGCACCTGCCCACACCTTCCGCATTTCTGCTCCCCACTAACTTCCTCCCCCACAGCCAAGTTTTCGACCCGAGCCCTCCCCGGCCCGAGGCTCACCTGCCCGCACCCGCGAGTCCTCTCGCCCTCGTCCCCCACCGCTTCTCAGAGACCCACTCGCTCCCG
>NW_022103920.1:123697-136562 GCF_000313985.2 Echinops telfairi | reverse complement strand
GAGATCTGGGTAACCGTGGGGCTGGAGGAGGCGCTGATCCAGAGGCAACATCTCTGTGAACGGGCTTTAGGTCCCAACAAGGAGCCCCGGCTCTTCCATGGTGAGGGCCCAGAGGCGGGCAGGGGACAGAGGTTACGCACCCCCACACACACACACACACAGCCATCACCTCACGGGCCGGCAGGGTCCCCGGGCCAGGACTGCCTCTCTGTAGAGTCCAGGGTGATGTCCCTGCCGGAGTCCCTGGTTTCCCTGCAGCCCGGCACAGGGGCTCCTAGAGGCCGAGAGGAAGGCTGCTGGGTAGCCCTGGGAACATTGGCCTCTGGAGACGCCACCCGGTGTTGGCGTGTGGACGCGGGAGGCAGTCAGGGTGCAGGGCCCCTGGCAGGTGCTCCACTAGCTGCAGGCCCCGGCGCCTTCGCCCCTCAGCTGGACGGGGCACGTGTGTCTATGGGTCAGCACCCAGGCTGTCCTGCCAGGGGGGTGGACAGGAGCCAGTGTACAGGGGTGCGAGGTGTGTGGGAGTCGCGTGAGGGAGAGAATGTGCGGGTGCAGGCTGGGCGTCCAGAAGCAGGGCATTGTGGGGAGGGAGGGTGGAGACAGAAGACCAGGGGTGTGCTGTCCGAGCCCATACCTGCACCTGCATGGGGGAGCAGGTGTGCTGTGCACAGGAAGAGTAGGGAGCATTGGAGGGTGTGAGTGGGAGGGGCATGTGAGGGGTGTGTATGTGCGCACAGCAGTGTGTGTGTATGTAGGGGGGGCGGTGTTAGAGGGTGTAGCATTGTGCATAGGTGACTGAGAGCCATGGGTGACTGTGGTCCTAGCCCAGGGCAGACACTCCCCCAGGTGGCTCCTGAAAGGCCCATCCTCAGGGGCTGGGGTGGAGGGGTGTTCCCAGAGGGGAAAGCCCAGGTGGGACCTGTGAAGGGAGGGGAGGGGGCCTGAGGTCCAACACGTTGTCCTGGTAGCTTGGCGTCCGGATAGCTTGGTGGTTGGTACCCGGTTGTAACCAGGATGGCCCCCATGGAGCCTGATCTGCCCCCTTGCCACCGGATGTTGGGATTATCTGATCTGGCTCAGGCCTCAGCTGGGCCCCCTCGCCACCCCACACAGCCTTCCATCAGGTCTCTGCGCCCCCACCCTCCCAAGGCTCCATATTCTGGGCCCTGGGGCGTGTCTCCAGGCTAGGGCTGCAGCCTGCACCTGTCCCCACACTCACACAGCTGTCCTGTGCATGGACACTCCATTCTAGAGTCTCTGGAGGACTTGGAGGTGGATGCGGGGCAGGAGTAGTCCAAGTCTGAACTCCTGGGCTTTGGCCCAGTGACTAGTGCCCCTTAGCACCCATCACCCTGTAAACATCTAATAAAAGCTGGGAGCTGCTCCAAAAGGTGTGGGCACACAAGAGTATTTGGGGTGCTCCCGCATCCCCAACTTGTGTTACTGGGAGGGAGAGCAAGGCCCTGAAGGGTGGTATGCCTGCAAACACTCCCCAAAGAGCTGGGTGAGGCTGCCTCTCGGGTGTAGCCTCCCAGGGGAGGCATGGGCAGGTCCAATCAGGTGCCGGGCAGATGGTTTGCAAGGGGGGTGGCGGTGAGGCTGAGATAAAGCTTCTCTGCCCGAGGACCCAGCTCAATGCATGCTTGAGACTGACTACCTGGCTGGAGTAGCCGGTGTGACTCAGGGCCAGCAGCAGGGCCTCCTGGACCTGAGCCTCAGGCCACTTTGCTCAGGGTTGGCACCATGCTGACTCGGCACTGGTTGGCAGGTACGCTCCCCACTCCTCACCCCTCTGGCTCCCGATTCAGCTTCCCCTGCTCTGATAGGCAGCCAGCCCCCTTGGGATGGGCCCCCAGAACAGGCCTGTCAGCGCCATCTCCACAGGTGGTGCTGTGAGCGTACGGAGATCCTCTGCGTGGAGGAGTTGGTGTCCCCCCACCAGGAGGACCTCGTGCCTTGTGCCAGCCTCTACCACCACCTCTGGCTGGGCTGGCACCTGGGCCCACCACCGAGGGCAGGTGCCAGGCTCTCCTCAGACCCTAGGCTCTGCTCCATCTACAGGTGAGGGGAGCACAGGCAGGGAGGTGAGGAGCGGGCTGGGTCCCCGACTGGGATAGGGCCCAGAGCAGAGGGAGCCAAAGCCATGGCCACCATTTAGGAGGCCCAGACTGTCCTGTCTGCACTCCAGGAACCTGCCCCATTAGGGTGCGTGTTGGAGCACCTTCCCCATAGCTTCTGCACTCCATTAACACCTGTTCAACCCCTGCCTGCTTGGGGTCCAGGCCCCCAGAAACCCGGCCCGCCACCCAGACCTGCACTGTGAGGGTATGCTGCCCAGGCTGGGGTGTGTGTGTGTGTGCCCACTGTTCCCTGGGTAAGCTGGGCCATGGGATCCTGGGTAAGAGGGCTAGCCAGACCTGGGGTTCCCTGGAGGCACAAGGCAGCACCCCCATGCGAGGGTCACTGCCATGGGCAGTGTCAGACTCAGGCAGGTGTCCCCATGTGCCCACACAAGTGGGGGAATGCTGTGGCCGGGCCTGGGGGGTGCAGCTGGCAGGACAGCAGCTTCCAAGCTTGTGACACCTGCTCCAGCCAGCCTCCTCAGGTGGGGACAGACCTTGTGCTCACTACAGGGCTCTACTCATCCTGCCCACCAAAGGGCCTACACCCCCATCTTGTGTCCCCACCCACAGGGAAGCGCTCACAGGCCCCTTCAGGCAGCACACCCACCCTGGCCACCCTGCAGCCACTAGGGGGGACTGTGGGCCAGCTCTGGAGTCAGCGCCAGCGCCCCTTGGCTACCTGTGCCACCTGGTCTGGCTTCCACTACCAAACCTTCGATGGACATCACTTCTACTTCCTGGGCCATTGTACTTAACTGCTAGCAGGCGTGGCTGACTCCAGCTGGGCTGTCCATCTGCTGCCCAGGGGAGACTGCCCCCAGCCTGAGCACTGCCAACTGGTGAGGCACGGAGGGTGGGTAGACTGGGGTGTGTGTGCAAAGGGATTGTGCTGATTGCCCCTTCCCACCCCATGCACCCCAAGAGATCTGGGTAACCGTGGGGCTGGAGGAGGCGCTGATCCAGAGGCAACATCTCTGTGAACGGGCTTTAGGTCCCAACAAGGAGCCCCGGCTCTTCCATGGTGAGGGCCCAGAGGCGGGCAGGGGACAGAGGTTACGCCCCCCCCACACACACACACACACAGCCATCACCTCACCTTGCAACTTAAAAAGTTCCTCCGCTAACATAGGGCAGCTAACTACAAGGTCTGAGGTTTGAACCCACCAGCTGCTCCGTGAGAAAAAGATGAGGCTTTCTATTCTCAAAGAGTTAGGGTCTCAGAAACCCACAGGGGCAGGTCTACCCTGCTCTATTGGGCCACTATGAGTTGGAATCAACTCAACAGTAGTGTGTGTGTGCGGTTGTGTGTAGTGTGTGTTGTATGAGTGCATGAGGTAGTGTGTGTGTGAAGGTGTAAGTGCCTGTATGTGCTGTGTTGAGTATGTGAAGGTGTGTGTGTGAGTGCATGTGTGGTGTACTGAGTGTGTGTGTGGTGTCCTGAATATGAGGTGTGTGTGTGTGTGTGCTGTGCATCAGAGTTTACCTGTATTTTGCTCCCTCAAGGCAGGCTGGGGTTCCCCAGGGGGTGGGGGCACAGGTTTCAGAGGGTGCAGCTATCCTCTCGCCCCTGGGGGGCTGGCTGGGCCCCTTCCGCACAGGGTTCAGTCTGCAGTGGCAGGGGGAATGGCTGGTGCTGGCTAGCAGCCTGGGGGCCGTGGTGCGGCTGGATGGGGCTGGCTCTGTGTCCGTCTCCCTGGACCCTGGGCTCCTCAGGCAGACTCAAGGCCTGTGCAGGCTCTACAATGACCAGCTGGAGGGTGAGTGGGTGGGCGGGGGTGGGGCTAGGGGGCAGACCCCAGCCTAGCCTACCTCGCTGCCCATCCACAGATGACTTTCTGGAGCCAGGGGGGCTGGCTGTGCTGGCTGCCACCTTTGAGAATTCCTGGCGGCTCCCTGACTCTGAGGTGAGACTCACCCCAATTTCTTTCCACCTCAGCCTGGGGCAGGGACCTGTGTCTGTGCACTGGGGGAGGGGTTATGATCAGTTGTCTAACCCAGTGGTTCTCAGCCTTCCCAATGCCGAAACCCTTTCATACAGTTCCTCATGTTGTGGTGACCCCCAACCATAAAATTATTTTCGTTGTTACTTCATAACTGTTATTTTGCTACTGTTAGTAATCGAGCGACCCCTGGGAAAGGGTCATTTGACTCATAGGTTGAGAACCACTGACCTAACCCCTGACCTGGGCTGGTGAGGACCCTCTGGGGCTGCCCCCTTCCCTCCCTGGCTGGCTCTCACCCTGTCCCTGGTGGCCACCCCCAGTTTCCAGCCTGGCTGTGTGGAGGCTGCCCCAGGCTGTGATGGGGCCCGGGGGGTGCAGCGGAGGTGACCCAACTGCAGGATGAAGCCCAGGATGTGTGCCACCCACTGTTGGGCAGCCCTTTCAGGGAGTCCCATGCCCAGGTACTGGGTGGCAGGCGGAGGGTGGGTAGCCAATGCAGCCTGTGGCAGTGTGGTCATGTCACCGGAGGGAAACAATGATGGGTCCTGGGCTTGAAGTGAGTGCATCCCTCTTGCTCTACCAGGTGGCCCTGAGTGGGTACCATGAGGCTTGTCTCTTTGCCTACTGTGCGGGAGTAGCGGGCAGCAGGCAGGGGGGGCAGCAGGAGGCGGTGTGCTCCACACTGGCCAGCTATGCCTGGTGCTGCGCCCAGGAACGTGTCTTTGTCCCTTGGAGGCGGTCTGGATTCTGCGGTAAGCTCTGACTCCACACAGAGTCGGTAAGCTCTGACTCCACACAATCACCTGGGCTGGCCCGTGGTGGCTCCAGAGGAGGAGGGGGCAGGTGGTAGCCTCACATATCCCCTCTCTCCCAGAGCACCTGTACCTGGGGGACCAGCTCTACTCCAACTGCACGTCCCCCTGCCCACCCAGCTGCTCTGCGTTAGATGAGCTTGGGGAGGAGGCTTGCTGGGCCAAGTGTGTGAGTGCCCCCCCACCCCCGGGCTGTACTGGGATGGCACCCAGTGTGTGGCCCCCGCCCGGTGCCCCTGCTATCATTTGCGCCAGTGCTATGCACCGGGGGGACTCCGTACAGCAGCTGTGCAACCCCTGGTGGGTGCTGGCCTGCGCTGGGGCTGGGAGTGGCATGGCTCCCCTCCCTCAAATGCTCCCGTCTGGCCTCCACCCATGGACAGCTGACCTTCATCCTGCTGTGCCTGGACTGGGGGGCAAACCAGAGGGGCTGGTGTGAGGCTCCCTACCTTGTGATCACAGCGTGTGTGAGGATGGCCGTTGGCACTGCTCCCAGACCCCATGTCCTGCTGATTGTGCTGTGGGTGCTGATGGGCACTACCTCACCTTTGACAGGCAAGGCTTCCCCTTCTGGGCCAGCCCAGGCTGTCACCACATCCTAGTGCAGGTGGGCAGACTGAGCAGGGCATGGGCCTGTGTGGAGTCACCCCCACAGGGCAGGGCCCCCAGGATTTCTCCTCTCCGTCCCACCCTATGACACTCCCCCCCACCCCCCCGCCCCAGGACCACATGAGGGGCCAGTTGCTGCTGGAGCTGGAGTCAGGGGCCTGCGAGTCCGGGAGCTGCCTCCATGCCATCTCAGCCTCCGTGGCAGGGATCTGGGTCTAGCTCAGGGCCTCAGGTAGCCTCCTTCCCACACACTAGGCTCCTGCCAGCAGCTGTCACCCTTGAGAGACCACCCACCTCCACCCTGTCCCGAGCCGGATTTGAGTAGACCCCAGCTCTGCCCAGAGCTTGCGGCCTCAGAGGCCATCAGGCACCCAGTGCAGGGGCATCTGAGGCATCTCTGCCCCCTCTGAGGTGCATAGGCCAGCCGCCACCACAGCGGGCCTGGACACCTCATAGCCCTCTCCCTTGGCTCTGCTTTCACACTGAAAAGGAGAAGGCAGAGGCAAAATGGGGCCTCATGGGCTCAGTTAGACTGGTGGCCTTGCCACCACCCTCTGCCCCCTAGGTGCCGTCCTGGTGGGTGGACAGGAGGTGGCTGTGCCCTGGCGTGGTGCTGGGGAGCTCGGCGTTTTCCCGAGCCTCTTCTGGCTTCCTGTTGCTGCACTGGCCTGGGGCCTAGGTCCTCGGAGCCCCGCTATGCTCACCAGGTATGCTGGGCGGGAACAGTGGCGGCGAGCCTACAGCCCGGCTTGACCAGCATGCCCACCTGCGCCAGGTCCAGGGTCTGTGTGGCACCTTCACTGGAACCAGCAGGATGACTTCCTGACCCGACTGGGTGTGGAGACCAGCAAGTACCAGGTGGCAGGCAGGTGACAGTGTCCCCCAGGGGATGAAGTCCTGTCGCACCTGTGCAGCACCCACACCTAGCGCCACCCCTCTGCGGAGGCAGCCTGTGAGGTGCTGTGCGGTCCTGTCTTCCACGTACCACGGCGGCTCTGGCTGCGTAGTCCCACGGGCTCAGGAAGGGCTGGCAGGGAGGGCGGCCATGGGCTCTGTGGAGGGCAGCCGACCCTCGGCTTGCCCCCAGGAGTGCCACAGGCTGGTGGATGCAGAGACATACTGGTTGAGATGCCTGGCTGCCTGCCATGTGTGGCTGCTCTCTGAGCAGGGACTGCCTGTGGCCCCTGCTCTCAGCCTATGGCCGCCACTGAGCTCAAGAGGGCTCCCTGCTGGCCTGGAGGAGCCAGGCCCTCTGCCGTGAGTGCCCCCCAGCCCCTCGCTGTCCCTCCCTGGCTCTGGGACTTGTCCTGGGTGGATAGCAGGTCCCTGGTGGCTGAGATAGTGCCAGGCCTGACCTGCTTGCTCTTCTGTCCAGCTGTCATGTGTCCTGGTGGCCAGGAGCACCAGGAATGTGCCCATGCCTGCCGCCAGGCCAGTGTGTGCCCCCTCACCTGTGCCCTTGCCAGCTGGGAGGCCATCGCCACACCCCTGGCAGTAGCACCATGAAGGGCTGTAACCGCTGGTGAGGGTCTGGGCCTCTGCACCTGGAAGGCAGTATTGGGGGCCTTGGAGAAAGGAGGGGCTCAGCATGAGCTTTGAGGTGGCGGTGAACTTTCAGGTCCAGGCTGTGGTCTTATACATGAGAACAGGGGCGGGGTTTGCTGGAGGAAACAGGGAGGGTTGATGGGGGGGGGGGGGGGGGCGGGGGGCAGGGCCCCACTGTCTACAGAGCATGAAATGTAGTGGCAAGGGAGGCCCAGGCTGTGCTGGGGCTTAGGGAGTGGCGCTGGGGCAAAGGCCCTTTGTTGGGCTGGGCACCTCTACCTTCCTGGAGCTGGAGAAGGGTTCTTAGGGACTGAGAAAGGAAGAGGGGTCACCAAGGCATGACACTCAGCATCAAGGGACCTGGGCTCCCCAGGCCTGTGACTCTTTGACCAGACCCTGGTCCCTCCTGCCTCCAGTGTCTGCCGCTGCTGCCCGCCTAGGCAGGCGTTCTGTCCCCGCGGGCTGGTCCACGTCCCTGGAGCCTGCCTGCTCACCCGTGACAGCCCCAGTGCCAATCACACCTGTCTCTTGGGTGACACTGAGGGCTGCGTCTGCCCCGCCTCCCCGGGCACAGTGCTGTTGGTGAGGCTGGGGAGGGACTCATGGGGTGCCCTTGGCCTCTGCCAGGCAGTGCCTCCAGCTCACCCACACCCATCTGCACCTGTGGGGGGAGGTCAGATGCGCAGGCACTTCCCCCCCTGAGGGCGATCAGTTGCCAGGCTGCACTAGCCCTACTCCCTGCTGCTAGAGACAATGGGTTACCTCTCTCTGTAGGAGGAGTTTGCACCCTACTGATAATGGTTCCTATGGAGACCCAGAGACCAACCCCTAGACCACCCACTCATTGTTGTGTAACCTGTAGTGCAGCTCCTCCCTGTGATGTATGTCTCTACCTGTAATTAGTGGGCTGGCTTGACTCCAAAAGGTATATAGGCATGGGTCAGCAATATAGAGCTCGCGGAATCGGACCTCTCTGACTCTCTCCCCTCTCTCCTCTCCAGTCCTCTCTCCCTTGTTCCCTTACCCTCCTTCCTTTCCCCCTCTCTCCACGTGGACCACCAAGCTGGGCTGAGGTGAGCAATGCCAGGTAACATGCCTGACTGTATTATTGTATTATCTCTCATGCTCTCGATGACTTTAATATAATACTTATATATCTCAACCAAACAATTGTGCATTACCGAACCCTGAAGTAGTATTACTGAACCAGTGAGTTCTAGCAGCGGATGGGGGCCGGCACCCCACCCCCCAGTGCCTTACTTTTTAATTTAATACTATATGCACCCAGGACAAGCGCTGTGTGCCCGTTGAGCACTGCCCCTGCCACCATGGTGGGCAGTGGTACCCACCCAATGCCACCATCCAGGAAGACTGCAATGTCTGGTACGCTTCGAGACCCCAGCTCCCAGCCTTCTGTTCTCCCGCCCCAGCTTTCCTTGGGAGGGGCTGGTGGGGTAAGGGGTGTCCGCCAGGCAGTGAGCAGGACCAGTAGGGACCCTCAGCATCCTGGAACTGCCCAGCCCACCTCACTGATTGCCCCCTCCCTCCCTGCCTGCAACATGTGCCAGGGCCGGAGGTGGAATTGCACAGGGCATTGATGTGTGGGGTGCTGCCAGACCTCGGGTGCCCCCCACTATGTGATGTTCGATGGGCTGGTGCTGACCTCACCTGGGGCCTGCAAGTACCTGCTGGTGTGGGAGGCCAGTGGCCAATTCTCCTTGTGGGCCCAGAACCTGCCCTGTGGGTCCAATGGCCTCATCCGCACGAAGGTGCTGAGCCTACAGCTGGAGGGCACCGTTGTGCACCTGCTCAGAGGTGGCCATGGTCTAGGAGGGTGGGCATGGCCGGGCCATGGCACCAAGAACTCCAGCCCCCAGTGGCCCTTGGCTCAGCCGCAGCTGGGGGAGCCTTGGGGTATGGGTGTGCCCCAGCCTGGGTGCAGCTTTGTCCTCCACAGGCCAGGCTGTGACAGTCAACGGAGTGCCTGTCTCGACCCCCAAGCTCTACATAGGCCCCTACCTGAGCCTGTGCCACTCTGGCCTCTTCCTGGTGTTCTGGACCCACCTGGGCCTCAGCCTGCTCTGGGATGGAGGTCAAGGCCCAGCTTCCCCCTATCCCCCCTACCTGGCCCAGACCCAGACCCTGTGACTACCCCACTGCCCTCCTGAGCTCCCCCACCTCACAGCCACATACTTGGCTGGAGTTCCTACAGTGTGTTTGTATAATTGTACATGCTTTTCTTTGTCGTGAAAACAAAGTCTGCCAACCAAAGAAACTAGAAATCTCCTACACTAACCACAAACATAGCAGGTGGCATTTTGGAAATAACAGGAAATGAGGGAGGCATAGGGTGTGGAGAGGGAGGCCTGGAGATGGCTTTGTTCTGAGCTCCAGAGGTAGCCACCTAGTGGAATGTGGGGCCCTTCTCTCCCCTGAACCCCCCAAACTTGAGCTTCTCACCATGGCACCCCTAAACATGGGGCTGGCACCTGCCTTGGGATGCAGCTGCCTGTTGGAGAAGGCTTGGGGCGCTTCCCACAGGGCCCCTCTGCCGCCTCCCCCACGCACCCGAGTGCTGCTGGACTTGCCTCCCCAAGTTCTGAGGCCGGTGGCAGGGCTGTGCGGAGACTTTGATGTCAACGCCAGCAATGATCTAAGGAGCCAGGAGCCATCAGGACTCCCTGGGGCCGCCCATTCCTGGTGCCTCCAGCCCCTCTGCCCAGAGCCAGGAGACCTGCTGCACCCCTGCACCGTGAGGGACATAGACAGGGACTGGGAGCTTCCAGAGGCTGAGGGCCCGCAGGCTGCCCATGGAAGCCACGAACAGCAGTGCCCCGCGCCTTGCAGGTGAATGCCCACCGGGCATCCTGGGCCCGGGCTCGTTGTGGGACGCTGCTGCAGCCTCTCTTCTCTGTGTGCCACGCCGAGGTGACCCGCAGACGCACTACAGTGGTGCTGAGGGGGGGGCACCTAGCTGCTGGAGGCATGGGGCGTGGCCTGGAGGGCGGGCGAGGGTCAGGGGCGGGGCTAAACACCGGAAGGGGCACGGGTGGGGCTCAACACGGGGGCGGAGCCTGAAGGGCATGGCAAGCTCAGGGGCAGGGCTACAGCTGGTGTGCAAGGCCGGCGATGTCCTAAGCTCAGGCCCCTTGGCACAGCTGTGACTCTGGCGGCGACTGTGTGTCTGTGTGGGGCCATCGCCACTTACGCAGACGAGTGCGCTCAGCGTGGACACCGCCTGCGCTGGCACAGCCAGGAACTCTGTCGTGAGCGCAGCGCAAGACAGCTCTTCCGCTTCTGACAGCTCTTCCGCTTCTGACAGCACATGCACTCTGAGGGCTTGCCACGTGGCACACAGTTTCTAGATGAACCAATTGTGCCAAATGGCTGCTCCTGTGGAACGTGCAAGCTACAAGTGGCCTGGGGGCGGGAGGGGGGTGTCCTGGCCGTGGGTCCCATTGCAGACTGCAGGAATGTGGCCGCCTGTGCTAGCGCCCTGTCCCCTGAGTTCTGTAGCCCAGCCCCTCTACCGTTAGCCTTGCAGTGTGAGGGGGGCCAGTTGTATGACGCCTGTGGCCTCACGTATCCTTCCACCTGCCCTGACCAAGTTCCTGGGCCCAGCTGGCATTGTCATGTGACCGCCTGTGTGGAGGGCTGCTTCTGCCCCGAGGGGATCCTGCTGCACGGTGTGGGGATGAGAGGGACGAGGAGGGAGTGTCCAGGCCCCTAGCCTGCGGGTCTCCAGCTTTCTCTGAGCCCTGCCCCTTGTGGCCACAGGTAGCACCTGCCTGGAGCCTGCCTCCTGCCCCTATGAGTCAGGGGTGGGGGTGGGGGATGTGCGGGAGCAGCTTCTTCCCACCAGGGGCTGTGCTGCAGAAGGACTGCGGGAACTGGTGAGTGAGTGTTTCTAGAGACCCTGCCTGTCGCACAGAGACTGGCTCTTACCCCAGACCCCCTGTGTGCAGCACGTGCCAGGACAGCCGTTGGCACTTCCAGAGCCCTGGCTGTGAGGAGCCCGAGCCTGAGCCTGGCTGTGCAGGGGCAGAGGTCCAATGCCAGGGCAGTGGGCACTGTGTGCCCCGCGTATGGCTCTGTGACAACCAAGATGACTGTGGAGATGGCTCCGAAGAGGAGGGTGAGTGAAGGCCCTGCCCCTGTCCTACCCTGTGCATTGGGGTAGGGCACTTGCCCCTTCCCAGGAGGTATGGTTTGTGGGGGCAGGTAGCTGGGTGGCTGGGGGGTGTTCCCCAGTGTGGGGCGGCTCTGAGTCCAGCTGTCTGCCCCATTCCAGGCTGTGCCAGCCCAGGCTGTGGGGAGGGTCAGTTCTCCTGCCTCTGCTCCATGCCTGCCTGCAGCCCTGCGCTGTGACAGGCAGGCCGACTGTGCCGATGGGGCAGATGAGCAGGGCTGCCCCTGCTCTCAGGAATCGCTGACCAGGGCCCTGCTCTGTGACCGGCACCCTGACAGTTCCCATGCCGCTGATGAGGAGGCGTGTCTGGGTGTGTGTCCCCGCCTTGGCCGGCCTGGCCTCCACCCTTCCCCAGCCCCGTGCAAGGTAGCTGTGCAAGTGGGTCCCCCCTACCCACACACACCCACACAGCACCCAGACAGCCCTGCTCCCTGGCCGCTGGGCAGACCAACTGCGGGGGGAGGTGACCTGAGGGTATGACAGCTGCGTGGATGCCTTCCAGCTGTGTGACGGGGTCTGGGACTGCCCTGGGGGTACGGACGAGGGGCCGGGCACTGCCCTCTCCCCTCTCTGCCTACACCCCCCGACGACACCCTGGAGACTGTCTCAGCCCCACTGGGCAGGGTCAGACCTGGTGAGTGGCCTGCAGGGCCTGAGGGCGTCGGGAGGGAGGCCTTCGGGGAAGGTGCTGGGATGGGGGATGGAGGGACTGCTGGAATTGGCGGGGCCTTCGAAGCTGCAGGGTTAAGTGGGCACTCCCGGACGATAGCGGGGTTTCCAGAAAACCAATCTGACTAGAAGGGCGGCTGGATTTCAGCCGGGGCGCCCCGGGTCCCTGCCTCCCCCCCCCCCCCAACTGAGGCAGGCTCTGAGCTGGGGTCCGCCGCAGCACCACCCTGCAGCCGAGCTGGCCTGCAGAAGCTGCGAGTGCGTACCGCGGGGCCGGCGCTGCGACCTGGAGGAAGACTGTGCCCAAGGCAGTGACAAGTGCGACTGTGGTGAGCCCCGCCCCCAGCACCGACCCAGGTCCCTGTTCGACTCATTCCCGCCCCTCTGAGGCCACGCCCACCCACCGTACAGCCCGCCCTGCGAGGACTCCGCCCAGTACAGAGCCCAGACTCTGCTCCTCGCAGACTCCGCCCCTAGTGCAGACCCGTGTCCCGTGCAGGCGCACTCTCCGCCCCCATTCAGACTCCTTCCCGCCCCAAGGAACCACCACCCCTCCCACTGCACAGCCCCGCCCACGTACAAAACCTGGCCGGCTCAGAACGCGCTCTTCTCAGACCCCACCCTTAACTCAGATTCACTCCTGCCCCTGAGAGCCCCGTCCCCGCCTCCGCTCTGCCCCGCGCAGTCCCCTCCTCAGTGGAGACTGGGTCCCCTGCAGACCACGCCTCCTTTTCAGTGTCCTTAACCTCTCCCCCTCCCCGCCTCCACCTTTTGGTGAAGCTGAGGGGAGACTAGGCCTGGAGTCTCTGTCTATGCAACTTTGCCTTTTTAATGAAAGCTTTGCCCCCTGCGGAGCCCGGGCCATGGTGGGGAGGGCAGTAGGCAAGGAAAGGGTCCTTGATTTTGTTGACATTTGGAGTACTCATGATGGGCAGTAGCCACGCAAGCTGCCCTCTCCTGGACAACTGCTAAGTC
>NW_022103920.1:120564-123597 GCF_000313985.2 Echinops telfairi | reverse complement strand
GGCTGGGGCCCCAGCTGCTTTACCCAGGCCTATCTGACCTCATGAGTCCAGACACCACTTGCCGCCCATAGGACCTCCTCAACTGGCCCCCTGCCCTGGCCTATTCCCCTGTAGCTTGGTTCCTGAACTGTGCCTGCCTCCTAACCGGCTTTGCAACAGGACCCAGGACTGTCCCCAGGGCGAGGATGAGCTGGGCTGTGGTAGGTCTGTGGGAGGCCAAGTCATCTCCAGGGTGCCTATGCCACCACTCCCCTCCTAACTGCCTCTTCTCCCTTCTCTCTCCCCAGAGGGGCTGCCAGTCCCTGAAGACCCCAATGGGACCGGGGTCCCCTGTCCTGAATATTCCTGCTCCAACTGGGCCTACATAGGGTTTCAGCTGGTGAGGTCACAGTAGTGGGAACAGGAAGCAGGGTTGGGAAGTGCCTGAAGAGCCCTGACCCCACCTCCTCGAAGGTGTGTGACTGTGCATCTGCAGGGAGCACAGGGCCCTCCCCAGAAGAGCAGGGCTGTGGGGCCTGGGGACCCTGGAGCCCAGGGGCACTTGCAGTCAGACTTGTGGGCCTGGGGTCCAAGGCCAGACCCGCCATTGCTCCCCAGCCCGCCCCCTGGTACTGCAGTACTGCTCTGGTCCCGAGCAGCAGTTTCAAGCCTGCTTCTCTGTAGCCTGCCCGGGTTAGAGGCCTGGAGGGCCCTGGAGAGGGGTGTCTTGGAGGGAAGCGCAAGGGAGGCATGGGTGGGGGGGGAAGCGGAGGGGGCGGGGTGGCCTAAGTTCTGCTGCCGGCCCTCCTCTTCACAGTGGATGGGGAATGGGACCCTGGTTAGCCTGGTTCCCCTGCCTGGAACCCTGTCAGGGCACCACAACCTGGCAGCGAAGGTGCCGCCCACCCCAGAATGGAGGCAGGAACTGTGCCCTGATGCCTGGGGGCTCTCAAGGCCCCTACCAGACCAGTGAGTACAGGCTGCAGGAGGGGAATAGGGGGCATGCAGGAGGGCAGGCAGGGCAGGGGGCTGTGCTTGTGGGGGAGTGGGGCCTTGCCTTAGACTGTTCTGGTTTCTGCTCAGAGCCCTGTGTAGAGGATGGCTGTCCCAATGCCACTTGCCCTGGGGAGCTGGCGTTTTGGCTCTGTGCTCCCTGCCCCCGACATGCCAGGACATCTCCAGCCAAGCCTCATGTCCTCCTGATCAACCTTGCAGCCCAAGTAAGACCTGGCCAAGAGTAGCAGCAGGGCCAGTTAGGGGCCGTCGCCAGAATAAGGAGACTCACCTGGGGCCTTTGCAGGTTGCTGGTGCTCCAAGGGGCAGGTGCTGGGCAGCGAGGGACGTTGTGTGTGGCCTAGGCACTGTCCCTGCCTGGTGAATGGTGCGTGCTACTGGTCTGGCCAGCACCTTGAGGTCAACTGCCAGCTCTGCATCTGCCAAGATGGGCGGCCCCGGTGCTGCTGGCCCAACCCAGACTGCACCTCCTCTCTGGGTGATTCCAGCACCTAATCCTTGGCACAGAGGACTGTGGCTGGTCGTCCTGGTCCCCGTGGGCTGAGTGCCTGGGCCCCTGCGGGAGCCATAGCATCCAGTGGTCTTTCCGGAGCCACACCAACCCACTCCTTGTGGGCCTCGGGCGCCAGTGCCAGGGCCTCTACTGAAAGGCCCGCAGGTATGTTCCCCCACCTTCCCAGCCTTCCCTGCCCCCCATGCCTGCCCCTTATGCCTGCCTCTCCTACTTCACGCCAGTGCCTCATGATCCACTGAGCCCCCAGATGCAGCAGCAGCAGCAGCAGCCTTGAGCTAGTAAAAATGCCTGCCGTTCTGTCTGACTCCTAGCATACCAGTGTGCTGTCCAGGCCATTTGAGCTGGCATCACTGAACAGGGGCTGTGTCAGACTGCCTGTCCGTCTGGCCAGTTTCGTTCCTTGGGGACAGATGTGCAGTGGGGCTACTCCCCGGGCAGAGCTGGGCTGGGGGACACTGCTTGGGAGCCTGTTCAGCAGGCCCGGGCCTTCTTAGGTGCCTGACCCAACCCTGTGTGGAGTGCGAGTGTGCCAGTGTCTGCAGAACCGCATTGTGAGCTGCTCCCCTTACTCTCCGCTGGGCAGCTGCCCCCATGTGAGTGGGGCGGAGGGAGGGCTGGGGTGGGGCAGCGGGCTGCTGGGCCAGCAGGGGCTCAGAACCCAGCAGAACACACCTGTTTGCAGGGCTGGGTTCTGGTGAACGGAGTGGGATCAGCCTGCTGCCACTGTGTCCTGTCTGGTGAGTGGCGCTGGGGGCCGGTAGAGGAGCCCCAAAGGGAAGAGGACAGGGCCTGAAGGTGAAACAGGGATGGGAGCGCTGGGGGGCTGGGGAATGAGGGCCAGACTGTGTGCCCTTTATGAAAGGGGCTCTGGTTGGGTGGTCCCAAGTGCTGTGTTGGGGTTTCCTCCTTCTCCACAGAGCAGAGGAGACACCGTGGACTTTCATGTTCCCCCAAGTGGAGTTCTAGAGGAGCAGGGTAACAGTGAAGGCTCACACACTGCTGTATCGTGGGCCCAGACTTGGTATCCTGAAAGAATGCCCAGTTCCTTCTCCTGCCCCCCGCTGGGGGGACAGACCAATATAGGCCTTCGTGCTTACTGTTGACTGCCCAAGGAGTGGTGGTTTCCCTCTGTGCTTCGCAGCTGTGCCCTGTCTGCCCACAGTCCTGAGCTCGGGTGGCCTTGCCTGTGCTCTCTAAAGTGGATGATATGAACTCCAGCTCATGCCTTGGGGGGAGACCCTTTCCCAGGGCCCCAGGAAGTCTTGGGACAGGAAGGGAACCTTCCAAGACATGAGGGCACCCATCTATGTTCCCCCCGCAGGAGATAACCAGACAGGCCATGCTATGTCCACTCTGCGTCCTGATCCTGGCCCCAGCTCACAGGTAGGACCCCTTCTGGCCACATGTCTTCTGCCTCCACCAGGAGGTAAGGGGATGAAGTTGAGGGCTGTAATCCAGTGGGAGGGGGGGAGAAGCAGGACATCTAGGGCACATGTTCTTGGGGCCACAGGAGCCCTGCCAGTAGA
>NW_022103920.1:115183-120454 GCF_000313985.2 Echinops telfairi | reverse complement strand
GGCAGTTAGATAAACCAAACTCACTTCCATTGAGTCCATTCTGATTCATAGAGACGCTGTGGGCAGGGAAGAACCACCCCTGGCTTGCAGAGTCAGTCTTACTAGTGGAGAAAGTCTCATTTTTCTTTGTGACAGCAGCTGGTGGTTTTGAACTGCTGACATTGCATTATCAGTCCACTCCACCAAGGGTTCCCCAAGACCTTCAATTAGGTGCCCTCAAGCCCTCAATTCCCACTGGGGCCCAGCAGGCTCTGTCCCACTCAGCATGCCCCCCCACCCCTCCCTGTGAGGAACAGAAAGATTTCTCTTAAGCTGTCTCCCAAATAATATGTACCAGACTTAGCTGCTTGAGTATGACTGTACACTAGGCGGTCAGCGAAAGTAGGTCAGAGGTTATTCTCCTTAACATCAGCCATCTAGAGCAACCAGACTGTATAGTCTGACTCACCCTAAGTAGGGCCCAGTCCTTCTGGCATTGTTCCTTTGAAGGAGTGCCTGAAGGCAAGCCCGGGACCACTCTAGGATGACTAAGCTTATCGAGTCCAGGGGTCCACCCATCTTGCCACACATGCCCCCCTATTCCCTCCTCTTTCTATTGCGCGTTCACCCCTAGGTCATCCCCCTCCTGTTGCTTGTATTACCTATGTTGCTACCCCTCCCTATGACGTAGGTTAGTGTCTGTTATCAGGGGGCTTGCATGCCTCCCAGGATAGTAATTGTCTGTTTTATTGTATGAGACACCAGAGTGATCAAACTTGTTCAAGGATGGATTGTACTGCCCCTTTCTGTGATGTATGATTCTGTAATCAGATCCCCCTAAAGTGATATGATGCGTGGTTAGCAATAAATAAGGAGGCTCCCTGGTTCTCGGGAGGGTGGATGAGGAGGACCGGGCAGCTGCTTCTACTCTGACGGCTAAGTCCCCTCCACGAGGACCATCAAATAGGGCTGAGGTGAGCAATGCTACCCTGAATTGCGTCTGACTCCATTACTTGACTCCATCTTTTAACTCTCATGCTATGACTTTACTATAATCTTTTCTTGTTATCACTGTTATCAGTGTTATGTTTCTTGTTATCACCTACCGAACCTGTGATGTTTTGTGGGGTTCCCTCTTCCCTTTAACCCCACACCTCCCCATCCCCAGATCCCTGCTATTCACTACTGAGTCTGGCTGGATGCCACCAGGGGAGCCTGCGGTTGGAACACCCGGCCTGGGCTGCCTCCCTGGCAGCTACCACTGAGCGCAGCCCTGGGGAGGCCCAGCCTGAACCGCGCACCCCCAGCTCTGTCCCTAGGCCGCCCGCCACCGCCTCAGGTACCGCCCCCGGGAGAGAGGGCGGGCCCCGACGCAGGAGCAGGTGCGCGCGCGGGGTGAGTGGGCAGGACTTTGCATCGCAGTGGTGCAGGTGGCCTCAGAAGTAACCGCAGCCAGTTCCGCCCGACAGACGGCTGAAGTTGGTCCCCCGCGCAGCAGACAAGGGCCCGAGTTGGGGTGGGGAGTGCGGGTCGAGCAGGATGCGGCCCAGGACGCGGGAGCCCTATGATGCCGGCCTCACCTGGGAGCCGGGACGCCGGGAGCCCCTCTGTGCAAACCTTCGGCCGGATGGTGCAGGCGCAGCACGTGCGGGTCTGGCTCCGGGGCACTCAAGACGGCACCCCTCCGCGGGTGGCGCTGCTGGGCTGCGAGCCAGGCAAGGGGCGCTGGACGGCTGGGCGGGGCTGCTAGCCGGGTAGGGGCGGGGCCAGAAGGCTGGGCGGGGCCGCGAGCCCGGTAGAGGAGAGGCTGGGAGGTCCTGGGCGGGGCTGTAGGGTGGTAAGGGCGAGCCTGGGAGACCCAGCCTGGCGTCCAGGCCCTCCAGCATGCTAGGGAGCTGTAACCGGTGAGTGTGCCCGGAGGCGGGTTGCGTGCGATGGTATGGCTGACTGCGCAGACGGCTTGGAGGAAGAGGGCTGCGGGCCCGGCGGCGGCAGGTACTCAAATGCCCCACCAAGCAGGGCCACAGACAGGAGGAGCCCTGGAGGGATAGAGGGTGTCGCAGTGCCTTCACCCCAAGACGCCCTAGCCCAGCTTGGAAATACAGAATGCCAAAGCAGGAATGGGGGTTGGGGCAGCTCAGAGCAGGGTGGGGGCTCTAAGGGGAGCAGCCTGACCCCTTTGGTGGTTCCTCTCCCAGGGTGCGCCCCACAACAAGGACCCTGAGCCCCTCACCTGCATGGCCTGGAGAGGTGAGCTGCTGTGGAGGGGGGTGATGCACCAGCACTTGCTGAGTTTAACCGTATGCAAATGTGTGAGTTCAGTGTGAGCATGTGTCTGAGGGGGTGGACGTATCTTGGAGTAGGCCACTGCTCACCTCTGCCCTGGGCAGGGGGAGGGGTATGTGGGCAAGGTGGTAGCCCATGTGGTTGCTAACCCCCTCCTCTCAGGGCCTGGCAGGGACTGAGCTTTGGTGTACCTGGCAAGAATCACCAGAATCCCCCACAGGTGTGTGTACTGGCTCCAGACCCCTGTAAGCATCACCGCTGTCCAGGAGTCCAAGCTTCTGGTCCTGGGCCTGTGACATCTCCTAGGGTGAGGGACCCTTCTAGAAGGTGTTGAGGGGTGTCCCATGGACTTCCTCCCACCAATGTTCCCACAGAGAAGGGGCCAGCAGGCTCACCCCCAACCTCTGAGTCCCCTCGCTCATGCTCTGAAGAGCCCACAGTGCCAGCAGCCACCACTTCCTGGCCAGGGACCAGGGCGCTCCAACAAGAAACGATGACTATGTTGGGGCACTCCCCCCAGGAGATGGCTAACGTGGCCACCACTGATAGGGTTTCACAGCCTGGTACCTCTATAGCTTGTGTGATCCCAACTATGACCCTCTGGGAGTGGCCCCCAAAGTCTCTCTTAACAGACAGGGGTGGGTCTCCAGGTCCCCTTATTGACCAGGTGCCCAGAGGGTCCTTCATGAGTCTGGAATGGGGCCCCCAGGTAGTGTACGAGCCATACCACTGACTACATGGTGATGGCAGGCCCGACTGTGCGCCCCGGACCTTCCCCTCCACACAGTGTGGCCCAGGGCAGGTGAACTGCAGGATGCTAGGCTGTGTGGAGCCGGAGCAGCTGTGTGAGGGGCAAGAGGACTGTCTGGATGGCTCCGATGAGTAGCACTGCAGTGACCAAGGTGGACATTAGCCTGGGCTGTGGTGCCAGAGGGTCTCAGGCTGGAGTCCCCGGGGCCCCATTTCTGGTTTCATGGAAAGGGCATAGAGAAACGTTAGGTGGCAGGGAGCAGAGAGGGAGAGCCATGCAAACAACACAGGCATGTGTTTGGGATGGGGACAAGGGCATCAGAGAGGCCACCAGTCTGCCCAGTCACCCATGAGCCTGTCTGGGGGTCTGTCCTATTATCCATCCACCCCTGAACCTGTCTGGGGGTCTGTCCTTCTATTATCTACCCATGCATGAGCCTGTCTGGGGGTCTTTCTTATTATCTATCCACCCATGAACCTGTCTGGAGGTCCGTTCTTCTATTATCTATCCATGAGTCTGCCTGGGGTGTGTCCTATTATCTACCCATCCATGACCCTGTCTGGGGTCTGTCCTATTATCTATCCATCCATGAGCCTCTCAATCAGCCATTGTTCGTTAACTGATGCATCTGCACTAATTTATCTGTCTGTCCACCCATTTACCTATTCTTCTATTCATGTGTTCATTTGTCCGTCACTCAGCTGTCCATCCAGCTGTCCATCCTTTCATTTAGTCAAAGTAAAATGTGGTGTCCAAGATCCATGGCAAAGGCTTCCCAAGTCTTTCAAAGGAGAAAGCAAAGGAGGGCCAGGGTGCCAGAGAGGTCAGCTGCTCCTGTGGCCATGCCAGTCTCTGTGCACACCCCGAGGGCCTTTGATGAGCAGAGGGAAAGCTACATGGGACCTAGGTGGCACTAGGCATTGCAGTAGGGAAGCCAGGCCTCTGGTCACCTCACTCTATCTCTCTGACCGTGGGGTGGAGGGGCCATCTGTCCTCCAGCCAGGAACCAAAGACTCCTTCCTTGCTCCTGGGCAGTGAGCATTGTGCCTTGCTGGTGCCCACGATGGCCCTCATGGGTTGCCGGCCATCTGCTCCCCACGACAGCTGCACTGCAGCAGTGGGAGTGCCTTCCTGCCTCTCGGCGCTGTGACCTGCAGCCCGACTGCCAAGACAGCTCTGACGAAGACAACTGCGGTACGTGAAGCCCCCCAGCTATGCCTGCCCCTGGCTGCCCTGACCATGTTGCCCCACCCTGCAGTGGACTGTGTACTGGCACCCTGGTCTGGCTGGAGCAGCTGCAGCCAGAGCTGTGGGCCAGGCCAGGCCATTCAGCACAGGCAGCTGCTCCAGGCACCCTTGCTTGGGGGCAGCTGTCCACCTGACTATGTCTGAAGTTGGCCCTGCTTCCTTCACGCCTGCCCAGATGAGCCAGGCCCTACCCTCCATCAGGAACCCAGCCAGTCCCTTCCCGAGGGGTCCTGGGTGAAGCCTGAACCTGAAATAGTAGTCACCTGCCTGAGAAGGTACTCTGAGGACCCAAGGGAGGGATGGTTAAGGGTGGGCTTCTGTAGGCCTGTGGGCCTGAGGACCGTCCCCTGCCCATCCATGTGCAGCAGAGGGGTTTTCCACACTGGAGGCGGCTCCTCAAACCACATCTCACCTCCTCATCTGCCAGCCCCTTCCCTTCCCGTTTCCACTCGCTGCCACCACAGGTTTCCTATGCCCCGCTCCCAGGCCCAGTTCCTTCCAGGGATCTAGCTGTGCCCTGACCTTCCCTGGGCCATTCCATCGGCAGGAGTTCCCCTGAGTACTGCCTAGCCAGGGCCTAGGGGACAGGGTCCTCTCTGGCTGCCTATTCTCTGGCTCTGCTCCAAGAGTCTCTCCTGGTCACCACCTACAGCTTCCGGCTTCTCCTTCCCAGTGGCTGGGGTGTGAGCTCTGTGGGAGGCCTGGTGGCCCTGCAGCGTCTCCTGTGGGGGTGGCCATTGGAGTCGCAGGAGGAGCTGTGAGGACACCCCACCACCACCACCACCACCCCGCCCCGCCCAAGGACAGTGGTGCCCCCTGCCCTGGGACTTCTCAGGAGTTGCACCCTGCAGCCCTGTGGAGGTGGCCCCAGTAAGGGGTGGGGGGCAGAGGGGAGCCTGTTGGATGAGCAACCTGGTGTTGTGTCCCTGACTATGTGCCGCCTCCCCCCACCCAACCTGGTGCTGTGCCCCTGACTATGTGCCGCCTCCCCCTACCCAACCTGGTGC
>NW_022103920.1:113610-114998 GCF_000313985.2 Echinops telfairi | reverse complement strand
CCACCCAACCTGGTGCCATGTCCCTGACTATGTGCCGCCTCCCCCCACCCAACCTGGTGCTGTGTCCCTGACTATGTGCTGCCTCCCCCCACCCAACCTGGTGCTGTGTCCCCTGACTATGTGCCGCCTCCCCCCACCCAACCTGGTGCTGTGTCCTCAGACTGTGGGTGGGGGCTTGTGCACTTGAGTGCTGAGTTGTGCCAGAAGAGGCTAGTGCCCCCATGCCCAACCTCCTGCCTAGACCCAGAGGCCAACAGAAGCTGCAGTGGGCACTGTCTTGAGGGTGAGGCAGGCCCCGAAGAGGGTGCCCCAGACAGAGCCCCAGAGGAGCATGGGAAGCTAGTGAGCCTGGTCTCCTCCCCTCCTCCCCTAGAACTGAATGTTCCCCTCCCTCCCCCCAGGATGCTACTGCCCACCAGGGCTGCTCCTGCACAGCTCCAGCTGCCTGCCCCTCTCCCAGTGCCCCTGCCTGGTGAGCGAGGAGCTGAAGCCCCCTGGGGAGCCCTTTCTAATGGACAACTGCAGCTGGTGGTGAGTCCACACCCAGCTGTGGAGAACACCCCCCCCGCCCCCATGTCCCCCATGTCCCCTCCCACACGCACCTTGCACCCCTGCTCCCCAAGCATTCATGTTTCTGTAGCAAAGGCAGGCTGGGGTCCTGGGTGGAGCCCAGCCTGAGCTCACCCCCACCCCACCCACAGTGTCTGTGAGCAGGCTGCTGTGCGATGTGAACCTGTGGGCTGCCCTGTGCCCTGCGGCTGGTCAGCCTGGTCCCCCTGGGGCCCCTGTGACCATTCTTGTGGCTCCAGAGTGAGGGCCAGGTTCAGGTATGTGTGTGGGACAGGGAGGTCAAGAGGGTGGGGCAAGGCTGAGGAAGAAGCCAGGGGGTGCAGGGGGCGGCCAGGGGGGCAAGTCTGGGGGGGGGGAGCAAGAGTGGCAGGAGTGCAGAGGGACAGAAGAGGTAGGACCTCACTGCCCATGTGGACCCTCTGCCCCCAGGTCTCCTTCCAACCGTCCAGCTGTCAGGGGGTACAGGGGGGCAGCCAGGGGGGCAAGTCTGGGGGTGGGGGAGCAAGAGTGGCAGGAGTGTAGAGGGACAGAAGAGGTAGGACCTCACTGCCCATGTGGACCCTCTGCCCCCAGGTCTCCTTCCAACTGTCCAGCTGTCAAGAGAGGGACCCTATGCGAACAGGGGACAGGCAAAAGCTGTAAATGGAAGTAGTACATTCGAGATCGGGCCAAAGCAGGACCTGAAGGGACAAGTAAGCTGCATGAAGAAGTGGCCCAAATGCCCACAGTCTCCACTCCTGTCACATTACTTTATTTCTCCCAGTCTGCACCTATGGCCTCCCGGGGAGTTCCTTACCATACTTTAACTGAAGACCAAA
>NW_022103920.1:101972-111444 GCF_000313985.2 Echinops telfairi | reverse complement strand
GCACTGAGCCATTTGTAGTGCTTTATAATTCAACTATTCATTTCTTGCATTATATATTTATCTGTATATGATTTAACAGTTCATTTCTTGTTATATATCTTTATAAATAAATATATTAAATTATCAGCAATTTGGTTTTATCTCTCTAGAGAACCCTGTCTAACACAAGATGCCTGTTCCTTCAGGTCTGGGGCTGTGTTGGTGGTGACTGCGGGATGGGTCCTGTGGGCCTGAGCTAGGGTCTAGGGGAGGATCAGATGAGGCTGAATACCTGCCCCCTCCCACTGGCAGTGACCTGTGGCTGGAATTTCTGGACCCTGTGGACTGTGTGTAGCCGAAACTGCAACATGGGCATTCAGCGGCACTTCCGGGCAGGCCCTGCACCCCCCGCTGCCTTTGGGGGTGCCGAGCGCCAGGGCCCCAACATGGAGGCTGCTTTCTGCAGCCTGCAACCCTGCCACAGTAAGAGGGCTCCTGTTCTCAAACTTCCTCGACCCTCCAAAGAAGAGCCAAGATTGACACAGCCTGTGACCCCCAGGACCTCATGGGAGGTGGCCCAAGAGGGACCTGAGGGGTCCTTTCCCAGAGGCCAGTCTGAGGAGCCTTGAGTAGTGTGGGGTATCTGGATGGGTGTGAGGCCTGAGGGGAGAAGGGAAGAGGGTTCTGGCCTGAGGTGACCTGAGCCCACTCCCAAGGGCTAGCTGGGGAGTGGGGACCCTGGTCGACGTGCTCTGTGACCTGCGGCGGCGGCAGCTACAGGAACCACACCCGAGGCAGTGAGCCCCAAAGCCCTGTCGGCTTCTCCACCTGTGACCTGCAGCCCTGTGCAGGTGAGGCTGCCCTGGGGACCTGCCTGCTGTCAGCAGCCCAGGGCCTAAGGTACCCACCTGCCCCAGGGCACCTTTCTCCTCTGCTCTGTGCACTGGCACTAAGAGCTGGTGGCTCTCTCAGGGGAGCCCAGAGTCTAAGGCTCATAATCTCTGGGTCCCCAGGGCCAGTGTCTGGTGTGTGCACCACAGAGCAGCGGTGGCTGAACTGTGCCCCAAGCCCAGCCTCCTGTGCAGAGCTTGGGGTGCCCCGAGAGGCTAATGGAACCTGCCACCCTGGCTGCTACTGCCCACCCCGGACACTCCTGCTAGTGAGTCCCAGCAGGCCCTCAGGGTGACCTGAACAGAGTGTTTTGGGGGTGGGGTATCAGTAGGGCCCCTCATAGCTGAGGAGGCTTGGACTTGAAGGGCTTTCGTTCTCTGGAGAACAGGGGTTGCCGAGTGGCTCCGAGCCCCAGCCCCAGCTCTCTGCTGCCTGTGGCTGCACAATGTTCCAGGTAGGGCTGCGCTGTGGGGGCCCAGGCCAGGTGGGAGGAAGGCTGCAGCCTAGCCAAGCACTCCAAGACTTGAGGCACAACTGTGGGGTGGAGAAAAAGAGGGGTGACCCCAGATCCCTGAGGGCAGTGGGTCATGGAGTTGCCCGGAGCAGTGGGCTCTGCCTTGCCCAAGGAGCCTAGGTGCCCTGGGAGCAGGAAACAGCGAAGTGGGGCTGAGGCCCAGGGAAAGCCCAGTGAGCTGGCCGAGGTCCCCGACAAAGCCTGCACCTGTGTGTTCCACAGGGGCCAGGCTGTCCTGCTCCCTGCGACCTGGCCTCTGGTTTCATTTTCCTGACGATCAGAGCCCACAGTGCTCCCTAGCCTAGATTACTGTTCCTCTAGACTGCAGGCCTGGGCTCTGATGTGGGGATAGCCCTGCAGGGCCCCAGCGGGAGCTGGCGTTATGCTCCGGGGGGTCTGCGCCCTAGAACAACATGTGTGTGCCCACTCTCAACTGCCCGTGTCCATGAGGAGCGCCTACATGCTCTGGGCAGCGTTGTGCTGCGCTGCTGGGGGAACTGGTGAGACCCCCTCTAGGCCCCGGTCCCACCAGGATGAGCTGCCCCCCCACCCGCCCACACTACCATGAGGTTGACTGGGACCCTGGCAACCCTGTGGGACAGAGTAAACTGTCCCTGTGACTGCCGAGCCGGAAAGTGTGCAGGAGGAGAAAGCTTCATCTTGTTCCCTTCGAGCTGAATGAGCCGTTTTAGTCCACCACCTGCTTCGGTTCTGAGTTCTAGCAGCTGAGGCAAGTCATGAACATATCTTAGGAAGTTTTCCTTTTATACGAACTTTTTCTGAAAACAAGGTCTGGTTAAGTAAATGTTTTAGAAACAGAGAGATGGAGTTTCGTGGTGACTCTTGTCGGGGCTCCAGACCAGTTTCACTGTATCCCATAGATACAAAGTGAACCCAGAGTCACTCTCCTGAATGGAATACAACCGTTCTTTATAATTCAGCTCAAAACCCACTGCCGGGGACTTGTTGACCCCCCACCCCAAGTCTTGAAGGAAGTATGACTTCCAGTGACATTTAGCCTAGCCTGGGCCACGTTGTGGTTCTAGCCCAATATCTCTCACTCATTGAGGCTAGGAGTTACTTACTAGAAGGCTAGACTTGTATTTCATACCTAAAATCCTTGCCCCCACCCCCACCCCGGGTGTTCCAGACAGCGAGCGACGCCTTGGTGTGGGACCCGCTTCAGGCTCACCTCCTGACAGAGCCCCACAGGCACGTGGGGGAGGGGCAATGGCCTCCCCCGCCCGCGTGATTTCGCCCCCAAAGGATTGCTGGCTGCCTGTGGCTGCACCTACGCCAGAAGCGACCCCTAGAGCCGCTGCTACTCTCCTCGGGACAGAGGGATGCGGAGCAAAGGGCCCAAGGAGGACAAAGGCTGTAGTGCGGAAGACAAGGCAGGGGCGGTGCCTTTCTCGCTGTACCCTCAGGGGCGTCGCCCCGCCATAGATTGACTTAGCATGCGTCCTGGGTTCCGCTGGGTGCACCCCGTGGGGACTGCGTCGAAGGGGCAGGGCCTCTCCGCCCTGCACACAGCCTCAGGCTCACGACCCTCGGGTGCAGGCCAGGTGCCCTGCCGACCCCCGCCTTCTGGCCGCTGCTCAGGCGCCACCTATAACGTCTGCACCGGCCCAGGGATCCATCCCGCCCGCTCCTTCCCGCGGTCGCACGTGTCTCGGCGTGGGCAAGGGCCGGGGCCTCCGCTTTAGCCCATTAAAGAGCGGAATCTCAGGAGGCCCGCCCTATGAGTGACAGTGTGCGGGCTCAGGCGCGTCCCCGTGGGTGGTCGGCGCTCAGCCCTTGTCACGCATGCGCCTGCTCGGGCTTTGGCTGCGCACACGCATGCGCCGATGCCCCGTTCCAGCCCTTCACCGTGCGCACCTGTCACGACAGTTTCTCCGCTCTCGGTCTTGCAGCCCGGCGCAGCCGGCTCCGCCAGCGATGACGGCACACTCCTTCGCCCTCCCGGTCATCATCTTCACCACGTTCTGGGGCCTGATCGGCATCGCCGGGCCCTGGTTCGTGCCGAAAGGCCCTAACCGCGGGTAAGAAAGGCGCGGCCCAGAGTCCTTGCGAGACCACCTACGCTCTCTGCGTTTTATGCGCGCCCCGGGGAGCAGCTCTTATCCGTGCGCGCCCCCAGCCCGTGGTTCCTCTGTGCCCGCTGCGCGCCCCCGATCGCGGAGCATCTGTGGACCTTGCGCGCTCCTGGCCCGGGAGCTTCTGTGATCCGTGCGCGCCCCCGGGCCAGGGTTCAGCTGTGCCTGCTGCGCGCGCCCAGCCGTTGAGCATCTGTAGCCAGTGCGCGTCGGGATCAGGGCCTACCTGGCTGTTGCGCCTCACTGACCAAAGGGGCAGCTCTATCCACCCCCCGCCCGGGGAGCAGCTAGTTCTTGCCCAGGGGCTGGGCCTGTCTTCCGTTTCTGCTTTATGATTCTCAGCCACTAGTACAGCCTGGGGGTCGAACGACCCTTTCACAAGAGTTGCCTAAGACCATCGGAAAACACACATATTTCACAATATATAATTACATATTGTTTTGTGATTAACCACTATGCTTTAATTATGTTCAATTTGTAACAATGAAAGTACATCCTGCATGTCATATTTACATTACGATTCATAACAGTAGCCAAATTACAGTTATGAAGTAGCAACGAAAATAATTGTATGGTTGGGGGGTCACCACCACATGAACTGTATGAAAGGGTTGCGGCATGAGGAAGGTTGAGAACCACTGCTCCAGTAGAAAGTGCACGCTCCGCCTAGACTGCATTTTCCCAGTGCCAGCGTGCCTTTGCTGATCTCTGCTCTGGAGCCCCGGGTGTGTCCAGGGCCGTGGGAGAATGGGTCCTGGTGCTGTAGATCAGAGGTCCTTTTTTGGATTCAGTGTAGCTTTGATTGGAGGCTACTTGGACACACAGGTGTTGCCTTTGTCTTTAAAGATCTGGATACCTGGGGTCCCACAATCTTCTTCTGTGAACCCCTTACCCGTACCTGTTGCTGTGTGTTTTTTCACTCTGACTGCTGTCTCCCATGCTGCATTTTGTCTCAAAGATGGCTTATCAGCTGTTGCTTTCCCACCTGCCTATGTCTCCCCTTTTCTACTCCCTGCCCAGAGGATTTGAGTTCCAGAGGTCACAATGCAGCACAGCTCTGCAGTGTCTTCCCTCAGCATGTCCAGATGGGGAGTATGGAGGGAGGGGAAGGAGAAGCATTCTTAACCTGGTTAAGGGTGGCCTCCCTGTCTTGTAATTCTTGCCCTGGGTGGACTCGGCTCACCGTGCAGATGGCAGCTGAAGGCATTGAGAAGGGGCTGGCACAGGGAACCCTCCTCTGTCCTTGGCCAGGCCTCCCGAGGGCACTGGTGGTGTCCAGTCAGCCGTGATCCCCTTTTCTGTTGCAGAGTGATCATCACCATGCTGGTGACCACCGCTGTCTGCTGCTACCTCTTGTAAGTACCCTCACTTTCCAGCCGTGGTTTGCATGTTCTCCCGGCCTCTTCTCCGCCAGCCGGCGTTCACCTCCCTCCCCACTCGTGAGCTCTTCCTGCATGTAGGATGACAAAGAGAATGGGCCAGGTCTTTCAGGTCAGATGGCAAAGAGACCATGGAGCAGGCACCACAATCCGGTCTGGCTCTCTCATAATGTGTGACCTGGGCCCAGTGTGACTTCCATGGGATGCTCTTGTCTCTGCAGTGAATGAGTGCATATTGCAGAAAAACGTCACCCATACACATATGGGGAGTTCATCTCCAGGTCCCCAGAATCCATACATGCTTTTTCTGGACTCTCCCAAGCCCCAGTCACAGTAGCCCTTACTCCCACAGAGTCACTGGCCATCCTGCCAGCCTCACCATGATGTTGCCCACATTTGCAGCCATCCTGGCTGCCAAGGCAGTAGCAAGTCCAGGCTTTGGTTGGGGGTGGGGCTCACTTGTCGTTAATTAAGCCTCTTACACCTTGTTTTTACACCTGTGTGGGGCATTGCTGAGATGGCCTAGACCCAGAATACAGAACACAGGGCAGATGGAGCGATGGCTGCCTCCTTCAAAGGGGACAGGCTCATTCAGAGATAACAAAAACAGCTCTCAGCACAAAGTACAGGGAGTAAACCCATCTTAAAACTTGGGTGACTCATTTCAGATTGGTACTTACTAACAAGAATCTTGTTCAAGAGAGCGATGGCGACTGGTCGAGGTGAGGTACGTGGTTTTTGAAAATTCTCCAGGTCGCACACATGCAGAGGCCGTGCTGTGGGCAGAGTGCCTTTTGGGTGCGGCCTGCAGTGCCACCCCGAGGCCGGAAAACATCCTAGGTGGCGTCCTCACCTGTCCCAGGAAGAGCCTCTGTGGCTGGGTTCTATGGCCCAGAGACCCAGATGCTAAGGATGGTGCTTGGATTGTGGGGGAGACTGAGTGCACATTGGGGGAGGTGGTGAAGTTTTCAGAAAAGCTCATTTCTTCAAATGATAGAAGGTTTGTCTGAAATGCGGTCCAACATCCTGCTGCTGGGGGTAGCGGGGGTGGGCACCGACAGCTAGAGAGAGACTATAGGTTTGGGGTTGTGTTAGTCTAGGTAGACTAGAAAAACAAATCCACAGAAACTTATATGTACATAAGAGAGAATTTTATATAAAGGGTAAGGGTACATTAAGAAAGCATCCAAACCCAGTGCTGACCAAGCCCATAAGTCTATATGTCCAACACCAATCTACAAAGTCCTCCTCAATTTCACAAAACACATGCAATGACGGCAACTGCAGGAGGAAAGCTGAATCAGTGAACGTGTAAGCAGCTCAGCACTGTCAGGGGTCTCCACGCAGCTGCTCCAGCACCCAGGGCTGCATCAGAATAGGTCCATGTGGCTTCTCCTCAGGGATGTCTCGCAGGAAGTGAGCCTTGCCAGCTAAAGCAGGGAACTGGCTAAGGCAGCTGCACCTTGGTCCGACCATCAGAAAGCAAGAGACCCGAGAAAATAAAGGCAAGGCTCACCAGCCATTTATCTCTCTTTCCCCTCAATTAATCCCACATGTGTTTATCAGCCAGGTTGGCACAATAACCCGTAACTATCTCAGGGGTGATGGCCCTTTGGTCATCAGCTCTCATCTCTGGGTGTTCCTTCATTTTGAAGGTCATCCTGACTCGTCTCCTGCCAGACCAGTCTTTGTCCTGCCCCTGGAGAGGCTGAGTTCATGAGGGAGCACATAAACAGCTACCAAAGCATCCCTAGACCCCAGGGTCCAGCCCAAGTTGGAAATCTTACAAATTCACAAAGGAGCAAATGAAACCAAAACACTGGGTAGCCCCTGGGGTGCCGAGTCTGGACGCTCCGTGGGTCTCTGTTCCAACATGATGGTCACATCCCCTGGTTGGGAAGAAAAGACTGACAGGCCTCTTAGGGGCATGGGGAGACCCTTCTCTCCCCTCACCCAACTCTGCTATCCTCGCAGCTGGCTCATAGCCATCCTGGCCCAACTCAACCCCCTGTTCGGCCCCCAGCTGAAGAACGAGACCATCTGGTATGTGCGCTTCCTGTGGGAGTGATGCTGTGACTCCTGCTCAGGTACGGAGCTGACAGGTGGTGATGGCTGGTTTGGTGCTGGACCGGGGATGAGGAGGGACATAGACTGCCCTGGGCCTCAGGCAGCTTCATCCTGGGGGAGGAGAGGCCAGGTGAGGGCCCTGAGCTGTGGGCTTGCTGTGGGGACCTCAGAGAATGGGGTGAGGTGAGGAGAGGTTGGACGCCTGTGGAGGCCAGGAGGCTTTGCTGAGGGTGGTGGCGGGACAGGATGAAGAGGCAGGGAGGTAGGCACTGCCTCACTGAGCTGCAGTCCTCAGCCCTACCCGCCCCAGGTTTCTCCAGGTTCCCCCTTGGTGTAGGGGTCACAATTCTGCAGGTTGGAATCTGAAATGAAGCCTTGGTGGATGAGCCGCTGCCTCTGGGCTGAGGCAAACCGTGGAGGCCCCACTCAGAGGATCACGGGAGGCCCTTGGGGGGCTGGCATCACCTCACGGTGAGATCTGATCCTTCCTGGGATGCTTTTTTCAGGTGCCCCTGTTCTGGATGACCTTGGTGTGTGCATCTCTCCCTCACCACTCCTCGTCTTCGACCCTCACCCTCTGCAGTGCCCCCAGCACTTGTCCCTATTGCCCCCTATGAAGACCATTTTCCAGCAGTCTGAGTGGGGGAGGCCGGCTGCAGCAGGCTTACCAGCCTCCCTCCCCCAGGAGAAGGAGCTGCTAAGCAAATGAGGCCAGGACACAGCCCACTCCCCCGGACAGACCGACAGATGGAAGGCAGGGTCCCAGCACCCCTGAAGGGAAGGAAGCCCTGGGTGGGGGCCTGGTGGTCGCCCCTGGCTTTGCCACCAGCCCACCCTGAGGTCTGTGTACAGATCATGCTTGCGGCCTCTGTACAACTCAAAAGTGTTCTTGAACTTGCTGACACATTTATATGGATATTTCTGGGAACATTGAAGTAATGCAGTCACACAAAGAGGACACATCGATACCTGTATTCAGCGCCCTTTGCTGTTATAAAGCCACTTCAGTTCTGTTCAGGGAAGTTTTATTCCCAGGATTGCCCCACCCCCACCCCTGTCCCATTTGCAGAGCCTGGTGGGGCCCCAGGGAAGTCTGGGTTCAGCTCCTGCCAGGTTGTGCCGGGGGCGGTGCCAGTCTGTGATGAGGGGGTTTGGGGTCGTACACCAGGTGCTGGCCCCGGCTCCTGAGGCCAGCCTCCGGCTGCCTTCAGTGAGAGCTTGACTGCGGGGAGAAGGCAACGGAGGCGTATAGGTTTGCTGGCGACAAAGGCTGTCCAGCAAGGTGTGCACATCGACCACGGGATGGGTATTCTCACTGCTCAGAGGCACTTAGCGAGGCCGAGCCACTTGACACGTCTTCCCTCTAGGCCCCCCTATTGGCAGGCCTCCTGAGATGGCTTCATTTTGGAACGGATATGGACCACGAAGAGTCTCACCTGAACCTTGGCTCTGGCCTATTCCTCCCCAGCCCCCCTCAAACACCTTGCCTCCACAGGGGTAGCGTTGAGAGTCTGAACTGTGCTGACAAACCCAACCTATGTTTAGTGACGAACGTCTGGTGCATAGTAACTTGGCCGATCACCAGGCTTCCGCGTCTTTGTTCATTTGGGTTGGGAGCAGCAAGGTGACTGGCTCAGCTGCCTCATCATGGATGCAGACAGGAGCACATCAGCCTCCTGAGACTGGAGAATACTGGCGTCCACTCCCTGCCTGCCTGTCACCACAACTAGGAGGAGGCAGATGGGACTCATTTATGTGGAGCCTTGGGGACTGACTCCCTGTGCCTAGATTGTAGAGTGTGTGAGCCCTGCTGTGGTGGAAAGTGTGGCTGTGTAATAAACTGAGTCTCTGACCTCACCGGGAGTGGCCCACCTCATTTCTGACCAGCATTAGGGCACCAAACGCCGAGTGGGTGGGGCTCGGATGTCAGGGAAGGTGGAAGGGTACTTGTCCTGCAAGGGCAGGTGGGTAGTGAACAGAGCACACATGGAGCACATCAAAGCCAGAAGGTGTGCTATTCAGATGGGGGTCTGGGGGAGGGGGCAGTTCTGGTTTGGGTGGGGTGTGCAGAGGGGTTGGAAAGAAAGGGGTTGGCACCAGACCTCTCCATGGTTTGTGGGCAGTGGGAAGCCACAAGAGGGAGTGATGTGACCTCAATGGATGGGCCACCTCTCCAGGGGACATGGGAAAGGAGTTACCAGTGATGCAGGTGCAGGAGATGGGAGGCTAGCTTAGTGTGTGAGGACAGAGACTGGTGGGCATATTGAGGAACTAACGAGTGGTCAAGTGTGATCTGTAATGGGGAGTGGGGAGGGACACTGTCTAAGGCGGCAGGGATGTCCTTGAGCAAAGGATTAAGGGACTTCAGAAGAACAGGCTTGAGGAGCTCGGTGGCTTCAGCCTTTGATGGTCCCATGGAGGTATGGCAGGAGCCTTTGATGGTCCCATGGAGGCATGGCAGGAGCCTTTGATGGTCCCATGGAGGCATGGCAGGAGCCTTTGATGGTCCCATGGAGGTATGGCAGGAGCCTTTGATGGTCCCATGG
>NW_022103920.1:76545-101509 GCF_000313985.2 Echinops telfairi | reverse complement strand
GGTATGGCAGGAGCCTTTGATGGTCCCATGGGGGTATGGCAGGGGGACTAAGAATGGAGAGGAGTCTGAAGGTCAGGCCAGATACCAACCTGGGAGACATCTGGGGTCGAAGGACCCTTTCACAGGGGTCACCCGATTCAAAACCCTAACAAAATTACAGTTATGAAGTAGCAGTGAAAATAATTTTCTGGTTGGGGGGGGTCACCACAACATGAGGAACTGTATTAAAGGGTTGTGGCATTAGGAAGGTTGAGAACCACTGGCATACAAGAAGGTGACTGAAGCTAGGGGAGTTCAAGTGAGAAACACCCAGAATGGAGCCCAAGGAAGACCAGCCCTTCAGTGAGGCCAGCCCAGAGAGGCTGGCCACAGGTAGGAGGAAAACTGGCTGTGTTGTCATGGAGACCAAAGGAGGAGTGGTTACAGAGAAAGGATAGTTCAGACTCTGGCAAATACCTACCAGTGGTCAAGGTCTGCCTGGGCTATGGGAAGGGATGGTGAGGTCACATTGGGGTCGACCAATGAGTGTGATTGGCATGGGGCGGGCGGGCGGGTGGGGGGAGGATGGTCAGGAAGACCATGACAGCCTGGGCTGGGCCCTCTGAGTGGGGGGCAGTGATGGAATTCAGAAGACCTGCCTGGAGTTAATTTTCTTGAGGCCATAGGGTGGGAACCAGAGGAAGTGACAACAGTTGAGAACCTCGCCCCACCCCACCCCTGCTTTGTAGAAGATGGGGAGGGGTTGAGCAGCCTAGGCCTTGGAATGTGGCTCTGGGGTTGGGGAGAAGCTCAAGGTCTTTTGTGAGACATACTGCACACTTTGGTTCCCCCGGTGGGACATCACCACATGTACCTGGAGCTTGGTTTGGGCCCCAGGATGGGCCCTGGAGACCTGTGGCAGCTTAGAGCCAGGCACAGTCTCAACGCTTGGTCGACCTGCACTAAACGTGGGAGAAAGACTGGGCGTTCTGCCATTAACAGGCACGGTCTCGGGACCCCACAGGGGGTGGCTGTGAGTCAGCATTGGTTCCACTCATTGTGTGCCTACTGGGCCACCTCTCCATCTTTCCACACGGGTCTTCCTCTGTACTGAGCTCTCCTGAGGACACGTCCAAAGGAAGCAGTTCTGCCGGTGTCCTGCTGCGACCCATAAGGGCTTTTCCCCGCCCCCAAATATTGCTGTTGGTCTCCATAAGGTAGATTGCCAGACCTTGCTTCTTGCTCTGCCGCTCTGCTGACACCCGTCCACCATGGGTGACCCCGCTGGCATTTGGAAGCCGGTGGTGCAGCGTCCAGCAGCACGGAGCGCGCAGTACACCTGCCCACAGCCAGCGCGCTTTGCGGGCGCTGGTCGCCCACCGCGTCAAGGTGACCCGACCCCCCGCTCATCTTTCCGCACCCCCCTGCCTTTCCGCACCCCCCACCCACCCGCTAGCGCTCGCGCCTGCGCACTGCGTGCTCACACCCAACCGGATTCCGTTGGAATGCGCGGACACGTGGCCTGCGCCTGCGCACTAGCCGCCGCGGGGAGTTGCGGGGGTCGCCTACCATCCGCGGGGTGGGCGCGGCCTCCCCCCACGGGCTTCCCAGGAGTGACCTTCACAGCCGCGGGGAGGGCGCGGTCGCTGGTGGGCGAAGCTGCTTGACCAGGCGGAGGACTGGCGGGGCTGCGGTGCCTCCTGGCGGCCGAGTTCCGAGGGCCCCATCCTCCCGGTGGACTCGAATTCCCGAGGTAGGCGCCCTGGGTCTGCTCACTGCAGGGACAGGGACCCGGGAGCTAGGTCTGAGCTGGGGTAGCGGAGTGGGGTCTCTGAGCCTGACGTGGAGTGTCCTCCCCAGTGAGAAGTGGACTGCTCTCCTTTGATGCAGCTTTTGCGTCATGTGAAATCTTAAGACGCACGATTCTTATTTAAAATATCAGCTTGCTTTGTAAGGAGCCACATTTGCACGTGGGCCGAAACCCCAAAATGCATGGTGGTTTGCGACCTCTTTTTCTCAAACCTTCCTGTTTCCCAAGCATTCCCTCCCCACCTTTCAATCCCCTGGCCACAGGTGGGTGGGAGGGAGCGTGTGAGCACCCAGCCAAAGGCCCTGGGCCCCTGCCAAATGCTGGAGAAAGGAGCAAACTGGCCTACCCCTCCACCTCCCATCAGAATCTGAGAGCACATCGGACTGGGGGGCGGGGGAGGGGGCACTTCAAAGCCTCCTGATTTTGGAGCAAACGGAGGAGGTTTGAGTGCTGAAGCTTGCCCTCTAGCACAGCCCCCACATATAAATGGCTTCCACTTGGGACCCCAGAGCTTTCTGGCCATCACAATCAAGAGGAATGGCCTAGCGTTCATTGCCAGAAAGGATCTTGCTAAATCCATCATGAAGCACAGTGTTATCTGTGATAGGATTTTATCTATCCCCCTTCAAGGAAACCTAATCAATAGTCTTCAAATGATGCATCAATCACAAAAGCTAGTGATGAAGAAATTGAAAAATTTTACCAACAACGTCAATAGGAAAATTGATCAAACATGCACTCAAGATGCATTAATAGTTATTGGTGATTGGAATGCAAAAGTTGGAAACAGAGGAAGGAACAGTAGTTGGAAAACATGAACTTGGGCACAGAAATGAAGCTGGATATTACATGATAGAATTTTGCAAAACCAATGACTTGTTCCTAGAAAATACCTTTTTCAACAACACTAAAGCCAATTTTTTAAAAATCATTTTATTAGGGGCTCATACAACTCTTATCACAATCCATACACACATCAATTGTGTAAAGCGCATTTTTTGTACATTCATTGCCCTCATCATTCTCAAAGCATTTTCTCTCCACTTAAACCCCCCGGCATTGGGTCCTCATTTTTCCCCTTCCTCCCCACTCCCCCCTCCCTCATGAGCCCTTGATAGTTTATAAATTGTTATTTTGTCATATCTTACCCTTCACCACATCTCCCTTTCACCCACTTTTCTGTTGTCCGTCCCCCAGGGAGGAGGTCACATATAGTTCCTTGTAATCGGTTCCCTCTTTCCTACCCACTCTCCCTCTACCCTCCCAGTATCGCCACTCACACCACTGGTCTTGTAGGGCTCATCCACCCTGGATTCCCTATATTTTCAGTTTCTATCTGTACCAGTGTATATCCTCTGGTCTAGCCAGACTTGCAAGGTCGAATTCAAGTCATGGTAGTGGGAGCGGGGAGGAAACATTTAGGAACTAGAGGAAAGTTGTATTTTTCATCGTTGTTACATCACACCCTGACTGGCTCGTCTCCTTCCCGAGACCCCTCTGCAAGGGGATCTCCAGGGAAAAGCCAAATATTTTAATGAAATGTACAAAGACCAAGAAATGAGCTGATACCAAGGGCTCAAGTAGAAAGCAAATGTTTTGAGAATGATGAGGGCAACAAATGTACAAATGTGCTTGACACAATGGATGTATGTATGGATTGTGCTAAGAGTTGCATGAGCCCCCAATAAAATGATAAAAAAAGAAAACCAAAAGGGAAGAACTCACTCAGCATATCTTAAATGCAAGAAAAAAATGCAAGCCTCAAGTTGCAGTCTTAAAATATTCTTTGGGCAAAATATTGAACGATGCAGGAAGCATCAAGAGAAGTTGGAAAGATTTTGCAGTCACTGGACCAGAAAGAACTAGTCGACAGCCCACCATCTCAGGAGGCAGCAGATGAGGAAGACCCAGTGGTGCTGCAGGAAGAAGTTCAGACTGCTCTGAATGCATTAGTGTCAATTCCGGATTGACAGAATACGGATCGAAATGTTTTAGCAAGTGGAGAAGCACTGGAAGCACTCACTCATCTATACCAGGAAATTTGGAAGACAACTGTGTGACTGACTGGCTGGAAGAGATCCGTATCTGTGCCCATTCCAAAGAAAGGTGAACCAATAGAATGCTCCAACGATTGCACAATGTCATTGATACTGCATGCAAGTAACATCTTGCTTAAGATCATTCAACAATGGTTGCAGCAGTACATTGACAGGGACTTGCCAGAAGTTTGGGCCAGATTCAGAAGAGGCCATAGAACAAGGGATATCATTGACGATGTCAGATGAATCTTGACTCACAGCAGAGAATACTAGAAAGATGTTTACTTGTGTTGCATTGACTATGCAAGGGCATTTGACAGTACGGACCATAGGAAACTATAGAAAACCTTGAGAGTCGTGGAAATCCCAGGACACTTGATGAATGTGCTCACGAGGAACTTGGACATGGATCAAGAGGCAGTTGTGCAAACAGGACAAAGTCATACTGCATGGTTTAAAATCAGGAAAGGTGTGCATTGGGGTTGTATCCTCTCACCATACTTGTTGAATCTATATGCTGAGCAAATCATCTTGTAATAGTTAGCCTAAGTAAAACCATTTTATATTAAGCAACAGTCTGCACTAGACCATAAGTGCAACCTCAGGCCTTTGTAGCCCATTGTTCCTCAAACTGGGAGTAGCCCCTCGGTCCTCAAACTAGAAATAGTCCCTTGATCTCAGGACTGGTAGCAGACTATCTTGTGACAGTAAATTGTGCTGAATCGCTTAACCGCAAGTTCTGCTTCTGGACAGCATGCTTGCACAGCTCAACTGTTTGATAAAACCCTAGAGACCTAAGTCTGTGAACAAGCGGAACCAGTCACTTTCTTTAGACTGGTCCCTGCGCAGGGTCTTTTTTTCTCTTTTCTGTCCCTCTTTAATAAACTGTTTTCCTTTGTACTAAAGACTGAGTTGTTCTTGTCCGGTTCATGCACAATAATCTGAGAAGCCGGATTATATGAAGAAAGACGTGGCACCAGAGGAAGGCTTATTAACAACCTGCGATATGCAGGTGACACAACGTTGCTTGTGAAAGTGAGGAGTACCTGAAGCACTTGCTGATGATCAAGGGCTGCAGCTTTCAGTGTGGACGGAACTCAATGTAAGGAAGACCCACATACCCATAACCGGACCAATAGCTAACATCATGGTGAATGAAGAAAAGGTTGAAGTTGTCAAGGATTTTGTCTTACTTGGATCCACAATCAATGCTCATGGAAGCAGCAGTCAAGAGATCAAAAGACATTTCGTTCGGGACATTTGCTGCACAAGACCTTTTTAGAGTATTGAAGAGCAAAGATATTACTTTGAGGACTAAGATGTGCCTGACCCAAACCATCATTATATGCATGTGCAAGTTGGACATTGAATAAGGAAGATCTTCGAAGAACCAGTGCATTTGAATCATGGTGCTGGAGATTAAAACTGAAAGTACCAGGGACTGCTACTTGGAAGAAGTGAGGCCAGAGTGCTCTTAGAGGCAAGGATGGCAAGACTTCGTCTTACGTACTTTGGACATGTTGTCAGGAGAGACCAGTCCCTGGAGAAGGACATCATGCTTGGTAAAGAAGAAGGGCAGTGAAAGAGAGGAAGCCCCCCACAAGATGGACGGACACAGTGGCTGCATCAGTGGGCGAGATGGACGGATACAGTGGCTGCATCAGTGGGCACAGGCAGAGGAACCACTGTGAGGCTGGCGCAGGACCGGGCAGGGTCTTCTTCTGTTACACAGGGGCACGATGCCCTGGAGCTGACTCATGCCACCTAACAACAGCACTGAGCTTCTCTGTTGTGTCTTCCCACAGATGAAGTCACTTTGATTTCTGTGTATTCCACCGGGGAATTCTGTGTGTATAGCTGCCTTTTGTGTTGTTGAAAAAGGGTATTTTCTAGGAACAAGTCATTGGTTTTGCAAAATTCTATCATACAATATCCAGCTTCATTTCTGTGCCCAAGTTCATGTGCCCAACTACTGTTCCTTCCTCTTTGTTTCCAACTTTTACATTCCAATCACCAATAACTATTAATGCATCTTGATTGCACGTTTGATCAATTTTCCCATTGACGTTGTTGGTAAAATTTTTCAATCTCTTCATCACTAGCTTTTGTGGTTGGTACATAATTTGAAGAGTGATTGTATTGCTTGGGTTTCCTTGGAGGGAATAGATATAATCCTATCACAGATAACACTGTGATTCATGCTGGACTTAGCAAGATCCTTGCTAACAACGAGTGCCAGGCCATCCCTCTGGATTGCGTTACTCCTGGCATGGTCAGTCATATGTTTTTACACTTCAGAACAGTTGGTGTCAGTCCACTGCAGCTCACTAGGGCCTAGGATATTGACTTGTATGCATTCATTTAATTTTTTTGGATCGCTTCCAATTTTCCTAAATTCATACTTTGCACATTCCAAGTTCAGCTCCTCAGAAGATTTTTGCAGCTGTTTCGCTGTCCCTTAAGTCAGGCCCCATCCGCAAACGACGAGTCTGAAGGCTCCACTCTCACAGGCTTCCCCCGACTCATCACCACGGCCAACTCCACCCCGAGAAATCAGCCCTCTTTGATCGTATTTCGGGTGCCCTCGGATCTGAGGGGCCATCTGCCATCTGTATCTCTGACAGTGTTCTGCTTCCTGTGTTCAGGCTCTCAGTATCTGACAGTGCTTCGAAGTTGTGCATGAAGTTTCCAGCGGCTTCTTCCTCTGAAGTAGGGGACCGAGCCCTTCTTCACTGTCTGTTCTTAGTCTGAAGCTCCGCTGAAATAATCTATCTAAAAATCGATCTCTATCTGTCTATCTATCTATCTATCTATCTATCTATCTATCTATCTATCTATCATCTATCTATCTATCCCCTTCTCATCTCCTAGGCAAATCCCACTCACCACAGCCCCCCGCCCCCCTGAGTTGCTCCCAGGGTCTTCTCGGTCATTGTCTTTTTTTTTTTTTAATTATTTTATTGGGAGCTCGTACAATTCTTACCACAATCCATACATCCATCCATTGTGTCAAGCACATATGCACATTTGTTGCCCTCATCATTCTCAAAACATTTTCCTCTCACTCTAGCCCCTAATATCAGTTGCTCATTTTCCCCCTCCTTCCCCACTCCCCTTCCCTCATGAACCCTTCATAGCTCATAAATTATTATAGTTTTGTCATAAGTTACCCTGTCCGATGTTTCCCTCCATGGGAACAGATTGTCACATCTTTCTTGGAGCAACTGGATGGGTTTGAACTACTAACCTTTTGTGAGCAGGTGACCACTTCACCACTCCCTTGAGAGATCTAACCAAGCCATTTCCCTCCAATGGATGAACCTTCTCCCCCCTGCCCCGCCCCCATGCCCGCCATTGTAAGTCCCTGCTGCCCCACACTCCTCACTCCATGGCCCACCGCCACCTTCTTCATTTCCTGAAATGACTCCACACTTGGTTGGCAACTCCTTTCTTTCTCATCGTTTGGTTTCACGAATATTGCTTCTTTCTGGTTTTTCTATCCGTTGCTTTTTGGTTGTCTCTGAGATCTGCTCGTCTTCCTCTTGTTAGCGGCTGTTGTTAGCGCCAGACTCCTGGCGACCCAAGAGAATGAAGCCCTGGCCCCCCAGCACCGCCCCATCATCGGTCTCTATCAGGCCGAGGCCATGCAGAGAGTTTAGTTTGGAACCAGCTCCCTGTTGCCACGGTGCTGACAGCTGCCAAGAGGCTTGCAGGCTGGGGCAGGGTAAGGAGGAGGCCTGGCTTGTCCCCCGCACCACCACCCAGCGCTGTCTGGGCAGCCTTTCTGCATGCGTCCCTGCATTTCTGTGGGTGTTTACCTGGATCTGCCCCTTCAGCCAGATGTCTCTGCCCTCGCCCACAGGTAGGCACACCTCGGAGACATGGTGGGCACAGTTCCAGTCGACCTCAATAAAGCAAGTGCCCCAGTCAAGCGGGTCACACAGCTGCTTTGATTTCTCAGTGCATATTAGGGCTGTTTTGCACTGTCTGTGGTCTGTTACGATGCAGTAGTATTGTGGGAGACACCTGAAATATTGTGAGAACACTCGAGGTGAGCATGTGCTGTGAGAGAACATGGTGCTGACAGGCTTACTTAGCGCAGGACTGCGGCAGGCCCTCCGACATGGGTCCGAAGGGACAATGAAAGGAGGTGTGCCTGTACCCAGCCATCACACCCCCTCCGAAGGCTCCGCACACTCGGATTTCCAAGGTGACCTCCAGTCTTTTCTTCCACCTCCACCCTACAGTCACAGTCTGCCCTCCTTCCCAGTCTCCCTGCCCGACATCTCTCTCCAGCCTGCCCCTTGACCAGTGCACTCCCCCGTGTGCTGCTTAACGCCAGGTGGGGCTGAGTCCCAGGCCTTCAACCTCTGGGCTTGGGGCCTCCTCTAAGAGGGGCCGGTAGTAGCTCCTTACTCTTCACTATCAAGGAAGCAAAGCTCACAGACGGTCTGCTTTCTTAAGATTCAGAATTGAGCGTGCATTCAGACGAACTCCAGAGTGCCCACCTCTCAGTGCCCCTTGTGATGGCAGCGTGGCATTCCTGCTGCCCCCAGTGCTGGCACAAGGCCGAGCACTGGCTGGGGAGGCGGGCAGATTCCAGGGAAGGACCTGCAGCTGTGAGCAGAGTCCCATCAGCCCCACAGGACTGCAACCCAGGCCCCCTCATGTTAAGGCTCAGTGGCTCTCCATAGGCCGTCATCAGCCTCCTGAGGGTCGGTGTCCGCCCGAGTTCTGCTTTTCCCTGTACTGGGGCTTCTTGGCTACTTTCACCCCAGAATGGGGTGTGGGGAGGGAGGAGTGGCCTTTTTCCCAGAGTGGAGCCTACTGACAGAGGTTTGTATTCTCGGAAAAGCTGCCCCCTCCGCCACCGCCAGGCTGCATGCTCCCCAGGGGCAGTACTGTTCTCCACCCAGACACCACCATGTGCCCACACCAGCTGCCCCGAACTGCTGGGTCCTTCACTTCTGTTTATACCTGGCGTCCCCATCGACAGTTGTCTTAATCGGGGGACAAAACTCAGCAGCTCCCGCTCATATGGAATGATCCTAACTTCTCAGCATGAGTGAAAGGGAGAGGGCCAGGCCTTCTACCACCGTGGCATGGTAGAAGGAAGCTGGGTGCAGAAGCAGGGCTCCCAAGAGCCAAGATCTCTTCTCAGAGCTGGTGGACAGTTCCAGGTGGGGGCTCTTGAATAGTCCTTGGCGTAGGGCAGAGGGTGTGCCAGATGGCACTGGGGCCTGGTCCCCTCGGCTTGGGGAATGAGCCCTGATGATGCAAGCTCAGGCGGCCTGGGACTGCCCGGCACGACGACCACACACTTTCTGCAGGAGTGAGTGATTCTCCCGGTGACACTGGCTGACCGTGGGCCAAGTCCTCAGTGTTGGGAAACTGCCCTGAGCAGGGACCTGTTCTTGTCCTGCTGCTGATACCTTGATCCCTCTGTGGGCTGGTGTTGTCCCCGCCCCTCCCCTAGGTCTCGGCCCCTCTCCCACCAGCCCCTTCCATCACACTGGAGCCCTGCCTCTCCCGATCAGACCACCAAAGGTCACCTCCTTTCCCTTATGCAAAGCCGCTATGTCTGCATGTGTGTGAGATCTGTTGGTGCCAGAGGAGCTGAGGAGCTAGTGTGTGTGTGTGTGTGTTGTGTATGTGTCTCTGTGTGTGCATTTGTGTGTTTGAGTGTGTGGTATGTGTGTGTCTGTGTAGTGTGTCTAGTGTGTATCTATATGTGGTATGTGTGCTTAGTGTGTGCGTAGTGTATATGTACGCATGTAGTATAGACAGTGTGTACACATGTAATGTGTGCTTAGTATGTATGGTGTGTGGTTTGTGTAGTATGTATCTAGTGTGTGTATGTAATGTGTATAGTGTATATGTAGCTGTGTGGTGTGGATGTGTTTGTGTAATGTATACGTAGTGTGCATGTGTATGTAGTGTGTACATGTGTCTGTGTGTTGCGTATTGTCTCTGTGTTGTGTGTGCATGTAGTCTGTATGTGCAGCATGTGTGTATCATGGAGCATACAGTGTATGTGTAGCATGTGTGTGGAGCTGTGGGCAGGGCAGCGGCTGGGGACTGGCCCGTGCTGCTACTGCTGCTGCTCCTTGTGGCAACCAGACATGGACACCTGGCTCCTGCTCCCTGCTGTTCCAGGGGTCACAGGTTGGTCCACAGAATCTGGACACTGTTTGGTCACAGCCAGTTTGATCCGTGGAAGAACGACGGGGCTTTGCAGCCCTGTAAAGAGCTACAGTCGGGGAAAGCCGCAGGGCAGTTCTGCCCAATCCTGCGGGTCGCGGTGAGTCAGCCTCGCCCGATGGCCGTGAGTCTTAGCGAGAGTCTGGTGACTCCGTGAAGACAACTGTTTGGAGGGGCTGTCACTGGGCCTGTGCTTTTGTTTGAATTCACACACACACAGGCTGCCCAGGAGGGGCAAGGTGCACCTGTTGTATTAAACTTCAAAAGTGTATTAGGATAGAACCTCAGTGCTCATCAGAAAGTGATTGAGGACTGGGGCCTGAGTCCAGATGTGAAGAGTGGGAAGAACCAGAGAACTGCAACGCTGGGCCCCGGCCAGCCACGGAGAGCCCTCCCGCCCCCGGCCGCCTCCTGGCGGCAGCCTGGCTCTAGATCTGCCCTTGCCAGGGGGATTTCCAGTGGTGGGGCTAAAGGTCATTGCTTTCTGCTGTCACTGCTAGGACCCAAAGACCCAGTGTGCTTTTCTCTCTCCCTAGGCACCTGCTGGCTCCGCATGGCTCACTGCATGGTGCCCTTTGCAGTGTGAACACCAGCTGGCCCTGTGGCACCCCCCCTGACGGGCCCACAGGACCCAGGCCACTGGAGCCAAGTGTCTCATGGAGCCTCGGGGCAAGACACCTGGAGAGGGCGACGCGGGGCGTGTCACAGCGCAGCTGCTGAAGTCCTGCACTGGTGAGTTCGCCCTGGACTCCATCCTGCTGCTGAATCTTCGGGGCCTGGGCCTCGTGGACCTGGGCTGCCTGGGCGAGTGTCTGGGCCTGGAATGGCTGGACCTATCCTGCAACGCGCTCACCCACCTGGGCCCACTGGCAGCCCTGCATCAGCTGACTGTACTCAACGTCTCGCAAAACCGGCTGACCACGCTGGAGCCGCTGGCTGCCTGTGAGAACCTGCAGAGCCTCAACACAGCCGGGAATCTGCTGGCAGACCCTGGGCAGCTGCAGTGTCTGGCGGGGCTGCGGAGCCTCGAGAGCCTGCGGCTCCAGGACCCCCTGGCACGCCTCAGCAACCCCCTGTGCGCCAACCCCTCCTATCGGGCTGGGGTCCACGAGCTGCTGCCTGGTCTGAAGGTCATTGACGGGGAGAGAGTGACTGGCCGTGGCAGTGAGCTCTACCAGCTGTGCCGAGACCTGGACAACTCCCTAAGGTCAGGCCCCAGCCCCCGGGTCTCAGAGGCCCAGCCGTGGGTGGAGCCCAGCTACTGGGAGGCCTGGCCAGGGCGTAGCAGCTCCATCCTGGAGGAGGCCTGCCGGCAGTTCCAGGCCACACTGCAGGAATGCCGGGACCTGGATCGCCAGGCGGGGGAGAGCCTGGCTCAGGCAGAGCAGGCCCTGAGTCCAGCGAGAGCGCAGTCCTCCTTCATGTTCTGAGTGCGGAGGCTCCTGGCCTCTGACTTCTCACCTGGTTCCCCTTCTCCACGCCCACCATGTGGTCTCCAGGGTTCCCACAGTGGCCACCCGAGACTCCTGGTAGGCAAGGCGTGGCAGGCATGCCTCTGGCCCTAGCCATTCCTGCAGGGTGGGCCGCCCTGCCCTGCTGTGGCTGCCTGCCTGCCTGCCCACCCTCTTGTGCCCTGAAATCCTAGCCCACCCACCCCATTAAATCCTCATTTCTGCTCTCATGTTTCCTGCCACTCCCTGTGGGCAAGTGAGGATGTGGCCTCCTGCAGGAAGGGGTCCAGAGGGCCAGCGCACAGCCTGCAGGGCCAGGTCCAACCCAAGGGCCCTGCTACTTCCTGTGAGAAGAGGGGCCTACAGGAGGGACTGCAAGGCAGTGGTGGTGCTGGGGGTGGGGTGGGGGCTGACAAAGAGAGCAGGTGACAGCTGGAGGGGACCAGCTTTATTAACCTGGCACTTAGCGTCCTCCGGGCACAGGGAGGGAGTGGCCCCATCGCTGATGACCTGCACCCGTCCAGGAAGTGGAGCCCCATTCTAGGGAAAAGAGCAGGATGTGGGTATGAGGAGGCTGCCCTGGGCTGGCCCCCGCTTTCCTCTCTCCTCTCTGCCTCCCCCAACCTCTTCCATTTTAAACTCAGGGCCCTGAAACCACCCTAACTTGAACTTGGTCATCACTCATACCTGATCCAGGCTCAGTTTGGGGGCGGGGCCTTGAAAAAGGCGAACTGTCCAGGGAAGTAGAAGCTGTGGGGGTCCTCACCAGCCCGCTCCACCCTGGAGCACTGGGCCTCCTGGTGCTCACTGGGCTCCTGGCAGGAGGGAATGGCAGTTTAGGTGTGGGGAGGGCTCCCACCTCTCTGCAGCCCCCTGCATGCCACTCCTCCAGGCCCAGCTGCAGCACTAGGCCCAGGTTCTTACCCGAGGAGGCTGTGTTTGAATGGGGCAGTGGACCATCCGGCCCAGAACTCTGTCCTCAGAGCTCAGTTTGATGCAGGCCAGGCATTTCCGCTTCCTCTGGGGAAGGAAGCATGGGAGAGATGCAGGGGTAAGTACAGGAGGCCCTGGGCACTCCAAGGATGGAGAATGAGGCAGATGTCAGGCTGGGGTGCTCTAAGTACCAGAGGTGCAGCCCCTGCCCTGCAGGCCCTGAGGGGGTACAGCCCCTGCCCTGATGGCCCTGCCAGCCAGTCTTCAGAGCAGCCTCCCAGAGGTCAAATGGCCCTGGTGCTTTTCATCTCACAACTTCAGGTTATGGCAGCAGTCATGTGTGGGTGTGGGCACTGCATGTGTGAGCACAGGCACATGTGAGCACATATGTGTGCATGTGTGTGAGTGGGCACATGCATGTATGAACAAGGCACATAGCACAGGCACACATGTGAACAAGTATATGTACTTTTTTGAGCAAGTCGTGTGTGTGCACATGGACATGGACACATGTGAGCACAGGCACACGTGTGAGCCCATACAGATGTATGTGAGCACATGTTAGCACAGGCCCACATTATAAGATACATGTTAGCAAGGCACACAATCGTGAGGACACATGTTGGCAATATACCTGTTAGCACATGCACACACCTGGGGACGTGTTAGCACATGCGCACATGTATGAAGACGTGTTAGCAAGGCACACGTGTGAGCACAGATACACATGTGTACTTATAAGAGCCAAGGTCCTCTGGGCTGGGACCTTGCACTCATCTATGACCTGGAGCTGCATATTCTGCTGAGATTTGACTGGATGACAGGGCTCAGGGGCTCAATCCCATCCCTCCTCGCGCAGAGGTCAAACAGGTCTCAGGGAGCCTAGGAAGCTCCAGGTCGGTGCTGGTGCTCAGGCCTGGCAGCCCTAGCCTAGCATCTTCCAGAGCAGCTGGCCACACGTCTCCATGTGGACATAGAAAACGGGAATCAGCCAGACCTGGGCAGGAGGCCAGACCAACCCCCACCATGGGCTTCTGCCAACAGTTAGCTCTAAGGGAGCAGGGGCGGGGGCTGCTTATGCAATGATATGTCCTTGGAACCACCAAACTCTCCCTCCTCCTGCCTCACTCCCCAGACCCCAGTTCACCCACACCCCTGCCCAGCCTGAGCCACTGCACAACGCCCAGTATTCCTTCTCCGCAGTGGGTAACCTCAGAGTCAATCGAGCCCATGTCCCACCTCCCGAGTTCTCACCGCCTGCACTCACGAGTGCACACAGGGACGTAGTACTCATATAGGCATGCATGACCCACCTCAGGCTTACATGGACACACACACATGCATGCAGAGGCACACAGGGACCATGTGTACTCAAGCACACATGTCCTACCTCGGTGCTCACACGCATGTGTGTCCCATCTCCGTGCTCCCATGGGCACACATGCATGCACACATGTCCCACCCTGTTCACGGGCACACACGGGACGCGCACTGCCCCTACCCCGTTGGCCTTGACTTTGCATTCTGGCTTCTTCCAGTCCTTTTTCCGGCAGTGGGTCTGCTGGAGCTTAAATTCCAGCCTCACAAAGATCCCTCCTGGGAATGACTGTGGACAGACAGACAGGAAATGGGGCCAGCGACACCTGGCTTCCCTGCCTCCCAGTGAAACCAAGCACCTGCTGGAGGCCCAGGCACCTCTCAGGCCGCACCCGCCTCCCAAGATCTCACTGGCCTCAGCCCACATGTCCCCTCTGCCCCTGAGGTCCTTCTACCGTGTCTGCTGCCCTGTCCACGCTGGTCTCCCTGAAGGCCCACTGCACAGGTGGGTGCTGGTGGAACTCGGCCAGGGCCACCTCCAGGCTGCGACGCTGGGTCTCTGAGAGCTCCTCTGGGCCCAGGCCCATTGCACCCAGGCCCAGGGTGAGCACGAGTAGCAGGGGTCTCATTGCTGGGCTCTGCAAAGAGGTGGATCCTCAGCCCTCGGGGCTCACGGCCCATGTCACCCCCAGCACCACCTGGGAGCTCGCTTGGTAGACCTAGCAGAGATGGGGATTGCCGTCGGGGTCTCTGGGCCCCATGGGTCCGGCCAAGGCTCCTGTGGCCCTTTCTTAGGTAGGGGATGCAGGACGCCCAGCCCCATTTGTGGACTGGAAAGCAGCCCACCCCTGCTGCTGGGTCCCAGCCAGGCCTCAGCTCTGGGTGGACTCTGACCCATCTCACCCCGCCCTTTGGGCTCCAGCCCTGCCCCTATGAGGTTCCCCAGGGGTGGGCAGGGTTAGCCTGGGGACTCTGGACTTGGAATTCTATGGGATGGACTGAAACTCATGGGAGGAGCCCAGAGGTGGGTGGGGGCCGTGAGGACACTTAACTCTCCCGGCTCTGGGATAGTTGCCCCCCACCAGCCCTCAGAATGGGGGTCTCACTTCCCTTAGCTCTCCCCAGTCCCAAGGGGAGGGTCCGGCCTCCCCTGGCCCAGGCTTCTGACTCAGGCAGATGTTTCCCCCTTCCTTTCTTCTCTCTGCTGCCTTCGCTCAGCCCTTCCCTCGATCATCACCCCCCTGCTCCCCAGCCCTCAGGTCGGGGGTGCCTGAGGGGTCAACCCAGAGGTCATAAGACCAGAACGGCCCAGATGCACAAAGCCTGGGGCTCCTGGCCGCTCACCCTGTGTCCGTCGGTCTGTCCTTGCGAGTTCTGCGGGGCCCAGTGCCCGAGGTCCAGGCCTCCGCCCGCCACCGGCTCCTCCCTCCCTCCCCCAGGACGCCCTCCCCGTCCCCGCCCTGTCCCTCACCCTGCGCTCCAGCTATCTCCGCACCCCTCCCCAGGCCAGCCTCCCGCCTGGGCCCGCCCCTTGCAGGGCGCTGCGTGGCCAGCTGCGTCTGCCAGTGACAGCCCGGGCTCTAGACCTTTTGAGCACAGGCCCCGAGACTGATCGGAGGTCCCAAACCTCCAGCCAGACCAAACCTGAGGAGCCTCTTGGCCCTCCCTCTGCGCCCTCCGTGGGCCCACTGGAAGGACCCTTTGTCCTCAGGGAGTTAGGCCTGCACCTGGGCATCCCGTAGTTAGGCCTTTGTCCAGTCGAGCCCACAGGCTACTCTTCCAGGCCTGCCCCTCCTGTCCCAGAGTGCTTGGTGGTGTGGAAGACGCCAGAGGCCCCACCCGGGTGTGGGCGGCCTCAGCAAGGAGAACGTGCTGCGGAACTCCCAATTCCCAATCCTGGCTCAGCTCCGTGCACTGAAGCTGCTATAAAGGCTGCCAAAGGCATTTCTTTCCGTCAGTTCAACCGTCTGAGAGGGCATCTCCTCTAATGAATTTTGCTGAGCTTCTGCTGTCTCCAAAATGGGGCAGAAACCCCAGATTAAAGGGTTGTTTTGAGGGTGAGAGGAGAAAATGAATGACCCATCCATTGTTTGCTTTCAATTCTTCCCCCTTCCCTCCTCATCTCTGTTAGGATGCTTTAGAGCCAAGAGCTGCCCTTACCATGGGGCCTGGCTGTCCCTGACCCCGAGAGTGGCATGTCACGGCTGTGAGTGGCTCACCTCTCATCAGGTGGAGGAAGGGGTCTGGGCTTCGCCCAGGTCAGAGAAGCAGGATGCAAACACTGCGATCCCTTGCCCGTGAAGGTTAATTTGTGCAGCTGCCAGGTCTTTGGTCACACACTAGTCTAATTGCTGCTGTCACGGAAGGGTTGCATGGTACTAGATGAGCCGAGCTGGCACAGCACAGGTTACCTTCCACATTGTGTTAGTGTGGGTGGACTAGAGAAACAAATCCAAAAACATTCAATGTGTATAAGAAAGAGCTTTACATACAAAGCAGTTGAATACTGAGAAAACATCCCAGCCCACTCCAGGTCAAGTCGATAAGTCCGATATTAGCCCATATGTCCAATACCAATCTATGAAGTCCTCTTCAGAATCACGAAACCCATGTAATGACGCCGAATGCAAGAAGATCACAGGCGAGTGGGTGGGAAGTCTTGTGGGTCTCCACGTGACTCCTCTGGCTCCAGAGGCCTGGCTCCATCAGCCTCTCTCCATGTGTCTTCTCCACAGGGATGTCTCGCAGGAAGTGAGCAGAGAGAGAGTGTCTCCCCGTCTCCAAGGGTGAATACGGAGTTGCCAGAATCCTCAGGAGAAGGCCAAGCCCACACAGAGGCCTCACTGGCTATGATCTGATTGACAGGCTAGACTCTACCCCTTCACTCTGAACCCTCAAATTGACACCAGATTATGTAACTACCCCACACATGAAAAACCTGATTCCAAGGCTGTTAGATGAGAGCTTCCATGTACCACGTGCTCCACGGCCCATAGGAGACAGAGGAGGTGTCTTGGTCTGTAAAGCTAACAGCCTTGGACTCGCTGCTTCTGCTGCCTGCGTGCTCTTCCAGTGTTGGTCAGTAGCATGCTTTTTACTCCTTCGTCTGTTAGCAGCATTTAGGCTGTTTCCAGCTTTTGACTATGATGTATAATGCTACAACAAACATTGGTGGACGAATCTCATTTTTAGTCTCTGCTTTCAAGTCTTTTGGGTATATACTCAAAAATTGGAATTTCTGGGTCATTTGGTAGTTTTAGTTTTTGGGGGAGCTAATATAGATATTATTCTACAGTTCAGTCACATCAAGCAGTATTGTATAATTGCTACCACATCAGTTTCAAAACATTTTCTTCCTTCCTTTCTTGAACTCCTTGGTATCAACTCCACTTTACCCTCTTCCCCCCACTGTACACCCCACCCCCCGGAAACCCTTATTCTACTTGCTGTCTCTATCAGTTCATCCGTCCTAGATTTCATATACTGATCATCAGAAAAAAGACATAACCCAAAGTCAAGAGGGTGATCCCAATGATAAAATACATCTGAGATAAACCCCAATATGAAAGGAAACAAACAAACAAACACAGAAAGTGTTAAAAACCAGATCAGGCCCAACGTGCATCAGAGAGGGGTCAACTGACAAGGTTTTAACCAGTCAAATCAAGTTTATCATTTTGATCTCCTATAGTCATCTGTATGATGGTGACCAGTTTCTTCCCATCCCTCCATTATGGATAGAGAGAAATCATTGGAGGCTCATTTCTTCATAAATATCACAAATCTATCTTCCACTGTCATTCAGAGCCTTCTGCAAACCAGATTATCACAATTTAGGCTCTGATACTATTCCCTCCTTTAGCTACGAAATATATGATTTACAGTCCTTCAGTGACTGATGATGGTGTGCTTCTTCCATGTGGACTTAGTTGACATCTCTCCTGATGATCTGCTTGTTTGAAAACAAACTTTTAAGATCTCAGACACTATTTTATTTGATAGCCGGGCACCACCTAATTTTCTCACCATACTTTACTATAGCACCCATATCGTCTATGCTCCCTTTGAATGGGCCAGGATATAAAAACTAAATGTTCTTAAATTGGAGCTAGGATTTAGTGTGAGACCCCAAACCATTCCTGGATATATATTTGTTTGTATTCTGCCTCTGGCTCCCTTCAGAAACCTCCTTGTTAATTTATGGTAGACAGTCTTATTGACCATCTCCCAGAAGCATAAAGATCTTACATTAATATTGTCATTGATTAGCCCTTGGTACTAATTTTTTAAAAACACCATTGAGAGAGGGATATTGGGCCAATGTAGGCTAACTCCATATTGCAACACCTGCATTATTCTGTTTTACAGAATAAATCCTTTCCTGGCTGGACAGTATTCACACAAAAAATGGGAGTTGGTTGTCAGGGATATTTTACAATAATATTAACTGAGAATGTCAATTACTGTTTTTCCAGAATAATATATATCTTAACCCAGCATCTAGGACATTGATGTAGTAAGTCAATGGTTGCCCACCTAATGGCAGTTCAATACTCTTGGTATAACTGCCTTCTGCTTCTTCAAGCACCATGAATTTTCAATCTTAAATCTAGATTTTAAAAAATGAAATAAACCACCACACCCTTTTCCTTAGAAGCAAGGATGGTGAGACTGCATCTCAAGTACTTTAGACATGTTGTCGGGAGAGACCAGTCCCTGGAGAGGGGGACCATGCTTGGTCAAGCAGAAGGACAGTGGAAAAGAGGAAGGCCCTTGACCAGAGGGATTGGCACAGTGGCTGTAACATGTGCTCAAGCACAGCAACCAATGTGAGAATGACACAGCTTTTTCGTTCTATTGTGCACAGGATTGCTATGAGTCGAACTGACTTTGACTGTACTTAACAACAACAACAACAACAGCACTCTCTTTATTCAAACTGCTGTATTATTTTGGATTCCCGCTAGCAATGGATAAGGGTTCCATATTCCCTGCATCCATCCATCTATCTATCTATCTATCATCTATCTATCTATCTATCTATCTACTAAGTTTGTTGTTAGAGAAACAAAACTGGTAACTTCCCTATACTGTGTACAGTCATGTATAAGCTGAGTTTTTTCAGCACATTTTTTAATGCAGTTTTTGTGGTAAAAATTAGGTGCCCTGGCTGATATTTGGGTCGGCTTATACTCGAGTATATGTGGTATGTATAAGAAAGAGATTTATATCAAGAAGTAATGTTATATCAAGAAAGCATCCCATTCACCCTCATGAGGAGATCACTGAAAATATGGGTACTATAGCAAAGCGTGGTGAAGAAACTAGATGGTGCCCAACTATCAGAAAGAATAGCCTTGGAATATTAAAGGCATATTTTCAAACAAGCAGCCATCTAAGTGTTGTGTCAACTAAGAAAGAAGCACACCAGCCTGTGTGATTCAAGGTTTGTAAATAGTATAATCCAAATCCAAAGGAGGGAATGGTATCAGCTTAAAGTGTGAACACCTGGTTTGCAGAAGGCTATATGGATGACAGTGAAGGCCCCCAATCCATTTGCAGGTCCATATATGGCTTAAGCCTCCAGTGAATCCCCTCACATCATAGTTGAGGGCTCTGAATAGCTGTTATGCAGAGAACACTGTTAAGCCAATGAACAGTGTTCTTGTTGTTAGGTGTCATTGAGTCTGTTCTGACCCTATTCACAGCAGAACAAAACACTGCCCGGTCCTGCGCCATCCTCACAATTGTTCCTGTGCCTGAGCCCATTGTTACAGCCGTGGCGTCAATCAATATCCTTGACGAACTTTCTCTTTTTTTGCTGCCCCTCCATTTTACCAAGCATGATGTCCTTCTCCAGGGACTGGTCTCTTCTGACAATATGGCCAAAGTTTGTAAGACAAAGTCTTGTCATCCTGCCATTCTTGCCTCTAAGGTGCACCCTGGCCATACTTCTTCCCAGACAGATTGGTTGATCCTTTTGGCAGTCATGGTACTTTCTGTATTCTTCTCCAGCACCGCAATTCAAATGCATCAATTCTTCTTCGGTCTTTCTTATTCAATGTCCATGGCTTGGGTCAGGTGCATCTTAGTCTTCAAAGTAAGATCCTTGCTTTTCAGTACCCTAAAGAGGTCTTGTGCAGCAGATTTACCCAATGCATTGCATCATTTGATCTCTTGACTGCTGCATCCACGAGCATTGGCTGTGAATCCAAGATGAAATACTTGATAACTTCAGCTTTTTCTCCATTTATCATAAAGTTACCTATTGGCCCAGTTGTGAGGATGTGGGTCTTCTTTACATTGAGTTGCAGTCCATACTAAAGGCTGCAGTCCTTGATCTTCATCAACAAGTGCCTCTCCACATTCAGAAAGCATATCGCAGGTTGTTAATAAGCTTTCCTCCAACCCCGGGGCCACGTTCTTCTTCATATAATCCAGCTTCTGTGATTTTTTGATAAACAGACAGAAACACACCTTTCCTTATTTTAAACCATGCAGTTTACCCTTGTTCTAGTGGCACAACCGCCTCTTGATCCTTGTGCAAGCTCCTCATGAGCACAACTAACTGTTCTGGGATTCCCATGATTCTCAAGGTTAAACATCATTTATCAGGGTTCGCACAGTATAATGTCTTTGCATACTCAATAAAACACAACTAAACATCTTTCTAGTATGCTTTGCTTTGAGCCAAGACCCATCTGACATCAGCGATGATATCCCATGTTCCACACCTTCTTTTGAATCCAGCCTGACCTCTGGCAAGTCCTTGTCAATGTACTGCTGCAACATTATTGGATGATCTTAAGCAAAATGTTACTTGCATGCAAGATCAGTGATATTGTTCCATAGTTTGAACATTCTTTTGGGTCACCTTTCTTTGGAATGGGCACAAATGTGCATCTCTTCCAGAAGGCATCGCAGTTGGCAAAGTAGCTGTCTTCCAAATTTCCTCACGTAGACAAGTGTGTGCTTCCAGTGCTTCATAAGCGTGTTGAAACATTTCAATTGATAGTTCATCAGTTGAACAATTCAATTGATAGTTCATCCTGGAGCCTTGTTTTTGGCTAATGCATTCAGTGTGGCTTGAACTTCATCCTTCAGTAAAATTGGTTCTTGCTCATATGCTACCTCCTGAAATATTAGAAGGTTAATGGCAGTTAGTTCTTTTTGGTACAAGGGCAGAGATAGTTCAAAATGTAATAACTTCTCATTTAATCTCCCTCTTGATCTATTTTGTTTATTTAAAATTTTAAAAAATTATTATTATTTTTTAGTGTGTGTGTAAGAGACAACTTTATATCAAAGAGCAATTGTATATTGAGAAAACATCCCAGCCCTATCCAGGTCAAATCCATGGGTCCAATATTAGCCCATAAGTCTGATATTAGCCCATGAGTTCCTCTTCATACCCACCAGCACATGCAATGATGCCAAATGCAGGAAGATCACAGGTCAGTGGGCTTAAGGTCTTGTGGATCCAATGTTGGGAAGCATCTCAATGCTGGCGTGGGCTCCATAAGACTCCTCCAGCTTTCTGAGTGACCCTCTTCAACAGGAAGGGGAAGCAGAGAGAAGGGCCCCTCGCAGTCTCAGCAAGTCTCTGGCCTGGCTTGCCAACAGGAAGATGAAGGCAGCGAGAGAGAGGAAGTTCCCAGAAACCTCACGAGAAGGCCACGCCCACCAGGAGGCATCACCTGATCGACAGGCTCGACTCCATCACTTCACTCTTCTGTTTATCCTTTCAAAGAACCAACTTTTAGCAGCATTCATTTTTTCCATAGTTTTCTTATTTTCCTTCTCCTGAATCTCAGCCCTAATATTTATCATTTCTTTTCTTTTGCTATTAGTAGGATTGTCCTGCTGACTCTGCTCTAGTTGTTGTACATTTTGTGCCAGCTTATCAGTCATGAGTCTCTCTTCCTTTCTCAGGTGTGCATGTATTGCTATGAAGCTTCCTCTGATGTGTCCCATAAGTTTTGGTACGTCGTGTGTTCATTCTCCTTGGTTTCTAGAAATTTCCTAATTTCATCTCTGATCTGCGCCAGCACGCACTCCTTTTGCAGTAGAGAGTTATTCATCCTCCAATTGTTTTCTTTGTCTTCCTTTTATTGATTTCCAGCCTTATGGCACAGTGGTCAGAGAGAGAAGTCTGTATGTGCTTAAATTTATGTGGTCAGAGAGAGAAGTCTGTATGTATGTGCTTAAATTTATGTAGATTTGCCTTATGCCCCAGCATGTGGTCTGTCTTTGAATAAGTGCCATGGGGACTTGAAAAGAATGTGAACTTTGTATTTGGATGAAAAGCTCTGTAAATATCTATCAGGTCAAATTGTCTAATTGTCGTGTTTAGAACTCTAGCTTGCTTGTTGAGTTTCTTCCTCTGTGATCTATCTTTCTCAGAGAGTGGTGTGTTGAAGTCACCCACTATAATTGTTGAAGCTGTGATTTCTTTTTTCATCTTTTGGAGTGTTTGATTGACATATTCTGCGGGTCTCTCATTCGGGGAATATATGTTTACAATGCTTAATGGTTCTTTATCTACCATTCCCTTGAGCATTATATAGTGTCCCTCCTTATCTCTTTTTATGGTTTGCTCTTTGAGGTCAATTTTATCTGAGATTAGGATTGCAACCCCTGCTTTTTTTGAACTGCTGTTTGCTTGGTATGACTTTCTCCAACCTTTGATTCTCAGCCTATTTTTGTCTGTAGCCTTGAGATGTGTCTCCTGTAGGCAGCAGATTGATGGGTTGTGTTTTCTAAGCCAGTCTGCTAGTCTCGTCTTTTAATGGCTGAGTTCAGGCCGTTGTTATTCAGGGTTATTATCTCCACCTGCGGACACTGTGATGTCAGCTTATACCTTTTGTGTTGGGTGTTTTCCGACTTTCCTTTCTCATTAGTGTGTTGTGCATTTGTGTGTGTGTGTGTGTATCATTCTTGGCTTCTTTCCATCCTTAAGCCAGTGCTATCTTGAGGTCTGTTTTCTCTTTGTTGCCCTCTGGGTGAGGTTGTTCTATGTGGTGGTCTCTTATTTATGCTTGGTGAGTGTTGTTCTTCTGCCCATACTGGGTCAGCAAGGATCTTTTGTAGGGCTGGGTTTCTTCTAACGTATTCTTTGAGTTTTTCCTTGTCTGGGAAGACTCTTACCTCTCCATCTATCTTGATTGATAATTTGGCTGGGTAGAGTATTCTTGGGTTTGCATGGTTTTCCTTCAATTTTTGGAATATGTTACTCCACTCTCTCCTCTTCTTCACAGTTTCTGCTGATAGGTCTGAGCATATTCTTATTTGGGAACCTTTATATGTGATTGCTTGTTTTTCTCTAGCTGCTCTCATGATTTTCTCCTTTTCCTCAAAGTTCGATAGTTTAACTATTATGTGCCCATCACTTCACTCTTAATACCTTCAGGCTGACACGAGATTATGTGATTACCACACCCTGTTATCTTCGAGCCAGTTCCGACTCATGGAAGCCCTGTGTGTTACAGTGTAGGGTTTCTGACGGCAATGTCTATAGAAGCAGACAGCCAGGCCTTTCTTTCTTCTACTAGAAGGAAGTTCAAACCACCAACCTTTAAGCCAATGTAAAGTGCAAACCTTTTGTCTCGTCCAGGGACCTTTTGAAAATATAATAGTCATCAATTTAGAGCCCAGCCTTAATATGGGATGATTTTAACTAAATGATCCTATTTATATCTGCAAAGACCTCACTTGATATAAGGTCACATTCCGAGGTTCCAGTGGCTATCTCTTTGGAGAGCCCTTTATTCAACAAACTACAGATATCTGGCGAGTAGTCATAGTTCACTGGTAGAATTCTCACTCTCATTTCAGGAGCCCAACTTTGGTTCCCATGTGCAGCCACCAGCCATCATCATTGTCACGAAGCTGACTCAACAGCAGATAATAAAGAAAAATGACGTATCTCCTGTATGGCCATGATCTCAACAGCCAGGTCTGTGCACAGAGTGGGTAGAGAGGGCAGGAGGAGCCTCTTGACCCATTTTAAAGCTGTTTCAGGTTTAAAAAAAAAAAGTGAAGAGGAAATGCAAGTAGATTAAGCCCCCAGTGAATCCCCTCTGACCAAAGATGTGAATAGCCTTGCTAACATGCAGAATGCATTGAGAAGTGGTTTGTTGCAAGTGCAATTAGGTTAAAATCTAGCACCCTATCATTTAATCTCCCTCATGACCATTTAAATTTTAGTTTTTAATATTTTCTCTTTTCTATTGAAGTTTTAATCTGTTTTACTTTGTTATTCTGGTTAGTTTTGTTTGTTTTTTAATGTTTTTCTGTATATGAAACTCAGGATAGGTAAATCTATAGAGACAGTAACTGATGGATTAATGGGTCCTTAGGGGTATGGCAGGGGAAGGTTGGGGGGAAATGAAGGAGCTAATAATGAGTACAAGAATGCAGAAAAGATTCTAAAACTGATTGCAGTGATCATTGTACAATTCTTCTTGATGTGATTGAACTATTCAATTCTATGATATGTGAATTAATATCAGTAAAACCGTAGGGGGAAAAAAACCCCAGAAGGCATCCCAGCCCAGTCGAACTTAAGTTCATGGTTCCGCGCTGGCTGGAGCCCTTTAGACTCGCGTAGCAGAAAGGAGCAGTGGAATGCAGGAAGATCACGGGCCAGTTGGGTGCAGTCACACGGATCTGAGGTTGGTGGAAGCATGCAAGGCTCCGACAGCTCTCAAGGCAAGGCAGCCCACATGGGACTGCCCCTGGATGCTGCCCCAAAGCTGGACGGCAAAGGGGCAGAGAGAGAGGAGAGAAGTCCCTAGTTTTTCTCTTACATCAAAGGTCATACCCCCGGGAGGCATCATCAGGCTGTGATCCAATTGACAAGTTGGACTTCCCCTCTCCACTTTAATATAAATTCAAGCTTACACAAAATCTAACTACACAACACAGTTGAAACCTTAGCCATCCTAGTGGAGCATAATGTGGTTTTGACTTAAATCTTTCTGATGGCAAATGACACAGGCATCTTTTTGTGTGTTTAGTATTATTTGAATGTTCTCTTAAGTGAAATATTCCTTCCAGTCATTTTCTGTTTATGATTGAGTTATTTATCTTTGTGTTGTTGTTGTAGTTTCGTATATTTTGGGGTATTGCACTCTGACTTCCAAAGACATTCTCCAAGTGGGTGGGTGGCTTCTCACTTCCTTGGTAGTCTTTTAAGGAACGAAAGTTTAAAGTTTTTATGAGGTTCCATTTAT
>NW_022103920.1:73974-76372 GCF_000313985.2 Echinops telfairi | reverse complement strand
ACACTTAGGCATTTAATCCATTTTACATTTGTTTTTGTGTATAATGTGATGCAAGGACCTTTTTTTCCTCCCTGTATGTAGAAATTCAATTTACCCATAGCCATTTATTGAAGAGACTCTTTCCTCCTCATTGAATGGATTTAACACCCTTGCCTCAAATCAGTTAACTATGGAGGTTTGCAAGGACCCTTAGTGGCACAATGGCTATGTGTTGGCTTGCTGTCTGAAAGGTCAGCAGTTTGAAACCATTCCGTGGAAGAAAGACAAGGTTTTCTACCACCATAAGCAGTTACAATCTTGGGAACTCACAGGGACAGTTCTACCCTCACCTACAGGATCCCTGCGTGCAAGAACTGACTCACTGGCAGGGATTTGGTTTTTAGTTTTCCCTTCCATAAAAGGATGAGGGCTGTTTTTTCCATCTCAGTTGGAATTTTTATCAGAATTGTGTTGTGCCTATAGACCGCTTTGGGTAGATTGGCATCTTAACAATAGTAAGTCTTCTCATTCATTAATATGGATCATCTTTCTGCTTATGTAAGTCTTCTTTAATCTCTTTCAACAGAGTTTTATAGTTTTCTTTGCATAAGTCTTTCCCACTCCTGACTAGCTGTATTCTTAGGTATTGTATTCTCTTGGATGGTATTGTAAATGAAATGGTTTGCCTCATTTCCCTTTTAGATTCCTCATTGCCAATTTATAGAAACCCAGTTGATTTTGTTGTTGTTGTTAACTTTGTACCCTATAACTCTGCTAGATTCCTCTATTCACTCGAGAAGCTTTCTTGTGAAGTCTTTGGGATTTTCTGTATGTAGGAGCCTATCATTTTTTAATAGAGACCGTTTTACTTCTTCTTTTTCCATCTGGAACCTGTTCTTTCTTGATCCTGGTTAGAACTCTGGCAAGGACTTCTCATACAATACTGAATAAAATCAGTGAGAATGGGCACCCTTGTATTGTTCCATATTTCAAATGGAAAGCCCTCAGACTTTCTCCATTAAGTATAATGTTGGCTGTTGGCATTTCATGTATGTTTTAAATCACAGTGAGGATTTTCTCTTCAATTTTTCTTTCTGTAGGGTTTTCATCAAGAAAGAGTGTTGGATTTTATAAAATGCTTTCTCTGATCCATAGAGATGTCCATGTGGCTCATCTGTTTTTCCCCCCTCAAATGATGTGATGTACTATGTTGATTGATTTTCCAGTGTTGAACGAACTCGACAATCCTGGAATAAATCCCACTTGGTCATGGTGATGACCCTTAATATGCTGTTGGAGTCTGTTCACCAGTATTATGCTGTGGATTTTTGCATCTATAAGCTATATCAACCTGTAATTTTTTTGCTCTGTGTTTTTTTTCCTGGTTGGAGTATCAGAGTTGTTTGCTTCTTAGACTGAATAGGGAGTATTCTATCCTCTATTTTTTGGAAGAGTTTAAGCAATATTGCTGTTTGTTCTCTAAATGTGTGATAGAATTTCCCAATGAAGTCACCTAGTCGAGGGCTTTTTGCTGTTATTTTGGTTGAGAGCTTTTTGATCAGGGATTTGATCTCCTCACTTGTTATGTCTGTTCATATTTTCAGTTTCCTCTTGAGCCAATTTGGGTAGGTTGTGTTGTTCTAAGAATGTTTTCAATTCGTTCTAGGCTATCCATTTTATTGCTATACAGTTGTTCATAACATTCTTGTCAGGGGCCATTCGGCTCAATCTTCACTATATTTTGTCAGAGCTTGCAGTACTTTTCCATTCCCACCTACGTGACATAGTTTTGTGATTATGTTATCTCCCCTCTGAATAGCCTGTCCTTGGGATGGACTGAATTTAGCCTTCAAGTCTGCCTAGAAACAGATAAGGGGGTTTCCATACATGGTGTGACAAAGCACCTATATCCTTCTTCCCCTTGATTGGGTAGGAGATTGTCTTCACCCTATTTACATATCTAGTGCCTGCACCTGATTTGCATAAAATGACTTCACTTCGCGGACCTGGTTGAAGACTGTAAACCGTTACTGAGGACGCGCTCCCCTGGACTCCTTGATTGGTCTATTACCAAAGTGGCCTAATTTACATGTGCAATGGGTGTTTGCTGAACCCTCCCGCAAGCTTCTCAATACAGCCTGCTTCTAAAACTTTACCAATTGGATCTTTAATTCCGTTTCGCGCCCCAAAAACCCTTACAAACAGAACCAGCAGAGACATGAGGAACATCTAAGATTTGTAAACTTAAATCAGGTGAGAAGCAGGCAGAATGGGTTTCACGCAAATAAGATTTTAGGCAGAGCTGAAAAAACTGAGTCAGAAGGAGACATAGTAAAATCATCTGCTCCTCTTTTGGAATTTAGTGTAAGAAAGACCAGAGATTGTAAAACAATCAAGCAAGCCAGTGCTGGAGGTAGAG
>NW_022103920.1:70630-71602 GCF_000313985.2 Echinops telfairi | reverse complement strand
TTTGTTTATATTTTCACAGGCAAAAGAGATAGGTGAATTTCTCTTCAGCCAGCAAAGCCCAGAAAGAAAGAGGGACGCCCATGCTGTGACGTGACCCTGTCCTGTTATTAAAGTTACCCAAAACATCAAGAAGACCTCGCAGATTCCTGAGTGGCAATCGCTGAATGCTGAGAGATTTCTTCCATTGCTGATGCCGTCTAAAAGACACACTGGGACTCTATCAAAGCTAAACATTTTATAAAATAATGACTGGACTATTACTACAGACTGCTGCTTTGCTAAAAGATAAAAAATTTTGGACTTGTTAATTAATGCTGTACTGTGATTGGAATGTAACTGAATTCTGTGTAACTCCTTACCTATATAATGTAACATTGCTTAATTGAGACTTGATCAAAAAACATCTGCAAGAGTTTTAAAATTTCCCTTTTCCTTTTGCTGAAGAAGAAAGGCATACTAATAATTATAGGTTGGGGATGAGGATATTCCCTATTTTCCCAAGATATGGTACTCATTGTTTATCTTAGTCGCATAAGGTTTGGGGAGTGAGGTATAATCATTCTTCTTTTGCAGCAACTATGGTTCTTATTTCTGTAAGAGGCTTTAGGGGAAGGTCAGTAATATCTCTGAGACCGCTTCTACCCTGTTATCTTTTTGCCCACTCCCTAATGTAGATCCTGGAATGCAATAATTGGTATAAACTTGTTGTCGAGGAAAACGGCCTAAAATATTGTTAAATCATACAGACTTTAAGATAGTGGATTGGGCCCTCTCATAATATTACTATTACTCATTTCAATAGGGCCTGTAGTTTTTAACAAGCTCATGGCATTTGTCAAGCAACAGATTGAAGCCATCCAGGCAAAACCCATACATGTCCATTATCATCGCCTTGAGATGTCTGAACAGGGTGGCTCACATGAAATCTTATGATAAGACCCCCTGCCCTTGTGTGCTGGACTGGACAGTCAG
>NW_022103920.1:67277-68648 GCF_000313985.2 Echinops telfairi | reverse complement strand
ACTGTGCGCGCACTTTCATTCGCTGCGAAGAAATTTGTGATCTATCTTTGGGTTTCTTCCTTGAACCATTGGTAATTTAATAGTGTGTTATTTGACTGCCATGTATGTGTGTGTTTGCCAGATTTTTTCTGTTACTGGTGTCTAGCTTTACTCCCTTGTGTCAGAGACAGTCCTTTGTATGATTTCCATCTTTTAAACATTTACTAAGACTTGCTTCGAAACCTGAAATGTGGTCTGTCTTGGAGGTGATCCATGTGTCCTGGACTAGAATGTGTACTGTGTTGTTTTGCAGGGACTCGTATGTCTGTGAGAATAGTTGGTTTATAGTGTCTTTCATGTACCAGCTATTTTTTACTTTTAATTTTATAAGTAGTTGCTTTATATATTTAAATGTCTTGATGTTTAGATGCATATGTATTTATGGTTTTGAAATCACCTTGAGTAATTGATTCTTTTATCACTATATGAGGAAGCTTCTAAAAGGCCATGGACAAATGGCATTAAAAGGTAATGGAATATTTCCATGAACTTTTGAAGTCCCCTCACATAATGTTCATTTTTGCTTCTTCTAACAGATTTTGTCTTAACGTGTGCTTTATTAAGGTTGTCACCCTGGCTCTATTATGTTCACTTTTTGGATTGAATGCTTAATCCAGCCACTCACTTTCTACTTATTTGTGTCATTATAGCCCACCAGTGCCTGTGTAACCACACCCTGCACTAATGGAAATGGACTGAATGGGGAGCCGCTTGATAGACTGATATTGCTGCCAGCAATTTGTACCAGCACAGTGGTTGAGCCTAGCGTCCTTCTAAAGATGGGGACACTTGGATAAAAACAAACGACAAATGGAGAGAAAGAGAAATAATAGTGGAAGGTAAAAGACTTAATAAATGGATATGTAATGAAAGAAATCCAATGTGACCTTAATATTCATAAAAGAAGTTCAGAGAAAGAGATGGTTTGGTACCATAGATCTGCAGAAGTGACAGCCATTCTTGTTTTCAGAGTCTGACAGGATCAAATGGAAGCCTGTCAACCTGAATGGCATTTCTATTGGCCTTTTTAAAAAAATTGATTTTATTGGAGGCTCTTACAGACATTATAACAATCCATAAATGAATTACATAAAGCGAACTTGTACAGATGCTGCCATCATCATTTTCAAAACATTTTCTTTTTACTTGAGCCCCTTGACATCAGCTCCCCCTTTTTTCCTTTATATTTTATTATTTAAAAATCATTTTATTGGGGGCTCTTACAGCTCTTATCACAATTCATTCCTCCATCCATGTGTGAAGCACATTTGTACATATGTTGCCATCATAATTTTCTTTCTTTCTTTCTTTTTTTTGTTCATAGTTTTTTTT
>NW_022103920.1:64574-66246 GCF_000313985.2 Echinops telfairi | reverse complement strand
GGCTGGTGTGCTTCTTCCATGTGGGCTTTGTTGCTTGTCAGCTAGGATGGCTACTTGTTTATCTTCAAGCCTTTAAGACCCCAGACTATATCTTTTGACAGCCGGGCACCATCTTGCTTTCTAGATGCGCTGAAACCCTTGTGAAATTGTTACTGGAAATCCATGCTTACTGGATAATCTTCGTCCCTGTCAGGGATTGCAAATTTGAGAAGAGGCTTTGATTCTGTCAGAAGGTGCTCAGCCCCTCTTGGTAGCCCACAGGGAGGTGCAGGAGAAGAGAGGAGGCACCTGCCAGAAGTCAGCTCCTAGCACAATCACTACGGGTTCAGTAGGCGCAATTGTACAGCGATAATAAGTAACTATCATAGTAAAGTTATAGAGAGCATGAGAGATAAAAGAGATATATAGAAATAAATGGAGTCAGACACATTTCATGGTAGCATGCTCACCTCAGCCCCGCTTGGTAATCCACGTGGAGGGAGAGAGAACTGTAATGCTCCCCAAGCTTTTATACTCTCTGGGGACCGTTTTGAGGACGTGCAAGCCCCCACATTACAGGTGAAGACATACGTCACGGAAAGGATTGTGCCACAGGTATTACAGTGATGGGAGGGGTTGATCTAGGGACATACACGCTATAGAAGGAGGGATTGGGGGTGTACATGCAGCAAGATGGGCGGATCCTAGATTTCTGGTAGCAGCTTAACTTGACTTTGGGTCTCCATAGGAACCATTATCAGTCGGGTGTGAACTCTGCCCACAGGAACCAAACTAATGGCCTTAGGCTCCAGAGAGAGGTAACCCATTTTCTCTAGCAGCAGGGAGTAGGGCTAGTGCAGCCTGGCAACTGATCACCCTCAGGGGGGGAAGTGCTTGTGCACCTGACCTCCCCCCACAGGCACCATCATCATTTTCAAAACATTTTCTTTCTACTTGAGCCCTTGATATCACCTCCTCCTTTTCCCCCTCCTCCACCCTCCCTCCCTCATGAACCCTTAATAAATTATTTTTTTAAAAACTTCACGACTTACACTGACCACTGTCCCCTTTCACCCATTTTTCTGTTGTCTGACCCCTGGGAAAGGGTTATATGTAGATCATTGTGATTGGCTCCCCTTCCCCCCACTCCCACCTCCTCCTGGTATCTCTACTCTCATTATTGGTCCTGAGGGGTTTATCTGTCCTGGATTCCCTGCGTTGCAAGCTCGTATCTGTACCAGTGTACATATATGCTCTGGTCTAGCCAGAAAAGGGATCTACATATATGCTCTGGTCTAGCCAGATTTGTAAGGTAGAATTGAGTTCATGATATTGGGGCAGGGCAGGCGGGGAGTAAGCATTAAAGAAGCAAAGGAAAGCTGTATGTTCCATCAGTGCTATACTGCACCTTGACTGCCTCTTGTCTTCCTTGTGACCCTACTGTAAGGGGATGTCCAATTATCTACAGATGGGCTTTGCGTCTCTACTCTGCGCTCTCCCTCATTCACATTTATTTGATTTTTTGTTCTTGGTCTTTGATGGCTCATACCTGATCCCATTGACACCTCATAATCACACAGGCTGGTGTGCTTCTTCCATGTGGGCTTTGTTGCTTCTCAGCTAGATGGCCACTTGTTTATTATCTTCAAGCCTATAAGACCCCAGACGCTATATCTTTTGATAGCCGGGCACC
>NW_022103920.1:47060-62977 GCF_000313985.2 Echinops telfairi | reverse complement strand
TGGAGAGAAAATGTTTTGAGAAACAATGTACAAATGCGCTTTACACAATTGATGTGTGTATGGATTGGGATAACAGTTGTATGAGCCCCTAATAAAATGTTAAAAAAAACACCCAAAACATCAAGAAAACAGAAATCCTCAAAGCTAGACCAATAAGCATCATCATAATCAATGGAGAAAATATTGAAGTTGTCAAGGATTTAATTTTGTTTGGATTCACAATCAGCTGTCTAGAAATCAAACAGTGTATTTCACCAGGCAAATCTGCTGCAAAGACCTCTGTAAAGTGTTTATTAGGTGTGTCTGCCCCAAACCATGGTCTTTTCAATGGTCTCATATCATGTGCAAGCTGGACAGTGAATAAGGAAGACCAGAGAAGAATGGATCAGTTAGAATTCTGGTGTTTGCAAAGACTTTGGAATATACTATGGACACCCAGAAGAGCAAACTCCTCTGTCTTGGAAGAAGTACATCCATCGAAGGGAGCATGGTGAGACTTTGTCCTGCAGACAGGTTGCCAGAGGGACCGGTTCCTGGAAATGGACATCCTGCTTGGTAAAGTGGACGGCAGGAAAGACGAGAAAGACTCTGATGGAGTTGGATTGGCCAAGTCACTGCAAGAATGGGCTCAAACACAGCACCCATTGTGAGGCCGGCAGAAAACTGGGTCGTGCTTCATTCTGTCGGACAAAGGGACCTATGAGTCAGAACCAGCTCAACCACACAGAACAAAAACTACCACAAGCATAGATGCCCAGACAAATCTGGCCACTTTGCTGTAAGAATGCCTTGAGCCAACACCATGGGGTGGTCTGTGTGGAGAACAAGTAATCATTCCCAAAGTCAGGGCTGGTCTTGGCCTCAGCTACTGGGCTGATCACTGGGTTCCTGGATTGCTAGTCCTGACTGAGTGCTTTGGCCACCTACCAGGCAGTAGCATAGCAATGTGGTTTAGGATGGGGGCCTTGGACCTTGCCTTAGCAGTTGTGACTATCAAGAGGCACTCATGTTAAAGATCAGCCACACAGGCAGTATGACATTGGGCCCCAGTAGAAACTCTTGGCATCCGAGGCTTGGGTGGGCTTCTCTGGCTGGCAATATACTCAATATTGTCGTCCTCCCAATGCCAGGAGGGCCTGTCCCTGGGGAAATTTGAGGCTGATGCCCGAAGTCAGGCAGTCTTGTGAATGTTTGGTCCCATTCATTGCGGTGTGTTTCTAAGAATTGCTCTGTTTTATCTGGGTTGTCTAATCTGTTAGCTTACAATTGTTCATTTCCCCCCTTATAGTCCTTCTTATTTCTGTAAAATCAATAATAAGTCTCCATTGTCATTTCTGCTCTGAGTGTCCCTTTTTGCTCTTCCTTGGTCAATCTAGCTAAACATTAGCTAATATAATTGATCTTTTCAGTGAATGAACTTGTGGCTTTATTGATTTTCTCTAGTGTTTCTTGTTATTTATTTCATTTATCTTAATTCTCTTTCTTATTAATTCTTAATTCCTCCCTTTTCCTAGATTCGGGTTAGCTTGTTCTCTGGTAGTGCTGTTGGCTAAGCATTGGACAGCTCAAACCCGCCAGCTGCTCTCTGGGACACAGATGCATGATCTTTCTGGCAGTGTTCTTAGTGGAAATGGGTATTAAAGCCTACATCGACTTTTGTAGACTGCCGTGTGCCTCCCATCGCATCTACTGTGTTAACAATAATAACATGTGTGTTGGTGAAGCTTCACAGAGCAGTGGTTCCCTTTCAACCGTGTCTACATGGATCACCCCGGGTCGTTGGTTGCACCCTTCACAGGGTGTAAACGGTCTCTTCAGTCTCTATCCTTTGGCCTTCTCTGCCCCCATACCTTCTCCTCTTGGCTTTAAACTAATTGTTGACCATTTGGTTTCATATAGATTATGTTTTAAATTAGCTTAGTATCACAGGTGGTACCCTATTTTTTCAACCTGTCTGTTATTTAGGGGAAAAAAGTGACCTTGGGCTAGTTTCAGGTCAAGGTTTGAAGAATGTCTCAGGGCAATAGTCCTGGAGAGTCCTACGGTGCCAACTGGTCCAGCGAGTCTGAATTTTTAAAACCATTATGAAGTTCTTTTTCATTCCCATTTTCTCCCTTTCTCCTAGGATCCATCTGTTGTGCCTCAGATGGGAACTCAGTAAATGTGGCCTGGCAACATCCAGTTCTTCTGGTCTTGGGTAGAAGATGAGGCTGTGGTTGTGGAACTGTAAACCGATGCTTCCCAGAGTGACTGATATCCCCCCTCCCCCAGGGGGCGCCGGAACAATGGAGGCCGGGGTGACAGAACAAACGTGTTTCCGTGCCAGGGGGCCCTGAGTTTTGTTCCTTTTCTTTTTTCTGAAAGTGCAGGGGGTGGGGGGCAAGTCAATCTGAGAATTGCAGACTGTTGATCTCACAGACTAGTTTCTTTTTCGAGAATCTGGTTTTCTTCTTTCTTTTAAGCTCTGGGCCAGTAGATGTCAGTCGTTTTACCTTAAAGGGCCTCTTGAACCCCGTTGACCTTTGTCTCATTTATTTGGGATTCTTCTCAGGAATGTCTATGTTCATATTTATGCTCTCTTCTTGTTGGATTGAATGTTTTATTAATATGTAATGCCCTTCTTTTTCTCTTAAAACCTGTTTTTAAAACTCAAAGTGTGTTTCCGCGGACAATAATATAGCTGCCTCACCTCTCTTTTTGTTACTGTTTGCATGGAATGACTTTTCTTCATCCCTTTGCTCCTATTCTTTACTATTTTTCTCCCTATCCAGGGCATTTTCTGGGCGCAATAGTTAGTCTTCTTGCTTCTTTGGATCACCCCCTGCCAGAGCCCAGCTCTGCCCAGTCAGCCACCACGATTCCTTCCCTTCCACCGTGTAAAACTGTTCACATAGCTTGTCCGTGGTGGGCTCCGTTCTCACTGGCCCTCTGTTGTCTCCTCTCCCATCTTATTTCTCTTTATGAATTTGTAACTTTTTATTCCTTTACTGCTGTGTTGATGGAGTTTGGGGAGAGAGTGTGGATAAATACAGGTGTTCAATTCACCACCCATTTTTAAAAGAAAACAAAATGCATAAAATTACGCATATAGACACAGGAAGTCACTTCCTCCATCTAGATGCTAACCCCAACCTGATGATTTATACAATTAAATTTTTCTTTATTACATTATAATGAATGTTGCGTGGGCCAAAGGACATGCTAAGTTGGCTAACATCACATTGAAAGGAAATAAAAGTTAGGGTTCTATAATTTATCTCTTTTAACTAGGGTGCCGTGTTTAACGTGGCAGGAAATGAAACTTGGATTTGAGTAAGTGTATGCACCATACCATTTTAAAGTTTATCTTTCAAGGAAATTCAGAAAGTGAATAAAAGCTTACACTTCCATAAAGTACATAGAAATGGCGGGTTCGTGAGTGAAAAATATTTTCCTGAATCAAAGTGATTAGGCCTCAAATCCCAAATTGAATTCTCCACAGCTCTCACGTGACCCCATTAAATTTCCCCTCCGGATTATACCGCTAGATGGCGGTGGTGAACATAAGCGAATTCATTGTGGTTTTTTTTTCTCTTTCAAATAACAAGACTCTAGTGTTCTTTCCTTACAGGCGTGTAGTAATTGGCTGCACTGTGGCAGCCGTAGTGTCAGACCTCATTGAACTTCAGGGCGAATGAGACTGTATCCACCCAAAGCTGGTTGCTATGAGGTGAACACCAGGCGTAGCTCTAGTCTCTAAATGTTCTAACCAATTCTGACACCAACTGTCTTCCCCACGTAACCTCCCCTCTGTCGAGTTTGATAATCCCTTGCAATAGCCACATAGAGCTCCCAGGCCATCCTCAGTTATAGGTCCATAAGGGAAGAAGCAGGGAATCAGGACTCACCCAGAAGTAATAGGAACTGTGGTGGTACAGTGCACTCCTGTTGGCTGCTCATCACAGCCTGCAGTTCAAGCCCACCCGCCCCTCCGTGGGCGACACACGACAGGGAACAAGGAGGCAGCTGCTTCTATAAAGATGTACAACCTTGGAAATCCTCGATAGGGTTGCCCTGAGTTGGAATGGACTTGAGGACCATGAGGTTTTGGAACAGGAACAAGAGGAGTGTCAGGAAGCACACAGGCAGGGCTTGAGAGGCTCCCCGTGGAGCAGAGCACACTTCTTGCCTCTTAGTGGAGGACAGCTGTCTCGACCTCCTGCTGGCCTCCTCTTGAGGCCGGCACAGTTGGTCTCTTCTCAGCTCCTCCTCTGGGCCCTTGCCCTGCTTAGGTTAACAACCCTTTTAACTCTGCCCACAAGTACCTGGAGTCAACAAGCTTCCGGACCAAAGGTGCTCAGCATTCTTGCTCTATAGGTAGGCAAACACAAGGTAGCCATCTCACTCAATGGGCCAGAGAGCCCCCACTTCATCTCATGCTAGTCTCCTGGTTCTGCTGCCTCCACACCACTAGTACAAGTGTGTCTCCTGGATCTGCTTCTCACCACAGAGACCCTGCGGCCAAAGGATGCACTCCACTCGAGAAGAAGTTCTCCGTAATAGTGAGGTGACCCCTTGGCCTCTGTGGGATGACTACTTATAGGCAAATGGCTTGATCCTATTGGGTAAATTGACCTACCCTATTTGCAAGTAAACTTTTGCTGAAGATCATCCAACAATGGTTGCAGCAGTACATTGACAGGGAGCTACCAGAGGTTCCGGCTGGATTCAAAAGAGGACATGGAACAAGGAATATCATTGCTCATGTCAGATGGATATTGGCTCAAAACAGAATACCAGAAAGATGTTTACTTGAGTTTCATTGACTCTGCAAAGGCATTAGACTGTGTGGATCATAACAAATTATGGATAACCTGGAGGAGAATGGGTATTCCAGGAACTTGTACATGAATCAAGAGGCAGTTGTGTCAATAGAGCAAGGTCATACTGCACGGTTTAAAATCAGGAAAGGTGAGCATCAGGGTTGTTTCCTCTCACCATCGTTATTCGATCTGTCTGCTGAGCAAATCATCACAGAAGCTGGATTATATGAGGAAGATTGTGGCATCAGGATTGGAGGGAAGCTGATTAACTTGCTATGTGCAGATGACACAACCTTTCTTACTAAAAGTGAGGACTTTGAGCACTTGCTGATGAAGGATCGCAGCCTTCAGTCTGGACCACAACTCAATGTCAAGAAGACCAAAATCCTCACAGCTCGACCAATAGGTGACATTATGATAAATGAAGAAAAGATTGAAGTTGTCAAGGATTTCATTTTCCTTGGGTCCACAGTCAGTGCTCATGGAAGCAACAGTCAAAAGATCAAATGATGCAATGCCTTGGGTCAATCTGCTGCACAAGACCTCTTTTGAGTATTGACAAGCAGAGATGTTACTTTGAGGACTAAGATGTGCCTCACTGAAGCCGTTGTATTTTCAGTTGCTTCATCTGCGTGTGGCAGTTGGGCATCGAAGAAGGAAGACTGAAGAAGGATCGGTGCATGTGGATTGTGGTGCTGGCGAAGAATGTTGAACTGACTGCCAAAGGGACATACCAATATGTCTTGGAAGAAGTACGGCCAGAGAGCTTCTTAGGGGCAAGGATAATGAGACTTTGTCTTACATACTTTGGGCATGTTTCCAGGAGAATCTGGGGGGAAACCACCATGCTTGGGAAAGCGGAGGGCAGTGAAAAAGAGGACGGTCGCAGTGGCTGCAACTGCGGGCTCAGTCACAACAAACACTCTGAGGCCGCACAGGATTGTGCGGTGTTTCGTTCTGCGTGCGTCGGTTCCCTGTGGGTCAGAGCCGACTCCATAACACCTCATAGGGACAGCAGCATTTGCCTAGTGACTGAGCAATCCCTCCAGTGAGCTCCATCATAACCCACATTTTATCCAGGGCCTGTTTTCCCCTAACAACAACAACAGAAATCTCACCGCCATCCTCTCGATGGTGACAAATAGTGACTCTATAGGACAGGGCAGAACTGTGCCTGCCGGTTCCTGAGGAAAGCATCATTTTACACCAGTAGAGCTAGTGGAGTGGGCTGGTTTCAGTCCAAGGGGAAACTACTGCACCCACAGGGCTTCTTCCTCAGGTACCTGTAACAAGGGCAACTCTGAGCACTCCTAAAGTCCTAGGGGGAAGTCTCCCAAGCAGTTTTCTTTCCCACAGAAACAGGAGTTTGAAAATACGCTGGCTTTGGCGAGGAACACCTTAGTCTTCAAAGTAAGACTCTTGCTTTTCAATAGTTTAAAGAGGTCCCGAGCAGCCATTTTACCCAATGCAATGTGTCTTTGATCTCTTGATTGCTGCTTCCATAAGCATTGATTGTGAACCCAGCAAGATGAAATCCTTGACAATTTCAATCTTGTCTGCATTGATCATGATGTAACCTATTGGTCCAGTTGTGAGGATCTGGGTTTTCATTACATTGAGTTTTTATACACACCGAAGGCTACAGTTCTTGATCTTCATCAGCAAGGGCTTCAAGTCCTCCTCACTTTCAGCACGTCAGGGTGTGCCATCTGCACATCACAGGTTGTTAAGAAGCCTTCCTCCAGTCCTGAAGCCACGGCTTCTCTGCTGATTTGCTCAGCACGCAGAGTGAATAAGTATGGTGAGAAGATGTGACCCTGTTGCATACACATTTCCTGATTTAAAGCATGTAGTATTTCCTTGTTCTAGTGGCACAACTGCTCCTTATCCATATATTGCTGTGACTGTTGTTGGATGATCTTAAACAAAATTTTTCTTGCATGTGATACTAATGAAAGTGTTCTAGAATTTGAGCATTCTATTGGATCACATTTCTTTGGAATGGGCACAAACAGGGATTTCTTCCAGTCAGTTGGACAAGTAAATATCTACCTTCTAAATTTCCAGTCATAGAGAAATAAGTGCTTCGAGTGCTTCATCAGCTTATTGAAACGTTTCAATTATATACTCAAGTATAAGCCGACCCAGACATCAGCCGAGACACCTAATGTTACCACAAAAACGGCATTAAAAATGTGCTGGAAAAACTCGGCTTATACACGAGTATATGTGGTAGTATTTCGCCAATTCCTAGAGCCTTGTTTTTGGCTAATGCTTGCAGTGAAGCTTGGACTTCTTGCAGCACCGCTGGTTTTTACTCAGATGCCGCCTCCTGAAATGGTGCAATGTCGACTAGCTCTACTTGGTACAGTGACTCTGTAGTCTCTCTATCTTCTTTTGATGCTTCCTGCATCATTCAATATTTTGTTCATAGAATCTTTCAATCTTGCACCTCGAGGCTTGATTTTTTTCTTTAATTCTTTCACCATATGGTTCTCTGATTCAAAATGGCCCATACTAGTCCATTTCAGCTCACTAATGCCTAGGATTTGGATCTTCATGCATTCCATTTCATTTTTGACTACTTCCAATTTTCCTAGGTTCATACTTTGCACATTCCAAGTTACAATCATTAACTGATTTTTGCAAATGACGATCCCAAAGGCTCTAGTTCCACAGACCTTACCCGACTGCCATCACCATGGTGGGCTCCACTCTGAGAAAGCAGCTCCTCCCGAGTCCAGTCAGTGCCCTCTGAGCTGGGGGGCCCATCCTCCAGCAGCCTCTTAGACGATGTTCTGCTTCCATTCACTAGACCCTCAGTATAGACAATGTTTTGAAGTTATGCACAAGGTTTTCAGCAGCTACTTCCTCTGAAGTGGGGAGCAGATTCCTTCTTTGTTGTCTGTTCTTAGTCTGGAAGCTCTGCTGCAACCTGTTCCCTCTGGGTGACCGTGCAGGCATTTGAAATACCAGTGACATAGCTTCCAGCATCACAGCGCCACACAAACCACCACAGTGCAACAAACTGACAGACAAGTGGTGAAAAAGGGCACATAGAGAAACTCATTTCATCACATCTGTCAGCTCTTGTCTGAACTCCATCTGGACTTAAAAGCCATTCCAAATTTTTGCGTTGTCTTATTTCCCATGTGCAAATTTGTTAGAACTTTATACCAATGCAGAACCATTTCAGCTGATAGAAAGATTCATAAGAATAGTCTAGAGACTGGGAAATTAAGCATTTTAAAAAGTATGTTCAAGTATTCTTATTTAAATAAATTTTATTGAGTATATTATTTGTTGAAAGTAGTATTTCAATATTGTTAGTATATAGCAGTTAAATATACTTCTAACTGTTCTGTTGTCATTTCTAACATCCAAAAAATTAGCTTTCTTAACTCCTGTTAAGAGACAATTCCCCTTGTGCTTTAAGAAAGAAAAGGCAAATCAGTCCTGAGACCTCACCAGCCAACTCTGAGGGCATTGGGTTTAACTGTGGCACAGATTTAGTTCTGGAGACAAGACACAGGGCCCAAAATTGAAATCAGGATGCTTGATTTACACTCTGATTCCTCCAAGTTACCGAAGTGGTTTTATCTGGAAGGCATTTGGGTAGGAATGAGCTAAAATTAGAGGTACTCTTTTAGCTATTTGGTAAATATATACAGATTGCTTTCACAAACAACAGCATGTACCACCCACAGGAAACCAAACACTTGAAAATACACCTGCTTCTGCTAAATTACAAGGACTCCACCGATATTTTATTTATACTTTCTTCGCATTTTCACACCAAATTTAGTTTTCAGAAGATGACCAACCACTAGCTGATACTCACTGGCTTCTGAACCCATCTCGTGAATTAGTGTGAAGAAGTTATGCCCAGATGGCAAGTCAGAGTGGAGACCCACATGGCACTGTGTAGGGTGATTTCGCATTTCTTCCCCGTGGTCTTAGGGAAGGGAGAGGGTGAAACCCTATCCTAACCGGCCTAACGGGTATAAAGAGTGGGACTTCACCCTTAGTTAAACGTTCTCATGGGAGCTGTATGAACTATAAATGAACTTCTGTATTTAGCAAAATAACTTGGCTTCTTGGATCTGCTAAGATATTTTAGAACAAACTATTTTGCTTAACCTTGACTTGCAAGGACGTGGCTGCAAAGTCCAGGTGTTTTGGTTGATGGACTTGGCTGTTATCCCAGAAGGAGCCAAGAAATGGGCTATAAAGGAAAACACAGCTTTTAATAAAGTGCCATTGCATACATTCACGCTTCAGAATGTTTCTTTGGTCCTCCTGAACCCTACTTTTCTATATTCTCTTTTTTCTCAAGACCACTCACCCAACTTCAGCTTTCTGTGAGGAACACGCCGGAGCTGGTCTCCGGCAGCACTGAAGCATTTACCAAGCCCTGATGTCTAAGGGGACACAATTCCACTTCCTCGGCAAAGTAAGTTGAACACTTGCACCCTTGGGTGAGACACCAACATACTTTGTTGCAACTTTTCACTTGTTGGGAAATTTATGGCCCTATGACCATGAGGTTCGCTGGCAACATTGTCACCAGTAGTGGCACACCTCCTCCCACTGAGTGTGGATCTGGTGGCCACCTCAGCCTCTCTAAAGGCAGAGGTGTACTGCAGCCACTCGGTCTGGGATCAAACTTTCTATAGCTAGAGAATGACACACTTATTCCAACCAGGGCCCTCCCTTTATTCGACCCAGGAGCAGAGTTATTGACTCGGGTTTTCTTCCAAGTCTAGAGTGTTTTTCTTCACTCACATACTGGTTTGAATTTTTATCTAATATAAAATGGTACTTTTTCTCAATAAAAGTTTAATCAAACTCCCACCACTTGTTTAATAAATAGTAGTCAGAGGAATACTGTCTGAAATTTCTTAGCTAGATAATTTGCCGAGTGCTGCTTGGAGAATTTGGCATTGTCTAAGAATTCAGTGTGGGCTAATCAAAGTAGCTGGAATTTAACTCTTACATTTATTCATTAATTTGGCTCATAAATACTAACTATGTATCATGGGTCAAGACTTTTCTATGGACTGGCTGTATGGTGGTATAAAAAATAGGTCAAACCCCTCTCTTTACGTGACTGATATTGTAGTGGGCAACTAGACCACCACTATCTAAGTGAATGAAGGAATGATTTCACGTATATGACCCTTTTTATGAGTACAAACGAAGAAAGCGAGAGGAAAGAAGATAATAGAGCATGCTCCATAAAGATCTGGCCTGGACGCTCAGGTCCTGTGGGTGCTCCCTCACAAATGGCAAAAGGACTTTGCAGGTGGGATTCAATGAAGACATCGGAGATGGGGAAATTATCCTCTGTTATCCAGCTGGGTGATTCATAAATGTACTCACAAGTGTCGTGAGAAACAGGGAGATTTGACTACAGCAGAGACAGAATGCAGTGCACTGCTGTCTTTGAAGATGGAGGAAGGAACCAAGGATCAAGGAACCAAGGAATCTAGCTCCGGGACTGAGAAAAGGCAAGGAAACGGAATTCCTCCTACAGCCCCTGCCACCATTCTGGTTTTGGCTCAAGGAAGCTGACTCCTGGCCTTTGTAATTGTGATAAATGTGCACCCTTTTAAGCCGCCCCTGTGTGGTAAGCGGTTACAGCAGCCTTTGGAAGCCCACACAGGAAGAAGCTGTTTCAGAGTTCATCAGAGAAGTGAGGAGCCACGTGCATTCAGGCAAGTGGGACGGGAGGCAGCAGAGGCAGGGAGGTCAGGCCAGGGAAGCTACAGATCACGCCAGCCGAGAATGTTATTCAGAAGGTAATGGGAAGCCATTCTCAGAAATCTGATCTGATTCTGTTTAGAGACTGAGCTTTATGAGCCTGAGCGGAAGCAGGAAACATGTGTGGTGTTCTACAGGGTTCAGGGGAGGGAAACTGGCTGGGCCAGGTGGTAGCAGTGGTAGGGTGAGCAGGGCCAGGTAAGACCACCCACCAGGGTATGACTATCCAGGATTGCTATTCTTCTCTGTAGGGAATCTGAGACACCTACCTGGTACCTGTTCTTGCCAATGATACTCTTTTGTCCCTGGAGAAGGACATCATGCTTGGTAGAGGGTCATCAAAAGAGAATGGGATGCTTAGGGGGCATTGAGTTTATGTCAATGGGGATGGAATAATTTGGAAAAGGATATTAAAAATGGCTGTACAACATGAAGATCATAAGCAATAGCACTGAATTATACAAGTAGGAGTTGTGGAGTTGGAGAATGTTTTGTTGTGTATATTTTTGCCACATTAGAAAATAAAAATTACAAAAAAAGAAAAAAATTACATGAATAATGATGAGTACCACGAAGAAGAAAATGTTCTAGAATTGACTCTGGTGACAACTCGACAACTCTTCTTGATATGATTGAATGGCATGACATGTGGAGGAAGTGCTAACAAAACTGTTAAGTAAATAAATAAAGTTCATAGAAGGATTTTAGTGCTGTTAGTTTAGAAAACAACAAAGAGGAAGGCCCTCGACGGCTCCCCCAGCTGCCCCAGCAGAGCAACCGCTGCGTCGGTGGCGCAGGCCCAGGGTCCTGAGGGCGCCTCCAACAGCAACGCTCTCTGGCTTTGAGGAAAACAGACTGCGGGAAATAGAGACACAGCAAAGCAGTGTCTTGTGTAGCAGTTCTGATGACTGACGTTTGAGGTTCTTCAATTAGGCTCCTCTTACAGCATTTGTGCTGCCCAGGCATAAGGCATGCTTTATGCATTTAATGATAGTTTGAGGACTGCAGAATGCATTGCACTTGAGATTTTTCATGAAGGACTTCCACATGACCCAGCAAGCGCTCCTTTCACCCATAATGCAAACCTCAAGAAATTAGATGTCCTCCTTCAGCTTGTGCTGTGGCTGCCTTGGTCAGATGTCTGGAAACTGGGGGGGGGGGGGGCAGAAGGTGGGGCCTTGGTAGTGTTTGTAACCAGGTTGTTGCTGGTGGGAGCACATGCCACGGACTCGTACTTCATCCAAGTCACTGTGATGTGGGCTTTCTGCCATCTCCCACATCTGTCTGCAAACACCAGGAAATTAACTATTTCTGTGTCTTACATTTTTAGTCAGTATCTAGTTCTTACCTGCCTTAGGAGTGCTGTTTGAAGGTGTCGACCATAGTTAAGCTCCATTAGCGTGAAATGTTCCTCTTTCCCCTTAAGATCCTCCAGCTTTTCAACAGTCATCCATTCAGAAATTATCAACAGTTATTTCATATTAATTACCAACCCAAAAGATACTGCCATAGTTAAACCAGGCCTAAGTATTACTCATTGTCCTTTCACACAGTGAAAAAGTGACGGGGACCCTTTCCAGCTGGTCCTCTGAAGAGGCCTGGCACCAGGCACAGTGCCTGGCTGATGCTGGGCACTGACAAACACTTGTTGGGGAATGAGCAGTCACCCCCTGGTGTCCAGTGAGAGGGCTGGGACATAACATGTATCGGTGAGAGGTGGGTGTGGTTTTCCCTCTTCCAGACGCAGGGCTGCCCCCAATAATGCAATTTGATGTTTCTTCTGGGACACGTTTCCCCAGCTCTTCGTCTGCCCACTTGCTTTGCTGCCTAATCCAACAGCTGAGCCCAGGTACGATTGGAGGGAAAATGGAATGAACCCTACACATGTTTGCTGTCCAGTGGGGCCTGAATATTTCACCAGCAAACAGCAGACACTGAGACCATCTCCACTGAGCCAGGCCATTAGCAGCCTCTTACGCCCATCTCTAGGACATACTGAAGAGTTAAGTCTCAGATGCCAAGGCTTCTCCTTTCTGACTAGTAGAGACTCAGGAATTCTTCTCTTCCGTCACCCAAACTCCTTTGCCACTCATGTTCTCTGGGTATGCCAGAAGAGGAAGTGACGGCAGATGGTTAACTTGTGACTAGGCTAGAAGATGTGTGTCATCCAATGGAGGTTGGTGTGAGGGAGTAGTTTAGGGTCTCATTTAAGCAAAGAGTCTTTCTGAGAAGAGATCGACCATGGATGACATGAAGTGACTGAAAGTCTAAGAAGACATTCCCTCTGAGGGCTTGGGTGTGGCTGTAGGAGTCAAGCAGCACTAGGATGCATGTACTCATTTTGTGCCTACTCTGTGCCAGCCACAGCACTAAGTCCTGGTGGCATAGGGAGTTATGTGCAGGACTGCTAACCTCAGATCCATCAGAGCTCTGAGGGAGAAAAATGAGACTTTCTGTTCCCCACAGGCACAATTCTACTCTGTCCTGTAGGGCAGCTATGAGTCAGAGGCAGCTAGATGGCAGTGAGATCACTTTAGTGGTTAAGAAAGACACCTCGACCTTCACAGTGAGTAGGTTCCTATCTGTCAGCTGAGCTTCAATTGTCTCATTTATAAATGGAGGGCCGGAATAGTAGTTTTTCATAGGGTTGTTAGAGGACAAAATAGGTATGGAGATTGTCACCCTCCCTGGTGGTATAGTGGGCCATGTACTGAGCTGCTCACCATAAAGTCAATGGTTTGAGCCCCCTGGCCAGTTCATGGGAGGAAGATGAGTCTGTCTACTCCCATAAAGATTTAAAGTCTCAAAATCCAAGGATGCTGTTCCACCAACTCGATAGCAATGAATTCCCAAATAAGAAAATGAGACTGGTTGTTCCTGGAAAGATTTATAGTCTTAGAAGTCCTCTGAGTGTGAATTGACTCAATGGTAGTGAGTTTAGTTTTTAAATGTTCACTCTTATTATTTAGATAAAAACTGTAGCATTGTGTTAGTCTGGATAGACTAGAGAAACAAACCCATGGACATACATATGTGTATAAGAAAGAGATTTATATACAAGAGGAATTGAACATGAGAAAACATCCCAACCCAGTGCAGTCCAAGACCATAAGTCTGATATTAGCCCATATGTCCGATACCAATCTATAAAGTCCTCTTCAGATTCACGAAACACATGCAATGAAGCCAAATGCAGGACGATCACAAGCCAGTGGGTTGAATGTCTTTGGGTCCAGTGGCGTTGTAAGCATCTTAGTGCTGGCAGGGGTCTCTCTGTGGCTTCTCTGGCTTCCGACTTCGGGTTGCGTCCATGTGGCTTGTCTTCTGCAGTGTCTCCCAGGGAGTAGCACAGAGAGAGAGAGGTGTCTTCCGCCTCCAAGGAAGAAGTACCAGATTTCCCAGAATTCTCAGAAGGCCATGCCCACACTGAAGTCTCATGGGCTATCTCCAGATTGACAGCCTAGACTCCACCCCTACACTCTTAATCCTTAAATTGACACCAGATTAGGTGACTACCACAAGTATCTTCTTATTGTCCTGATGGTGAAAAAAATCTATCTTCAGTAACCACCAAGCCTGGACATAGGGTCTACAATATGCTAGTACAAGAACAGTGTCATCTGGCAGAGGTGGCTTTTCTATACTTGTGGACTTTCTTGTGTGAAATGTATAAAAGCTGTACACTGAATCTATAAATAGAAAACTTGACTGTGAGATGGATTAAGACTCATGGAATGTCATGAATCATCAAACACTCCAAATGCCAATCAGGTTTTTAAAATATTAACCCAAAATTCTAAAGTTCATTTGGGAAAAGGAGTGATTTCAGCCAAGAACGTTTGGAAACAAACGAACCTGTGTGCAGAGGAGGTGCTTTAATTACTAGAAATGAAAACTTATTTTCTGTGACAATATTACAAACACAGAGCATAATTTCAGAATGGGAGGGACCACTTTGAACCTAACACAAAAGACAGAAATAATAAAGAAAAAACTCACAGGTTTTACTTACTACATGAAAACAAAATGTTCTCACATGAAACTTGGAAGTATAAGTGGAAGAAATGTTTTTGCAACATACTTGACAAAGGGTTAATTACTTATAAGGATTGACCCCATGTGAAATAAAACCAATTTCCCAACTTTCAAAACTGTGCAAATAGCAAAGTGCAAAGGGACATAAACAAATTCACAAGAGAGGCCAACAAATATTTGAAAAAAAAATCCACCCACGTGTATCCATCAAAGAAGTGTAAATCAAAAGAAAGAGAAACAACTATTTTAAGTTAAATTTGTAAAAAATAAAAAAGTGTGTGAAGGATAAATAATAAGTTCTTCTGGCAAATAATTTATAAAACATTTAATTATTAATTTACCTTTGACCTTTTAGCTCTTCCCTTCTATAATTTTTAACAGACATTATGCAATAAAAGATGACTAGAAAAATGTGAAGTTTATTAACAACCCTATTTGTCAACTTATGAGATAGACAGGTCCGGCAGCCCTTAAGAAGCATGTTATAAATGGCTACCTAATAAGAGAGAAGAAAATGTATAGTACTGCATGCAATTGTGAAAATTGGGAACCCTGGTGGTGCAGTGGTTATGCATTGGGCTGTGATCCTCATGGTCTGCAGTTTAAAACTACCAGCAGCTCTTGGGGGAGGAAGACCAGGCTACACTACTCCCAGAAACAGTTCCAGCCTCAGAAACCCACAGGGTGTCTTCTTGAGTCAACATTGACTATATGGTAGTGAGTTTGGTTTGGGTATGTAAAAAAAGACAAAATTCGGGGATACTCCAATGACGTCAGATTAGTATAGGAAAACCACCAGGATACTACAAAATACTACATGTCCTTTACTCTAGGAGGTGGAACTATTACATTTTTTAATATTCGTCAAAACTCCTCTTTATGCAACAGATCTTAAAGTGCTTTAGGCACGGTTGTGGGAAGATCGGCTTTGTTAACAAGCCTTTGCGCAGGGCATTGCCCTCGCCCGGAAACCAGAGGCGCCCCTGGAAAGCGGCCGCACCTGCCGGCCCCGGGCCGGGCTCGGCTCGCACCTGCTTCCCGGACCCCATGCGGCCGCCTGGCGTTTCCAAGCGCAATGACGCGCGCCACAGCGGCCACTGCCCCACCCGTGACCTCAATGCCAGAAGGGAGGGCATTCCCTTGTCCACGGTTTCCATCCTCTACTTGGGCGCCAGTAGAACCGAGATGCCCGGGCTGCAGGCACACTGCCCAGTTTTGAACTTAAACCGCGGCCGAGGGGCCGGCCACGCGGCTCCAGGACGGCGTCCTCCATAGGGACAAAGGGTCGGAAACGGCTTCCGCCAGTCCAGGTGGTGG
>NW_022103920.1:39626-46625 GCF_000313985.2 Echinops telfairi | reverse complement strand
AGCCCGATCCCGTGAGGTTGGGGGAGGGGCAGGGCCGCCCAGCGGCTTTTGCCCCCCTCGGAGTCGGGACCCTGGCGGGAGCGGGGAAGGCTCAGGGGGGCTTCCGCCGCAGCAGCGAAGTGGCCACGACCCACAGCGCACTTCCTTGGTTGGGGGATACACTGGACTTTCAGTTGAGCGCCCGCTGAGGTCACCCTGCTAGGCGTCGGGCCGACCTGCGCGGCTTTGTTGGCGGGGGAGGGGCGGGCCGACTGGTGGCGTGAGGACGCCACGCTGACCGCTGACCGATCGCTTGCGCTGGAGCCTCACGTGCATTTTCTCTCCCCTTCAGCAGGTGAGGCTGGCCTCTCCGCACCCAGAGGCCTGAGCTCTGCCATGGGGGTAGGGGTGTCTTTATTGCTGCAGTTTTCGCTGACGTCTGGGGGCTACCGGAGCGGGAGCCGAAGCAGGCGCTGCAGCCGCGGAAGTCTCCGCAGGAGCGTCCCCAGGCGGAACTGGATCAAGCTGTATCCCCAGCCCCACAGCCTCCAGGGTAGGGTCCGGCCTTTTCTGTGGTCCCAAGCCTGCCCAGAGCTTAGGCCAGCTGGGCCTGTAGGGGAAGGATGGCTGACATGGGTCGGATCCGGTGTCTGTTCCCTGGGCTCTCCCAGGCTCTCAGGGCAGGGTCTAGGGAACTCTGGCGTGAAGGCAGTTTACCTCTGGCGGCCCCTGCAGGCAACCCCTGGCGCCACCCTCACCCCAGAATTCCTGTAAGAGGCTCTTGAGTTGGGGCTTCCTTATCGGGTGGATGGGTGGTATGTAGGACCACTCCTGTCGTGGTAGAGGCAGGACCAGGAGAGGGACAGCGCTTAATCTCCTGTTGTCTCCCCTTCTCTTGCCCCAATAATCCCCAGCATCCTAAGGGAGGCAGGGCCAGGCATGGGGCCCTCAGGGTAGCAGGTGTGGGTGGTGTCTGGATTCCAGGAGCACTTTCCTCCCTGGGATGTCTTCATTGCTTGGAGGAGGGCACGGGTGCAGTCAGGCTGTTGCCTGGCAAGAGGCTGCTAGCATTGCATTCAGAGCCTGCCCCCCACACACACACGCCGCAAAAAAGGAGCTGTTCTAACTCTGGCTTCTGGTCAGAGGTTGGGGACAATGAGGCCTGGAGAGCGTGTGCATGCGAACGAAAACACAGACACACAGCGGCAGTGGAGATCTTTACAAACAGAGTGGAGCGTTTCCTTGGAGAGAACAAACCTGGGCTGGGAGTATAGCAACTCCCCCCAAGTCTCAGTTAGGCTCTTGGTGCCCGGGTCACTGGTCCTCCTGCCTACTCTCCAGCTGCACAGCATTGCCGCCGACCAGAGCCGCCTCAGGAAGGGCTTTGCGGTAGCGTAGTGCTGTGGGTCCCAGCCTTGTTGACGCTCTGGACTTGGGTGGGTGCGGTGAGAGGTTCCAGGAAGAGCCCGTGAGGAGACGGACAAGTGTAGTTGAGGTGTCCCGTGAAGTCCAAGAATGAAGTCAGATGACCACAGTGAACCGGCTTAGTCTAGCCTAGTCCAGGGCTGTAGGAAGCAGATTTGGGGAACGCCCCTGTATGGGTTGGGGCCGACAGGCACTGGGACAGGACACATTGGTCTCGAGTGACTCTGCTTTTCTGCCCTCAGCAGAGGAAGAACAGATGCTGGAACGACGCTGCAGGGGCCCCATGGCAATGGGCCCTGTCCACTCCCGACTCCTCTCGGGGCCCTCCCAGGAGTCACCAGAGACCCTGGAGGAGGAACCCCGCGGGCTGAGGTCACCGGGCACTTCAGCGGCTGCGTTGGTTGGCCAAGCCCCAGGGAGAACCCACCGCTGTGCCCATTGTAAGCGGAACTTCCCAGGGTGGGTGGCCCTGTGGCTACATGCTCGGAGGTGTCAGGCTCGGCTGCCCATGCCCTGCCCCGAGTGTGGGCGCCGCTTCCGCCACGCCCCTTTCTTGGCACTGCACCGCCAGGTCCATGCGGCAGCCACCCCAGACCTGGGCTTTGCCTGCCACACCTGTGGGCAGGGCTTCAGAGGCTGGGTGGCTCTGGTTCTGCACCTACGAGCCCACGAAGCTGCAAAGCGGCCCGTCGCCTGCCCAGAATGCGAGAGGCGCTTCTGGCGACAAAAGCAGCTGCGCGCTCACTTGCTACGGTGCCACCCGCACCCCCCGGAGGCCCGACCCTTCATCTGCGGCAACTGCGGCCGGAGCTTTGCCCAATGGGACCAGCTGGTTGCTCACAAGCGGGTCCATGTGGCTGAGGCTCTGGAAGAGGCTGCCGCCAAAGCCCTTGGGCCTCGGCCCAGGGGCCGCCCCGCGGTGACAGCCCCCAGGCCTGGTGGAGATGCCATTGACCGCCCCTTCCAGTGTGCATGCTGTGGCAAGCGCTTCCGGCACAAGCCCAACCTGATCGCCCACCGCCGGGTGCACACGGGTGAGCGGCCGCACCAGTGCCCAGAGTGCGGAAAGCGCTTCACCAACAAGCCCTACCTGACCTCCCACCGGCGCATCCACACTGGCGAGAAGCCCTACCCGTGCACAGAGTGCGGGCGCCGCTTTCGGCACAAACCCAACCTTCTGTCGCACAGCAAGATCCACAAGCGGTCCGAGGGGTCAGCGCAGGGTGCTCCGAGCTCAGGAAGCCCCCAGTTTCTAGCTGTCTCCCTGGAGCCCATCCCAGAGGCCCCACCGAAACCTGCAGGGGATCCTGTCCCCGAGCCCCTACCTGGAGCCCCTCACGGCCCCCCGCCCGCCCCTGCCGCTGTGCCCCCAGAGCTGTACAGCTGCGAGGACTGCGGGCGCAGCTTCCGGCTACAGCGCTTCCTGCGTGCCCACCAGCGGCAGCACAGCGGCGAGCGGCCCTTCACCTGTACCGAGTGCGGCAAGAACTTCGGTAAGAAGACCCACCTGGTAGCTCACACTCGGGTCCACTCAGGCGAGCGGCCCTTTGCTTGCGAAGAGTGCGGGCGCCGCTTCTCACAGGGCAGCCACCTGGCCGCCCACCGGCGTGACCATGCCCCTGAGCGGCCCTTTGTCTGCCCAGACTGTGGCAAGGCTTTCCGCCACAAGCCCTACCTGGCTGCTCACCGGCGCATCCACACTGGTGAGAAGCCCTACGTCTGCCCTGAGTGCGGCAAGGCCTTCAGCCAGAAGTCCAACCTGGTATCCCACCGGCGCATCCACACTGGCGAGCGCCCCTACGCGTGCCCCGACTGCGACCGCAGCTTCAGCCAGAAGTCCAACCTCATCACCCACCGCAAGAGCCACATCCGGGATGGCGCTTTCTGCTGCGCTATCTGCGGCCAGACCTTTGATGAGGAGGAGAGGCTCCTGGCCCATCAGAAGAGGCATGACGTCTGAAAGGGGTGGGGCTGAGGAAGCTGGGGGCGGGGAGAGCGTCCCAGTAGCTCAGGGTGTCCTGGTCATTGCTGGTATAGAACATGGGGTGGGACCCCTGGAAGGGACCGAGGCCTGGTGCGAAGTGAGTGAGTCCTGTTAGGAAGAGAGATCACCTCCCCTTCACCGAGGAGTCCACTCTCAAGAGTGCCAGGGCCCCAGGCCTCCAGCTGCCACCCTGACTCTTCTGCCCCTGGAAAAGTAGCAATAACATCTTGACCATCCCTTAGCGCCTGCGGGCTAGAGGGGCCACCCATGGGAAGGAGGATGCACCCTCTTGGTGTTAACCGCCTTAACGACCCGTGTCTTTCATGATGAGTTACTCCAAATCCATCTGGAAGTAGGAGTGGTGTGGTTCTTAGTAAAAAACCCTCGGGGAGGAACAGTGGGCCAGCTGGATACACCTTGGAGAACCTGCTGGCCTTGTTAGACAGCTCCTGGACTGTGTCCAGCGTGTGGAGGTAACGCTGCGCTGCTCTAACCTGTCCCATCCTGTCCTCTTCCCCTGTCCCTTGTCTAGGCACCTAGACCTAGACTAATGACTGTTAGTGCCTCCCCAAAGTCCAACCCCCAGGGCTTTTCCTAGCATATTCCTCCCCTGCCTCCCACCCCCCAGCCCCACTGTCAGCATCCTTGTGTCCAGGCTTTTGTCTGAATAACCCGATTCTTTCACTCCTGCCAGACCTCAGAATTTTAGGGAAAGGACAGACCCACTGGAGTGTCGCCTGCAGGGAAGCACTGGGGAGGTGGCTCTTAGCGTTTCTGTGTTTGGTGCCCAGCCTTTGCTTAAACACATAGCTCACAGGGACTTCCCTACCTCCCAAGGCTCCAGTTCTATTTTAGGATAATTCTAATTGTTAGAAATGATTCCTTATAATGAATGAAATTTGCTTTCCCCAAATGTCTACTTATTCGGCTTTGTTCTTTCTCTGGAACTTCACAGAACAACTATTTGCCTTCCTTTTCAAACTAGAGAATAAACTTGGTTTTAGAACTGGTGCCTGAGAAGTGTTCTTGTTCGAGGGATGGGGGTGGGGTTTTTGGCCTCATAGGAGATCAGTCTGTCGAAGTTGGGGTGGTTCTCTGGCTGGTGGGGCCAAGGTCCTTGTCGACCTTTCTCCAGATGGTCAAACAGGGTTGTCGTGTTAGTCTGGGTAGATTAGAGATCCAAATCCATAGGAATGCATATGTGTATAAGAAAGGTTTATATACAAGGGTAGTTGAATATTGAGAAAACATCCCAGCCCAGTCCAGATCAAGTCCATAAGTCCGATATTAGCTCATATGGCCAATACCAATCTGTAAAGACCTCTTCAGACTCAACGAAACATGCAACGACATCAAATGCAGGAAGATTGCAGGCCAGTGGGTTGGAAGTCTGGATCCAGTGGCGCAAGCATCTCAGTGCTGGCAGGGGTCTCCATGTGGCTCCTCCAGATCCCAGGGCTGCATCAGAGTAGGGGATGTCTCTCAGGAAGTGAGCAGAGGAGTGTCTCCAGTCTTCAAGGAGGAAATACCGGTGTCCCCAGAATTCTGGGGTAGGCTGTGTCCACACAGAGGCCTCACTGACTGTGATCCAAGTGACAGACTTCACTCTTAGTCCTCTCAAGTCCCAAACTGACACCAGAATATGTAACTACCACAGTCATCTTCCTCTTCCTCACACAGCACTAGTGAGCATCGAGAGGACACTGCCAATGTGACATGGATCCTCTCACAGTAGTCCATGTTGCAGGGTTGGTAGCAAGGGGAGTGCACACGTGGTGGGCTGGTCATCTGAGCCCCTGCTTGACACTGGCCGCAGCACTGGTTGGCACTCAGCCTCTGGAGCTAATGCAGAAGGTTCAGGTACCTGTTACCGTGAGTAAAAGAGCACACGGACTGTGGAATCTTCCTTTAGAATGCCTCCATTGCTGTGTGTTCCCCAGGAGCACTCTACATGTGCTGCTTTGCACCGGCCACTCAAGTCCTGTTGTCCGACATCAGCGGGCCCTTTGCACCTTGTAGCGTCTAAGGGATGATAGAACATAAGTTAGTCTTTAAGAGCAGTACTGTGTAAATGAGCTCATCTAAATTATCTCATGCAATCTTCACCTTTGAATTGCGGAGCTAGTGAAGAATATTGAAACCGCCATGACCTGCCAAAAGAACCAACATCTGTCTTGGAAGAGGTGCTGCCAGAATGCTCCTTAGAAACAAGGCTGGAGAGATTGTCTCTCAGACTTTGAACCTGTTGTCAGGAGTGACCAGTCTCTGGAGAAGGACATCATGCTTGGTAAAGTGGAGGGGCAATTGAAAAAAATGACCCTCCACAAGATGGATTGGCACCGTGGCTGCAACAGTGGGTTCACACAACAATTGTGAGGATGGTGCAGGACTATGCAGTGTTTTGTTCTTTGGTACATAGGGTCACTATGGGTCGGAACCAACTCTGGCACCTAACAACTATCTTCACAAAAACTTGTGAAGATAAAAGAACATGACCTGACTGGAACCCAGCCCCACTCCTGAAACTGCTGTAAGCCACCACCATGGTTACTAGAGGAATGATATCATGGAAATGGAAGTGAGACCCAGTTCCTAGCCCTAAGAGGCTTAAGTCTAGAAAGGAAGCATGTGTGTAAATCGTAAGGGATGAAAGTGGGAGGCTGGCCACATGTAGAATGAAAGCAGACCGCTTCAGAAATTCCTGTTGGTTTATCAGGTTACTATGAATATCTGATATCAAGTCAATGCCAACTCATGGTGACCCTCTGCACAACAGAACCAAACAGAACCAGTCTGGGCCATTCTCCCACTGTCAGCATGTTGGAGACCATGATTTGGCATCACCAAGGATCTTTATTTTGTTTAAAATCATTTTAGTAGGGGCGCATACAACTCTTATCACAATCCATACATACAGCAATTATGTAAAGCACATGTGTACATTTATTGCTCTCATCCTAAAAACATTTGCTCTCCACTTAAGCCCCTGGCATCAGCTCCTCATTTTCCCCCCTCCCCCCTCCCTCATGAGCCTTTGATAATTTATAAATTATTTTGTCATATCTTGCCCTGTCCGACATCGCTCTTCATCCACTTAACTGTTGTACGTCCCCCAGGGAGGAGGTTATATGTAGATCCTTGTAATCGGTTCCTGCTTTCCACTCCACCCTGCACCCTCCCAGTATCGCCACTCTGACCACTGGTCCTGAAGGGATCATCCGCCCTGGATTCCCTGTGTTTCCAGTTCCTATCTGTACCATCGTACATCCTCTAGTCTAGCCAGATTTGTAAGGTAGAATTGGGATCATGATAGTGGGGGGGAAGGAGGCGGAGTAGGAAGCATTTAGGAACTAGAGGAAAGTTGTATGCTTCATTGTTGCTACACTGCACCCTGACTGGCTCATCTCCTCCCTGCGACCCCTCCGTGAGGGTGAGGGGGTGTACAGTTGCCTACAGATTGTCTCTACTCCACACTCCCCCTCATACACAATTATATGATTTTTTTCGTTCTGATGATGCCTGACCCCTTCGACACCTCGTGGTCGCACAGGCTGGCGTGCTTCTTCCATGTGGGCTTTGTTGCTTCTGAGCTAGATGGCCGCTTGTTTACC